>NC_056745.1:511902638-512231170 GCF_019279795.1 Protopterus annectens
ATGCATATACTTCTCATGCAGACATATGACAAAGGTGACATGCATGCAATTGTAACCCAGTACCTAACTGCCTCAGGAAAACCAGGACTCCCAGGGAAAAGGAAAACATGTACATCCAGAAAAAAGGAAAAGGTTAAGAACCTTTCAAAGAAAATCCCACCCATGGAGAAGGAAGAGGATGAAAAAAGAAGGTAAGGAGAGAGTGAATGCAGTGAAAAAAAAACATCTACTGTAATGGTCAGATTTTACAAAACTATACTGTCTTTCCATAATCACTGCTGCAATATTCATCTCTGGGAGATTACCAAAGCTACTGTGAAGGCAGGGGTGGAGGGAGGCAAGGAGATGCCCTCTGCAAACCCACAGAAGACAGTCCTGGCAAATCTGGCCCTGGCTAAGGAAATTATCGCCAATTTGCAATGTTTACAAATTGTTTACAAAAATGTGTAAAAAGAACACTAAGAAGCAGCTTCACGGATCGATTTTTTGTCTAAACCCTTGAAGAAAGCCCCTCAGGAAGCCACTGCCCTAGTAGAATACACCTGAACAGATTCAGACAACTGTTATGAAAGGTATAACAAAAAGAAATGGCCCTGGACAGCCAGGAGGCTATGGTTTGCTTGGAGATCATCAAACCCAATGTCCTAATATGAAAAGAAACAAAGCTGATCACATTGACAAAATGCCTTTGTTTTGCCTAAACAATATCGGAGATGTCTATGCAAGTCCAACATATGAAGAACCTTCTCACTAGCGGACTGCGGCAAAGGGAAAAAAGAAGGAAGTTTGACGGACTAAGAGGCAACTCATTAACCATCTTGGACATAAAAGTAGGATTCATAAGGACAGAGACCCTGTCTCTATGAAAAATCAAAAAAGGTGGGACTGCCAACAAGTCCTGCAGTTCAGATACTCTTCTGGTAGAGGTTAAAGCAACCAATAAGAGTCAGCCAAGTGCAATGTTACAAAGCAGCAGGCTCAAAAGGAGTCAGAGTCAGTTTCTCTAGGACAAAATCAAGATCCCAAGGAGAAAGAACAGGCTTTCTTGGGGGTCTGATATGAAGGACATTGTTTAGAAATTGGATGACCTCAAATCAAAAATGTCAGAAGAGGATCCAGTGGCAGGCAGACTGCTGACAAGTGAGCTTTAACTGAAGAATATTCCAAGCCAGCATGCAGCACTACACCATAAGTAGGAAATAACCAAGGGAATCCCCAATGAAACAGGATCCTGGGAATGGTTAAGACAGAAAGAAAAGCTCTACAACTTGGACATGTATGATTTTCTGGTATTTGATTTCATGGCCTCCTGCAGGACTCTAAGAATGTCCTCAGAAAAACTGGTGTTGGAAAATAAAACCTTATCACCCGAAGTGACAGCTGAAGAGTGGACAAGTCAGGGTGAAGGAGAGTGCCTCTACCCTGTGTGAGAAGTTCCATCTGATGAGGTAACTTGTGATGATTGCCTCTGGCCAGAAGTAATAAGAGGGGGATCAGTGATGCCTGGGCCAAAAGGAAGTCACTAACCATTTCTGGAAAGTCCTTCCGATTTTTTGAAAGACCTTGGGAAGAGGACAGGGAGGAAAAATATAAAGGGACATTCCTTTCCAAGAAAAAGGCATGGCATCCACTTTCTAAACCAAAGACTCGGGACTCTGGAACAGAACTGAGGCAACTGCCTGTTCAGAGGGTAAGAGATCCACTTGAATACCTCACTGATTATGGTCGAGAAACACATCTGTGAAGCATCCATTCAAAAGGCTGCGTTCTGGACCTGCCGAGTGCATGTCACCTGCATACTGACAGTGGTTTCCCATGCTTCAAGGGCTAGTCTACAAAGATCTTGTTCCTCCTTGCTTGTTGATGTACCACATGAATGTGTTGTCTGCATAAACCTTTAAGGGACTTGGCATTCAAAGCGAATGGAGAGCTTGAAAATCTCAAAGGAGAACCCTCATTTTTTTGATGTTGATGTGATTTGCCCTCTGGCAAGAGGACCAAAGGCAATGAACCTTCAGTGTGCCTAAAGCATCTCCTCACCCCAGCTCTGAGGCATCTGTGAAGAGATCCTAGGATGGCAGAGGAGCTTGAAAAGGAACCCCTGAGAGAAGTCTGTTGAATCAACAAGTGAAACTCCAGTTTGAGATAAGGGAACAGTGGAACTAGATACTGTAGTGGCGGTCAGTGTTGACGCCATACTGAGTTTAGATACCACCAAAACTTCCTCATATGAAGCCTGGCCCAGGGAAGCATGGGAATGGTAGTGCCCATGAAACCCAGAAGCCTAAGAAATGTTGTGCAAGAACTAACCATAACCACAGATGTCCTTCTCTTCCATGTTGCAATATTCTGCATATAGGTTTACCCTTCGTCTCGCATGCATATGGCCAGTATCCAAAATATTTCAGTCCCTCCAAAGTGCACAGGACGTCAGATCTAGACCAGAGTACGTGGGCCATAAAAGTGATGTGGACATGCACCAGCCCTCAGAACTGAAGGCCCCCAGTCAGAGCCAGTCCCAATAGGGCAATGCCACGTCATTGCCATCGAGAGAGGGAAACAGCTGATAAGAGGGGAAGGAGGAAGGGTAGGAATACTGCAAAATGGAAGAGAAGGACATCTATGGTTATGGTAGGTTCTTAAACAACTTTTGTATGTCCTTCTATTCCAATGTTGAAGTATTCTGCATATGGGTGAGTGCCAAAGCTCACTGAAAAAAGGGTGGTTGGTATGGAAGCAGACTCCAGGAATCTGTGCAAGACAGCCCTATTGAATCCTGCCCCGAACCTAGAGATATGGTCTAGTTTGTGCTGTTTGGTGAAGGTATGAACTGAAGACCAAGTGGCTGCCTCCAGGATAGAGGTGTCCAGACCATTGAAGAAAGCCCCTGAGGATGCCATGGTTCTAGTGGAGTGGGCTTTTACTGTACCCTCAAGTGATTTACCATGCTGCTGGTAACAGAAGCAATGGCCTTGGAGATCCAAGTGGAAATGGTCTGTTTGGACACGGCCTTCCCTAGTGCTCTACGGTGGAAAGATATGAAAAGGTGGTCCGTCTTTCTGATAGAATTGGTGCTGTGGAGGTAGAATCTAATTTGTCTGTGAACATCCAAGGAATGAAGTACCCTTTTCACTTCTTCCTTGTGGGTTTGGGGAAAAAAAACAGGTAAATGGATGGCCTGACAGAGACCGGTCATTGACCTTGGGCATGAAAGATGGGTTTGTCATGAGGGTAACCCTGTCTTTATGAAAGGCAAGAAAAGTAGTATCAGCCATTAGAGCCTGGAGCTTGGATACCCTTCTGGCTTAAGTGATGGCCACTAGCAAGACTGTTGTGCAAAGTTTTAGGGAAGCATGATCACCTGGCTCAAAGGGTGGAAGTGTAAGCTTCTTGAGCACATAGTTGAGATACCAAGGAGGAGTAGGTTTCCTGGAGGGGGGTCAGATGCAGGACCCCCTTTGAGGAAGAGCTTCAAAAGGCATCTGGATGCCAAGGGGGGATCCATGGGTAGGCATGCAGAGATAGCAGACAGGTGTGCCTTAATAGACGAATAGGCCAAGCTGGTCTGAAGTAACTCACACAAATAAGACAGCACTAGAGGAATGTCGCTGGTAAGCAGATCCAGTTGCTTATTTTGACACAAAGTAATGAACCTTTTCCATTTAGACAGGTATGATTTTCTAGTGTTAATTTTCCTGGCCTCCTGCACGACACTGAGGACGTCCTCATTGTAAAGGTATCTGTATGGGATTAGAAGCCTATCTGCCACAGGGTCAGGTGTAGCAGCTGCCACTGAGGATGGATTAGAGATCCCTTGTGCTGTGTGAGAAGGTCCACTCTGTGGGGTAACTTGTGGGGATTGCCCTTGGACAACTGAAGTAAGAAGAACCAATGCTGTTGGGACCGGCAGGGAGTCACCAGCAAGATTTTTGGATTGTCCTGCTGAATCCATAGCAGGACCCACTGAATAAGAGGGAAGATGGGGAATGCATAAAGGTATTTCCCCTTCCATAAGACAGAGAAGGCGTCTGCTGCCAGTGCCTGTGGGTCTGGTGTCCTGGTGCAGTATCCAGGAAGTTGCCCGTTGTTGGCGGAGGCAAACAGGTTTATTTGAGGTGCACATCCCATCTATGGACCAGGTCCAGGAAGAGAGCCCTGTGAAGCATCCATTCAGGATTGTCTGTGCTGGTTCTGCTCAAAAAATCTGCTTGGGGTTGTGGAGTGAGGGACTGTATGCTGATTCGGGGTAATTCCCTGAAAACTGACTACTACCTACACTAGTACAGCAAGTCTGCAGAGCAGGTAGGACTTGGTTCCTCCTTGTTTGTTCATATACCACAGGACTGTGGTCTTGTCTGTGTATATCAGAAGAGATCCCTTCCGAAAGAAAGGAGAGAAAGCCTAAAGGGCTAGGAGGATTGTCCTCATTTCTCTGGCATTGATGTGTTTTCTGTCTGTATGTCCACAGGCCTTGTACTTTTCGATGGCCGAGAGTGGCCCCCCCCCCCCCACCCCAGGTCTGAGGCGTCTGTATGCATGACCTGAGAAGGTTGAGGTGGTTGGAGGGGGAGTCCTGGGTTGAGATTCACCGGAGTTAACCACCATAAGATCTCCTGTTTAAGGCATGGGAGCAAGGGCACAATGTGCTCCAGTGGGGTATTTGTTCGGCTTCCAGACAGAGCGTAGGTACCACTGTAGCTTTCACATCTGTAACAGAGCTAGGGGTAGCATGGGAATGGTAGCTGCCATGTAACCCAGAAGCTTGAGGTACTGCCTTGCAGTCAGCTGAGAGGAATGTAAAATCCCTTTGCTGGGGGCAGGTATGCCTCCAACTCTGTGCAGATTCTGCATCCTAAGAATCAAATGCCCTGGGTTGGTGTGAGGTTTGACTTTGGGAAGTTTATCTGGAACCCAAGAGCCTGTAGGAGAGAGACCCCAAATTGTATATGGGTTAGGTTTCTTGGCCGGCAGCCTGTAAAAGCATGTCGTCCAGGTATGAGAATGTTTGTATCCCTTTTGTCTTGCAAAAGGCCATAACGGGAGCCAGGCATTTGATGAAGACTCTGGATGCGGTAGAAAGTCCAAAAGGCAAGGCAGAGAACTGCAAATGTGAGGAGCCCACTTAAGTATTTTCTGTGTGTGGGTTTGATGGGAATGTGCAAGTAGACATCCTTGATGTCTAGTGTAGCTAGGAAGCCTTTGTACATAGAGGGAACAGAGCTGGCAGGGTTAGCATTTTGAAAGTTAGCACCTTTAAGAAGGGACTGAGCCTTAAAAGGTCTAGGATTGGTCTCAATGGTCCTTTTCTGGAAACAAGAAAACCCCTGGAGTAAAATCCTCTTCCAAATTGGGTGGGAAGAGATTTTTTTCTATAGTTCCCTGGTGTAAGAGAGACTGCTGAACTGGTAGCAAGAGGGGCAGTTGCAGAGCAGGTCGTGGCATGTCTAGTCTTAACGGAGAGGATATCCATGACAAGTAGTAACCTTCTTGGAGGATGGAGAGTACCCACTTGTCCAAAGTGACCAAATTCCAAACAGGAAGGCAATGGGATGGGGAGGCAGGTAGTCAGACACTACATGCCCTGTCCTGAAAGAGTGTCCTTTGGCTAGAGGAGGAAGGTGCTCTAGCTGAAGGATTTTTCTTTCTTGCCTGTCTAGTTTGAGGAACAGGACTTGAGTATTTTCTGATGAACTGAGTTTTCGCAGGACGTTTCCTGTAAAATTTAGGTACAGGTGAAACTAGCAGACGTTAAAGATTCTGCATCTCTTTTTCCTTTCTGTTGCAGAATTTGAAAAGGTCAGCTACTTTAGAGCCGAATAAAGCAGCATTGTCAAGTGGTGCATCATTGGGCTTGGCTCTGAAATCATCTGGCAGAGGTTGCATGCGTAGCCAGAAGCACCTGCGAAGTGCTGAAGCTGCTGACCTTGCTGAGGATTCTGTAGCATCACAGATACATTTACTTGAATGCCTGGTGACGTAGGACGCAAGGGCCAAAGGAACGCCTGGTGACTTAGGACGCAAGGGCCATCAAAGGAATGCCTGGTGACTTAGGACGCAAGGGCCATCAAAGAAGACACAGATTTGGCTGAGTCATGAATGTCCAACAGTTTGGTGGTAGTGTCAAGGAGGGAGAGCGTACTTTGCCATACGAGTTTAGTAATTAGTAGTGCTAAATGCCAAAGTGGATGAGGTGCAAATTTTTGCCCAACCTTTCCATAGTTTTGTCTTTGTCAGCAGGAAGAATGGTGATGGTAGGCACGAGTTTAGAAGCTTTGTCTGTGGAGACAGAAATGGTAGCTGGATTTGCAAGAGGGCACATTATCAAGTACTTAGCAGCATCTGGACTTTGTACAGTTCATCTGGTCTACGAGGAGCAGGAGGCTGCGAGTTCGGACTGAGAGATGCAGAAGAAAAAGCATCTAAAAAGGGAAGCAATACAAGAAGAATGGCCGAAGGGCTTGGTGTTTCCATCTGAATGAGGTCATAGTACCTCTTGTATTTCAGACATGTCTGGATTCCCATTTGAAATGTTCCTTCATTTTAAAAACAGTTTCAGAGATCATCAAATCTTCAACTGGGGAACATGGGTCTGTAGATTCTTCCTCTGGGGATCCATATCCTAAAGGTGAAGAAAGTTGTGAATTATAAGAGAGGGAATCATCTGAGGAATCTGAACAGGTGTAGTGTTCCCTAGTAACTGTCTCTGCTAATTGAGGCCTAGAACTAAGAGGAAGAGTAGAAGCAGAGGCAGAAGCAACTGAAGTAGGCCTCAGGGCCATGAAAGCTGAGAAAAGGCTTTGGCTGAAGGCCTGCCAGACTGGAATACCTTTCTACAGGCTGAGAGATATGCTTCCTTTTTTCTTTCTTCTTGAAAGTCCCAACGGGTGTCTGTCTGGGAGCAGACGTCACGGTCTGAAGAAGGGAATCAGAAGGTTCCCCTGAACATATTGGTTCCCCCCTCCGGCGTCCAAAACTATTGCTGGAATAGCCTCTAAGGACATGCTCTCACCCACCAATAGCACGGCTTCCTCAGAGGTACCCGCGACATCCAGTGTGGCGGAGCCGGTTCCAGATCCTGAGACCAGGTCGACGTCAGCCACAGGTTATGGATCAGTCGAAAGAGGCTCAGCAAGTGTTACAGGCCACAAAGATCTGACCTTTCTAGGCAGTTCAAAGGTGACATCCCATGAACCCTCCATTCGCAAAGCAAGTTATTTCAGACGTTGGTTCTGCAAGTACAAACTAGAGTGCATGCAAACGACTGTCCAATGTTTTCGGAATGAACGCCTGGCAAATAGGGCAGGCCTTGTAACTGTACGACTGTCTGAGGCAGAACAAACACTTATTGTGGGTGTCTATGAGCGATCTGGATGGCTGCACTGACATTTACCCTTTCTGGACGGTTTGAAAAGGCAGCAACACAAAAAGGACTGAAAAGGTCCCCAACGGGGTACTTAGCTTGAAACTTGAATTGGTCAGCGAAAGCATTAAAGTACAGTTGTGTACACTTACCATAAATCTAGATGTTAGAGTGTATTCACTGTTGCAGTCATCACCTGTGGGTTATCTCTGCTGTGGTAGCCCTCTGCTGGCCCGAATACCAGCATCAGTGTTTTTGTGCACCAGCTGCTGTTGCCTGCAGTCTGACATCAGGTCATCAGTACTATAAAGCAAGGCAGCAAACGTCATTACATCAGTCTTTCTTGCCCTAACCAGTCAGAAGCACAAGGGAAGAGAGTGTGGTCCTGGTGGCTAAGAGCCACCTTGGGACGCACGTGTCCCCTAGGGGGAGATGTTAAATGGGGAATGGAGGGAGGGAAACCAAGACCAACAGTGAATACACTCTTAACATCTACATTTATGGTAAGTATACACAACTGTACTATGTTCTTAGTATTTCAGTTTTTCTGTCATCACCTGTGGGAGGATTCCCAAAGCTGAGGTAAAGGGTGGAAGGATAGGTAGAGTCCTAGGTATTGGTCAGGAGGCCCTGCAGAACTGTAGAGTCTAACCCTGCTCTAGACTTAGAAGAGAGAGGAAGGTGGTAATGCTTTATAAAGGTATGGACAGAGGTCCGGGTGGCCACTTCCAAGATGTCCCCGATAGGTACCCCCCCTAAGAAAGGCAGTGGAAGTGGAGGCTGCCCTAGTGGAGTGGGTACGGATCAACTTAGGGATGGGTTTCCCATGCAGTCTGTAACAAAAATGGATACAGTGTGGAATCCATTTGGAAATGGTTTGGAGATAGGCTTCCCTTCTGCACCTGGGGCAAAACTTACAAGAAGCTGGTCAGTTTTTCTGAATGGCTTAGTGCATCCAGATAGTATCAGAATTGTCTGTGCATATCTAGTGAGTGTAGAATTCTTTCCCCCTTGTTTTCAGGGTTGGGAAAGGTGGGAAGGTGTATGGCCTGGTTAAGGGTCACATCAGATACCACCTTGGGCACAAAGGAGGGATTAGTCCTCAGGGAGACTCTGCCTGCATGGAAAATTATGAAGGGCTCGACAGCCATGAGAGCTTAAAGTTCTGAGACCCTTCTGGCTGAGGTGATAGCTAGTAAAAAGGCAGTCTTCCAGGAAAGGCATTTCAATTCTGTTGAAGCGGCAGGTTCGAAAAGAGGTAAGGTTAGTTTCTCTAACACAATTCAGGTGCCAGGGTGGAGTAGGTGGTCGCCTGGGAGGCCTGATATTAGAAGCCCCTCTGAGGAATAGCCTAATCAAAGGATGAGAGAAGAGGGGTGGGTCTGAAAAATAATGGGCAGAGATGGCTGAGGCATGGATTATAACAGAGGAGACGCCACTATGAAGCAACTCTGCTTAGTCCAGGATGAGAGGGATGGAAGGTTGGGAAGTACTGTCCCCCCTTTTGATTGTTACCAGGAGCAGAAGCTTTTCCATTTTCCTGCATAAGATTTTCTTGTGCTGGGCCTTCTGGCCTTTGTGGTAATATCCAGAACCCATTTGCTTAAAAGTGACTTCTTGTTAGTCTTAATTGTACAAGCCATGCTGAAAGTTTGAGAGTCTGCAGGTCTGGATACAATACCCCCCCCCCCCTCTCCTGGGTCAAGAGGTCTGACCTTAGGGGAAGCAACTTGGGGGGGCTGCAAAATCAGACTGTGTAGTAAGGGGTACCAATGCTGCCTGGGCCAATCTGGAGCCATGACGATGGCCTTTAGTCTCTCCTCTTATTTTGATCAGAACCTTGGGAATAAGGGGCAGCGGAGGGTATGCGTACACAAATAGGGAGCTCCAGGGGAAGGTCAAGGCATCCACCTTCCATGCTAGGAGGTGATGCCCCTGGTACAAAACTTGTGCAGCTGGTGGTTGAGGTGCAAGGCAAAGAGGACCACCTCTGAGGTCCCCCACTCCTGGGTGATTTGCAGAAAGATTTCTCTGTGGAGCTGCCATTCGTGGGGGTCCAGTAAGTTTCTGCTTAGGTGGTCTGCCAGTGTTGTTGTAGATCCCTGGTAAGTATTGGGCAATTAGGTGTAGCCCCATGGAGGTGGCTGTAAGCCAGAGATTCATGGTTAACCTGCACAGGGGGTAAGATTGGGTCCCCCCTGCTTGTTGATGTACCACATGACTGTGGTGTTGTCTGAGAACCCCTGGCCTGAGATGGGGATGGAAGGAAATCAGTGTTTCGCACTGCCATAATTTCTTTCTGGTTGATGTGCAAGTGAAGTTGCTGGGCATTCCAAAGGCCTTGGGTACACCTGCCTGCTAGGTGAGCACCCAAGCTATGTCTGAGGCATTGGTGGTGGTCTGACCGGAATGGGGGAGGATGAAGGGAAGAAACTTGTTCCTGGTACAGGCCTCTACCCACCAGAGAAATTCATCCTTATGCAAGGGATCAGTGGGAGAGTGGACTCTAGGGACAGAGTGCTGACACCAAAGTTTCTTTAAGTACCACTGAATATTTCTCATGTGAAGCCTGGCGAGAAGGATGGAAGAAGCTATGTATCGCAGGAACTTCCTCACAGTGAGGTGATTCGAGAAGACAGCCGGGTGAAGTAGAGAGGCAGGAAGCTCTGCTTTTCTGGGAATAGGAAGGACATTAGTTTTTGTGTGTCTAGCACAGCTCTCAGGAAAACAATTTTCCTGGTGGGGTTTTGCTTTGATTTTTTTCTCGTTGATCGTGAACCCTAAGGAATTTAGGAGGTTTTTTTGACAAAGAGAAGATCCTGGAGAACTTTTCTTTGCTGCTTGCCTGAATAAGGCAGTTAAGGTAAGGGTAAAATCTGTATATTTCTTTGTCTGCAGAATGCTACAGCCAGGGCCAAGCATTTGAATACTCTGGGAGCAGTAGATAAGCCAAAGGGCAGTGCAGAGAACGGAAAGTGCCGATTGCCTGCTCTGAAGCGCAGGAGTTTTCTACACAATTCCCTGATGGGGATGTGGAGGCAGGCATCTTTTAGATCTAGTGTCACCAGCCAGGCATTTCATGTGAGCATAGGCAGGAGCTGCTGTAAGGGTAGCATTTTGAATCTGGGGGCCACCAAAGAGATGTTCAGTTTGGATAGATCCAGGGATGGGGTGCCAAGTGCCCTCCTTTCTGAGAACAAGGAATAGTCTGGAGTAACAACCTTTTCCTGCTTGATCCGGAGGGACGGGTTCTACTGCCCCCTGGGATATTAGTGCTTTTACCTGTTTAATGCCTCTGTCTACTGGTTTGGGGGGAGGTCTGGGTGCCGTCTTGGAATAGGGAGTTCACTGAAGGAGAATCTGTATCCCTGAGAAATGATCAATACCCATTGGTCCTGGGTTATAGAGACCCAATTGCCCTTGAAGAGGGATAGCCTTCCTCCTCGTTGTAGATGAGTTAGAGGGAAGAGGGGGGATGGAGAGTCATTGTGAATGACTACCATAGAAGCTTGGTTTAGAACTCCCTGCCTTAGAGGCATAAGTGGACCATTGTTTGCTTCTTTGCTGGCCCTAGGATAGGGGGCTGGAAGTCATGCCCCTTGCAGGGCTTACTTTGGCCCTGTGTGCAGGGAATTCCCAGTGTTTAGAAGGGGAAGTTCCTCTTGAATCTGGGCGGTTGAACTTGAAATAAATCTTTTACTGTTTGCATAGATTTTGCTTTGTCTTCCATATTTGTAAGCATCTCTTCTACTTTTTCCCCAAATAGGTATTCCTCATCTAGGAGTGCATCAATAAGTTTAGGCTTGACATGATCAGGGAGAGGTTGTTCCTTCATCCATACATGCCTCCTGTAACAGTTCCTGTCACTGCTGCCTTGCTAGAGGCTTCTAGGACGTCATATCCACACTGTAATGAGTGCTTGGCCACTTGACAAGCAGAGTGAATTAATTGTCAGATCTTTTGAGCTGGCACAATCAGGAGGGGCAACAAACTTCTGCTTTAACTGTTCCAAAGTGTGCTGTTGATATTTTAACATATGGAACTAATTGAGAGCTCTGATAGCTAAGGTTGCAGAGGTGTACACTTCTTTATCCCATCTGTCAACAGCTCTGGAGTCGTCAGAAGGAAGAGGATTCTTGGCAGAACTAGTCTTAGCTCCTTTGGGTCCCTGCGTAATGACCTCAGGGTCTGCAGCAGGGTTTTTGTACAGGTATTTGTGAAAATCCGGTACTCTCTAGTACTGGTCAGGTTTAGGTGGAGCAGGAGGCAGGGCATCAGGGGCTAAACTGGATTCAAGGAAAACAATCCACCACTTCTAGAATAGGTGGGATGGCCAGGGGTCGGAGCTGAGGCAGGTCCAGAAACTACGTCGTTTCTTTGACTGTGGGTAGTCCTGAGATTCCCACTGAAAATGCTCCCTGAGGGAGTGAAGAGTTTCCCTGAAGGAGAGGCAGACAGGATGGATTCCTCTGCATCTGAATCCTCACAGTTGAGGGCTGTTCCTCTTCAAAGGCAGAATAATCAGATTTCTCAGACTCTTGGTCTGACAATTTCTGGAGAAGAAAGCCTTTTCCTTTTTGGAGTGGGGGCCTGAGTACCTCAGATAAGGGAGAGGAGATCCTCCGCCATTTTAAGCATTTGAGTTTGGGGTGGGGGAGCAGTAGCAAGATGGTGGCTAAAAGCAGATTTTCTAGGCGTAGTCTGGCTTTGAGGCCTGAAAGAATCTGTTGGTCTCTGAGAAACAGTAGTCAGAAGAGATGTCTGTTTTTGCCTAGAATCAGTAGTGCGAATGGTCTCCTCGGAAGCCAGTACCTGCACCGCAGCTCTGGACCCAACCGAGGCAGACAGCTCCAAAGGCTTGGAAGACTAAGTGGATTTTTGTGGAATTCCGGACTCCGAAAGGGTCTCGGCAGAGCCCTGCACAGAAAGCAAGTCGGGCTGCAAAAGCGCCTCACTGGATTCTGGAGAACTGACAACTTGCTTTGAGGTAGCGTTGTCAGAAGCAGCCTTGTGTGGCCTCTCTCTATCTTTATGTTTTTTCGGAATGTCTGTGGATTGTTGGCTGACGGATGCCATATTGGAATTCGAAGACGGGAATACAAAAATAACTGTCTACAAAAAGAGCTCTACAGCGAATGGTTCTCGCATTAAAGAGGGCACAGAATCGGCAACTAGTGACGTAGTGGTCTGGGCCTAAACAAGTGATGGAGTAAGAATGAAAGTCTCGGTGGGGATCTGCTTTCCACAGGCAAGACAATTGTTAACTTTTTCAGACATCGGTTAGAGCAAGAAAAAAGGGTCCCCAATAGGGTACTTAGCTTTAGACGTTTTCTGCTGAAATTCAACTTCTGGTAGCGACCAACAGGCACTCGTGCGAACTGCTTCTGCTACAGGCTACACGGCAAGAAAGACTTGACAATGTCGGCTGCCCTGCTTTACAGTACTGATGACCTGATGTCAGACTAAAAGCAACAGAAGCCGGTGCACAAAAACATTGAGTATGGTATTCAGGCCAAAGGGCTACTAAAGCGGGGATAACCCACAGCTGATGACCAACAGTGAAACATGATCACCACCTGGTTTATGACTGGTGATTGGAAAATTCTGAGGGCTGGTGCGTGCAGTCACTTTATGGCCCACGTACTCCTGTCTAGACCGGATGTCTCGCGTACCTAGGAGGGGCTGAAAGCTTTTGGATACTGTCCATACATACGCCAAACTAGAAGGGTAAACCCATATGTAGAATACTGCAACACAGGAATAAGAACGTCTCCCTGGCTGGAAGACAGGAGCAGCAGGGACAGAAAAGAGAAAACCTTGAAGGCAAGAAGGGAGGCTACCACTGGAATAGTTCAGATCCTGCAGCAGTGAAAAATGTGATCCTGAGAATGAGTCAACATTTGACTTCTGAAGGTTGAAACTGAACCTCAAGCTGTGTGACAGAAGCTGGGTAAAGAAATGCAAGAGTTTGGCTTGGGATGGGGCTTGAAGCAAAAGGTCAACTAGAAAGGAAAATAGAACAATGCCCCAAAACCTGCAAAAAGTGACAATGCCCCAAAACCTGCAAAAAGTGAATACTGGAGCTAGGCATTCTGTGAACACCTTCACTCTTGAAAGCCCAAAGACAAAGCACAGAACTAAAAATGACCTGAACAGAAATGCAAAAATTTACCAAACAGAAGTTGGATAGGAATCAAGATAGGAATAAGTTGGAGTACCTCAGGGTTCAGTCCTGGGGCCACTCTTGTTTGGCATCTACTTCTCTGAAGTACAGGTCAACACTAAGGGACTCTGGCTAACAGTTTGCAGATGACTGCAAACTGGGAGCCATTATTGAATCCCCAAATGATGTGGATACTCTACAAAAGGGCCTTACAGAAACAGATGCTTGGTGCCAGAGCCATGGGCTCAAGCTCAATGCCAAGAAATGTATTGTTATCCCCTTTGGGAAAAAACATGTATCCATGAATTACCATATAGGTGGCAGTACACTAAACACAAAGTGTGATAAGAGACTTAGGGACACAGGTGGACAGTGGTCTCACCTTCGATAACCACATCGCCACAACAGTCAGGAAATCCTTCTATGTGGCACACCTCATCACGAAGGGCTTTTCATCCAGAAAAAAGGTCATTGTCCCACTGTACTCATCCCTCATTAGACCCATTATAGAATACAACGCCCCATTTGGTATGTACCTCTCAAGACATCTGCAACAACTGGAAAGGCCTCAGAAATACCTCACTAAAAGAATCACAGGCCTAAAGCAGATGCCCTACGCTGACCGCCTTAAACTCCAGCTATACTCTGTCGCATATAGTCTACTCAGAGGCGATCTCTGCTTAACATACAAGGCCATGTCAAACCCAGAGCTGTTGGACATGCTACACTTAAAGAAATCCCAATCCCTCAGAGCTACACGCTCCAGGGATCTAAACCTTGTCATCACAATAAACAAAACATGCTGGAGGGATAGGTTCCTGACCCAGAGACTCCCCAGACTCTGGAATAGATTGCCCATACATGTCAAGCAGAGTGCCTCTTTGGACCTCTTCAAGAGGAACCTTGACGATTGGATGGGAGAAAGGAAATTCACCCCAGGGATCACGTCAGTCACCCTGCTAGACAGGGGTCCAGGAAAGTAAATAATGTGGGAAGAAATAGCCAGGGAATTGTTATGGCTAGGTTTGTATAGGCCCTAGGGCTGATAGCCTAGTACCAACCTATGAATATGAAGATGAACATTCAGATCCAGAAAAACCTGGGTAAGCAATAAAGGAAACAATCTGAAGAGAAGGCATCCAGAAGGCTGGCATCCTGAGAAAAGTGTTCAGGAATGAGAGATGCAGAACACTCTTCCAAGACCACTCTTCCCTGAGGACCAGAAAGATCCTGGAGTAAAACCAAAACCCCTTTCAGTCTTTGGAACCAGTAGAATGGTACCCTGGTCCGACAGACCTTGCAACAAGCCTGGAAAATGAGGAAGCTGTGCTGCAGGAGGTTAAGGAACATCAAAAAAGGAAGGGCTTTTCAGGCCATAAAGTAACCCTACCTGATGGACAAAACCAGTGTCTGTGGCAAGTTTCTGCCAAAGTGGGTGAGGTAGAGAGTCTGAGGGAAAAGAAAACCTGGTTAAGAGGAAAAGCAGTCTGTCACACGACTGCCAGCTTAACAGGAAAGCTGTTTTTGGGCCTACGAGTTTGAGTAGGCTCATCAGAAAAATGTGCCTAGGAGCCTTGTTACACTTGGAAGACTGACTAGACAGTTGAAGCAAAAAGGCAATTTCTGTAGGACAGCTCTGAAACCAAGAATGTGAAAAACTATGCATTTCAAATCTTTCATGAACTTACCCTGATCCTGCAGTTTTAGAGAGCTCTACCACAGCACTGTAAAACAAATGTTGATCAATAGGAGCATTCAGAAGTTTTATCATAACATCTGGTAAGGCTTCAAGATGAAGATATGAATGGCACCTCATCAGAGCCTGAAGCAGCAGCAACATCACAGCTGCATTTCAGAAAGTGACAGGCAATTCAAAGTGAAATGCAACAAGGAGAGAGCTGCGACATTACCCTCAAGTCAGGCATATCAGATACAATCTTCCCTACTGGAGAAAAGTCCAGTTGTGTACCTTCCATAAATGTAGATGTTCAAGTGTATCCACTGTTGCAGTCATTACAATTGGGTTATCCTGCTGGCAGGCTACCCGCAGTCGGCCTGAATTCCAAAGTCGTGGTCCGGCGTCGGTGTCTGTCGCCTCCTCTCTGACATTGGTGCGCCAAGGGGTATAAAAGATGCAGCAGAAGCCATTTTATTCAGTTTTTCTTGCCCCAGATGTCAGGTGCCCCCAAAAGGATAGGCTAATTTATGCCAATAAACATGCATGCAGTAAAGTAAAACTCTACCTTCATCTACAAGCAAATACACCACATAGGTTGTATAGAATAGAGAGGTACAGATAAAACCCAGCAAAGGAAAGGGGCATGGTGGGTAACCTGGACTGCAACAGTGAATACACTAACATCTACATTTATGGAAGGTACACAACTGTACTATGTTCGTGTTTCACTGTTGCAGTCATTACAATTGGGTTGAATCCCAAAGTTAAAGTTGGGCGGCTAGAGCTAAATAGGATTAGGAGAGGCTACGAGGCCCTGCAAAACTGCAGTGGCAAAGCCTGCTCTGGATTTAGAGTAGAGAGATAAGTGATAGTGCTTAGTAAAAGTGTGCACTGAACTCCAAGTTGCAACCTCTAAGATGTCTTTGGCTGGTACTCTCCACTGAAGAAGGCTGCTGAAGTGGCTGCTGCTCTGGTTGAATGTGGCCTAATGCCCTTAGGCACTGATTTGCCATGCTGTGAACAGCAGAAACTAATGCAGTGGCCTATCCATTTTGAAATAGTCTGCTTTGAAATAGTCTTTCCTTGTGACCAACTAGCTCCCATATAACATTGCCTTACATAGACTCCCTCTCAAATACTTCACCCTGGAGTTTTAAATGTCAGCACCTACCTATCCTCCCAAACTTCACTACCATTGAAGTACTTATCTCTGTACTTACCCTCACCCAACTTACCTTCAGTAGTCAGCGCTTGGCTGATTGTTTTCTTGGACTACTCCTTCACTTGTCTCTACCCGCTCCGTTCGCCCTGCGGGCTCACTCCGCTCCCCTACCCTACCCCCAATTCCCACCCACCCCCAGCACATCTAGATTTATAATAATCCCATATCACCTGACCACTCCACACAGCCAATCATCTTCACTCCTCTCACCTCCCATATCACCTGACCACTCCCGAAATCCAATTATCTTCTTTCCTCCCAAACACAACACCTATCCTTCTCTCAACCAATTAAAATCATCAACCAAACACAATGACACATACCATGCTCTCCTTTCTTATATGCCTGCTATGTACCCTCACTGCCCTAACCTACACAACGTCCCCACACACATACATTTCATTACCCCAAACTTCCTACCATACAACACAACCCTTCATACCAACAAAACACCACAAGAGCTTCCCCATATCCCCCTTTCTACTTGAAATTAACAAAATAGTACTCATACCCAACAAGTGCGGTTTAACATCTTTCACTAAAAAGATACCAAACAAACTTTACATAGATATGCTACAAGCAATCAGACGTCATATACTACTAAAGAAATACCTCCTTACCTCTGGTGACATTCACCCAAATCCAGGACCAATCAACATCATACCCCCAAATAAACACACAACAGACCTACTCATCATAAACCTTAACACTCGCAGTATATCTAACAAAATTACTCATGTACACGCATTCATAACCCACTACTCCCCTGATATACTAACCATAACAGAGACCTGGCTAAATCCCAGCACTAAGAATGAAGAACTTCTCCCTCCAGGATATAACATCATGAGACTAGATAGAATAGGTAAGAAGGGAGGGGGAGTTGCAATTATATACAAAAATACACTTACTATACAACCTCTGCCAACCCCACCACCAAAATTTGACAATGCTGAAATCTTAGGAATTATGCTACAACTTAACAATAAAAAAAGTATCAATATTCTCTGTACTTACATCCCTCCAGGCAATAACATTATTAAAATTGAAGAAATTCTACAATGGACAAAAGACAACCTACCACAAGAGACTATTTTGTTAGGAGACCTAAACACTGATTGGCTAGCCTGCAACTCTAAAATCCCCACTTGCCACATCAACCTGTATGGATTCTCTCAACTTATTCTAGAACCTACAAGAATAGATAAGAAGTCCCAAAAGAAATCCATATTAGACTGGACATTAGTGAACTACCCAGAACAAAACTACCACACAGGTTGTCTACCAGACAGCCTCAGTGACCATCTCCCAACATTCCTCCTACGTAGACGTACTAACATACACAAACCTACTGTCTTTAGACAAGTTAGAAATGATCGCAAGGTTAATCCTTTACATCTTAACACTGCATTAAATAACTGTAACTGGGAACCTCTACATATCCTGAACTTAGACCTAGCAGTTGATTACTTTAATAATACTTTCATTAAGGTCCTTGACCATATAGCACCCATAAGAACTATTAGAACTAAAGTCCACTCTGCTCCTTGGCTTTCGAACACCACTAGAGCCTTATTAAAATCTAGAGATAAGGCATGGAAAACCTGGAAGAAAAACAACACTAGTCTTTCTAGACAAAACTAACATCTTAGAAACCAGGCTAAACAGCAAACTAAGTTAGACAAACAAAACTACTACCTAAACATCCAAAACAAATACTCCAACAGCCCACAAAAATTCTGGCATGCAATTAACTCCCTACTAAAACCAGGAAAAAACACCACACCCTCTCCCACCGCAACCTCCACAGATACAACTACCGAAATAGCCTCAAAATTCAACCAACATTTTACAAAATCCATTAACTCATTATCCACTCAACTAGCCAAAAATAACTACACACCCATACCTACAGCACCAACAACTCTGCTCCTCTTACCTTCTCACCTATCCCAACCTCTACAATAAAGAAACATCTCTTAAAACTTAAACCCACCACCCTCGCAGCAGATGGCCTACCAGCACATTTCCTAAAAATGGCAGCCAACTCCATAGCCTACCCAGTCTCAATCCTTATCAACTGCTCTATACAGGAGTCATATATCCCTCATCTGTGGAAAGTCTCCTATATCATTCCCCTTCATAAAGGAGGCACCTCCTATGATTTCTCAAATTATCGACCCATTGCTATTCTGTCACCTTTATCAAAGATACTAGAAAAATGCATACACTCACAAGTCATGCACTACCTAAACGTAAACAATATCCTCTCTCCCACACAACATGGCTTTCGCCCTCACCACAGTACAACCACTGCCCTACTCTCCTTCACAGACCTAGTTAACCAACACAGGAATAACAAAAGATTCGTATCAGCCATATTCCTTGACCTTTCCAAAGCTTTTGATATGGTCTCTCACTCCATACTAATAAATACCCTTACCTCCCTAGCCTTCACCCCAAACACTATTGCTTGGTTTAAAAGCTACCTATCAGAACAACAACAAGCTGTCCAGTGGCAAGGAGCTTTATCATCTCTGCTCCCAACCACCATTGGTGTACCCCAAGGCTCCATACTAGGACCTCTTCTCTTCTCAATATTTACCAATAACCTATACAAAAGTAGCCTGCATGCCTCACTAATCCAGTATGCAGATGATTCCACCCTTATATGCTCAGCTCCATCCCTGACCTCCCTACAGCACCTCACCCAAGAGTCCTTCACCTCAGTAGAAAGATGGATAACTAACATACAACTTATCCTAAATCCTAATAAAACCAAACTACTACTTTTTACCCCAAACAAATCAAAAACAACTCCTGTCTTCTCCATCTCCTCCGCCAATGGTACTATCATCTCTCCCTCCCCTCACACCAAGCTACTTGGCATTGAAATAAACAACCTCCACTTCAACATCCACATCTCTCAAACTATAAACAAGGTGCACAAAAAATGGGTTCCTTATACAGGCAAAAGAACTTTCTAACTAATCAAGCTAAAGTCACCCTAGCTCAA
The DNA here is from genome assembly GCF_019279795.1 of Protopterus annectens. Lineage (NCBI taxonomy): Eukaryota > Metazoa > Chordata > Ceratodontiformes > Protopteridae > Protopterus > Protopterus annectens. The sequence goes on from NC_056745.1 coordinate 511,922,078, forward strand.
ACCCATCTCCTATCTACACTACTGTATGCAGCCCCAATTCTCACTTACATTAGGAAATCTGACCTAGACAAACTTGAGTCCTGTTATAACAGAATTGCCAAGTTTGCCAAAAACACCGCATTTAGAACCCATCACTGCATACCTCTCAGACAACTTCAATGGCTCGAACTGCCACAGTTGCTACTATATCACCAACTTGTTCTATCATATAACATCCTAAAACAACCCGATAAAATTCCTGCATTAAGGCATCTACTGACCCACCACACTCCAAATCGTCCACTCCGCTCAGCCAACAAGTCACTCCTCACTATTACCTCAGCAAATAATACAGCAGGAAAATCTCTTTTCACACACTATAGCCAAAACTTGGAATAATCTCCCCCCATCTGTGACTTCTGCAGCTAGCACCACTCTATTCAAAAACTCACTTAAGGCCCATCTCACAAGTTCTTGGCTCTGTCCATGTATCACATAGACCACAATCTATTACCTTTACATCCAACTTCTGTCTTTTCATGCCCAATAAATATATTTCCTCAAAATATTTTACATGGAAAACATGTACCTAATAAAATCTGACAGTGCTCTTTGCTAACTATTATGTATATACGTAAATTGCTTTTCTTTAATATTGCAAATGTCTACTCTCTTTCACTTCCATCTAGAAATTTCTTGTTCAATAGATAATATTGCCTACATAGTGTATTAGATGCTTATTTTCTGTAATGTGTTATCCTAATGTAACTGGAGCTTTTCTCCCCGGGCCTCCGCTGTAAATGGACCTTGTCCAGTCGGACCTTCCCGGTAAACAAAATTAAAATAAATAAAATAAAAATAAATAAAATAAATAAATTGTGATCCTGCAGCATATGCCACTAGAAGTTGTTCAGTCTTTCTGAAAGCTTTGGTTCTGTCCAAGTAGAAGTGTAGCTGCCTGTGAATGTCCAAAGAATGCAGAAGTCTCTCACCCTTATTCTGTGGGTTTGGATAAAAAGGTAGGCAAATGAATTGTTTGATTCAGGGCCACACTGGACACTACCTTAGGCATAAATGTCGGGTTTGTCCTTAGAGAAACTCTGTCCTGATGGAAAACGATGAAAGGTTCCACAAACATGAGTGCCTGCAACTCTGAGACTCGTCTTGCAGAGGTTATTGCTAGGAGCAGAGCTGTTTTCCAGAATAAGAATTTTATATCAGCTGTAGAGGCTGGCTCAAAAGGAGGCAGTGTGAGCTTTTCCAAGACATAATTTAGGTCACATGCAGGTATTGGTGCTCTCCTTGGAGGTCTTATGTTTTTGGCCCCTTTGAGGTACTGCCTTAGTAATGGATGTGAAAAAAAGAGGTGGTTCTGTATCGTAGTGAGCTGAAATGGCACAGGCATGAATCTTGATGAAAATGATAGGCCTTTGTCCAGCATCTCAGTTAAGTATTACAAAATCTGAGGAATATTTGGTACAATCATGTCAATTCCTTCTGCCTGGTTCCAAGCACAGAATCTCTTCCATTTTTCTGCATAAGATTTTCTGGTGCTAGGCCTCCTGGCCTCCAAAATAACATCCATCACTGCTTTAGAGAAAGACATGTTTTGAATGGTTACATTATCTGCCATGTTGCCAGATTTAAGGTCCTGAGTTGGCTGTGCAGGATCCGACTGTTTTGTTAGGTCAATAAGTGAGGAATTTGAGGCAATGTCCAGGCTGGGCATTAAGACAAGCTCTTTAGAATTGGGTACCAGTGCTGACGGGGCCAGTATGGGGCAATCAGTATCATATTTGGCTTCTCTTGTCTGACCTTTAGGAGTACCTTGGGGAGGAGAGGTAGAGGAGGAAAGGCATATACTGTTAAGTTCTTCCAGCTGAAAGAGCATCCACTTTCCATGCTTGCTTGTGATAAGTCCTTGTGCAGAATCTCTGTAGTTGGCAGGTGTGAGGCGAGGCAAATAGGTCTATGTCCAGGCATCCCCAGTTCCTTACCATGCTGAAGACTTTTGGATCTAATTTCCACTCGTTGGGCTCCATTAGGTTTCTGCTTAGTTCGTCTGCCAGAGAATTTCTTTCCTGGCAGGTATTGTGCTTGCAGATGTACTTTGTAATCAATGCTGTGTCCCACAAAGTCATGGCTAATCTGCAGAGGGGGTAGGAATGTGTACCTCCCTGCTTGTTTATGTACCACATGACTGTAGTATTGTCCGTCTTTATCAATAGTTGTCCTAGATGAAGTAGATCCTTGAAGGCTGTCAGGGCATTTTGAACAGCTAGCATCTCTTTTTGATTGATATGTAGATGCATTTGGCTTGCGGGTCATGTGCCCTGAATACATCTTCCTGCAATATGGGACCCCCAGGCATAATCTGATACATTTGTTAATGTCTGCCTGGCTGTGGGTAAAGTGAAAGGCTGCCCCTTGTTGTGGTGACAGGCCTTTGCCCACCATTGAAACTCCTGTTGCAGGCAGGGAATGAGGGTAATTACTGTCGCCAGGCTGTGGCAATGTTAAGTCCAAACACTTCTTAGATACCATTGTAGTTTCCTCATATGCAGTTTTGCATATGGAATTAGCAGAATGCAGGATGCCATGAAGCCCAAAGCCTGCAGAATTTTTCTTGCAGATAACTGGGTCTTTGTTACCGTCATTTTGAAATAAGTAGACAGTTGTCTGTTTGTCTGGCGTGAGATAAGCCATCTGGGCAGTTGTATTTAAGCTTGCACCCAGGAATATTATCTCTTGTGAGGGTACTAGTTTTGATTTTTTCGTTTACTGTGTACCCTAGGCATGTTAGTAATCTTTTTACAAACGCCAGATGCTGTAATAGAATGTCAGTTCTCTGCTTGAATAAGGCAGTCGTCCAAGTAAGGATATATTTGTATTAGTCTGCAAAATGCAATTACTGGTGCCAGGCATTTTGCGAAGACCCTGGGCGCAGTAGACAAGCCAAAGGGCAGTACAGAGAATTGGTAATGCATTGAGCCAGCTATAAATCTGAGGTATCTTCTACATGAATGTCTGATTAGATCTAAAAGAGGTATACCTGCATGTTCCAAAGTCACAAGCCATGCCTTCTTGTCCAGCATGGGCAGAAGCTGCCGCAGAGTCAACATGTTGAATTTCGGAATATCCAGAAATGTGTTTAGAATAGACAGGTCCAGTATGGGTCTCCAGACATTGTCCTTTCTGGGCACCAAGAACAGTAGAGTAAAATCCTAGTCCCTGCTCTTGCTGTGGAACTCGCTGAATGGACCTCATGTCCATGAGGGATGAAACTTGTTTTTGTGCCTCTGCCCATAGATTGTTTGGCAGGTCTGGCATTCCGTTTGCCCTTGGCAGGGTGTGAAAATGGAACCTGTAGCCTTGTGAAACTATATTCAGGACCCATTTGTCCTGGGTGATCATGTGCCAATTTTGTGAAAAAAGTGCTAGTTTTCCCCCTAAAGGGGCTGCCAGAAGATAAGTGCTTGGTGCTGGCAGGGGAAAGTCATTGCAACTGTTCTGTATGGCTGTGATTTATCTTCTCCGCTTTTGGAGGTAGGAGCACCCCATTGTTTAGACCCCTTGGGACCCAGATATATAGTTTCTGGGTCAGCAGCAGGGCTTTTATAAAGAAATGTGTGAATCAGGAACCCTGTAGTATCTGTCCGGCTTAACAGGAGCTGGTGGTAGAGAGTCAGGAGTGAGAGTGGACTCACTAAATACATCTACAATGTCTAAAACAGGAGGAATAGCAAGGGGCCTGTGGTGAGGTAGTAAAAGAAAATCTGAGCCTTTTCTTAGATTGAGTAATCTTGCCTCTCCCAATGAAAATGCTCCCTCATAGTATGCAGGGTCTGTCCAAAAGAATAATCTTCAGGAGAGGCTGAAGGGATAGATTCTTCAGCATCAGAATCCTCGAGGAAGAGAGTATCCCTGTTCAGAAGAGGAATCAGAGGAAATGGAAACCTGATATGAAGATTCATATTCTGTCTCTTGCCTAGGTCTCTTATCAGGAGGGGGATGGGAACCCCTGATCAAAGTAATTAGGTCTTCGGCCATTTTAAGCATCTGTTTTTTTTTTTAGGCATGGAGGCCTGTCCAGGGGAATGTTTGTACTTGTTTCTTTGTCTTTAGAGGTGCTTTGGTCTTTGCCTTTGAAGCTGAAGTCGTTTTCACATATAACTGTGTAAGCCTGAAAACACCCTCAGAAGCCGATGTCTGTTCAGCAGCTCCAAACCCATATGAGGGAATAGTTTCCGAGGTTCCAATACCTTCAGTTTCCAGCGGCCTAGTCTCCATGTGGGAGTCGGAAGCGGCCTGTGGCTCTGAGGTAGCAGGAGTCAGGGGCTGCGAAAGCACCTCACTGAGAACCGGCGACTGGCCTAGCAGAGGCCTAGGTTTTGGACCTCGGATGCCTGTCCTTTTCTTTGTCCTTGCGCTTTTTATAAATTCCGGTAGTCGGCTGTTCTGACGGCATTATATAATTAAATCTTCTGCCAAAATAATGAAATGCAAAATCGGACCGACGCTTAATAGTGCGTTGGTTAAATCTAGCACAAAACCGACAACTAGCAACGTTGTGGCCACGGCCTAGGCAAGGAACACAGTAAGAATGAAAATCCTTATGAGGTATTTGCTTCCCACAAGAAATATAATTAACTTTTTCTGACATCGGTCTTGAGCAAGAAAAAAATTTCCCCAACGGGGTACTTAGCTTTAATGAAGACTTCGGATCTGAAATTCGAACTTGAAAATCTCAGGAGTCGGCTGACCGGCACTTGCGAACTGCTTTTGCTTCGGGCACCGCGCGACAAGAAAGACTGAAGAAAATGGTGTCTGCTGCATCTTTTATACCCCTGGCGCACTGACGTCAGGGAGGAGGCGACAGAAACAGACGCCAGACCATGGGTAGCCTGCCAGCAGGATAACCCAATTGTAATGACTGCAACAGTGAAACACAATGAACATCAAGAGAATCTACCTTGCTATATGGATCTGGTAATTTACAGCCCTAAAGTCTAAAGTAGCAGAAGTGAATATTTTTTCTAATTCTCTCTAAATAGCTCTACTGCCTTATCATAGGGAAGGTGCTTAAATGGGGGAAGTCTAGAGGGCTTACTCAGACAGAAAATCACTGCTAGATCAGGGTGGCATTACACAAGAACTTCCAAGGCAAGTGGCACCTCACAAAACCTGTCACGCTACTTAGGAACTGAAAGTTGCAAATCTGCACCCAAACCAGCAGCAGCGAGGGTAGCCAATAAAGTATCCAACACAGGACGGACAGCAGAAGGTTGAATCCATTTGCATCAATTCATAATATTCTTTCTGGACAACATCGGAGAGCAATCGTATTTAAAAATGCTCCATCATACACAGGACTGTGCCCCCAAAGGATTGTTTCTCCAAAGGAGAATCAGGATTAATAGATTACTTCTCCTCTGACCCACAGTCAGGAGAAGTAAACTTAAATGAGTATATGAGAGAAAACACTATACCGGGTACCACACAATAACGTCTTTATTTAAACAAAGTAAAAAGGAGAGGTGAGCGCTTTCGCAACCTTCGTTGCTTCATCAGACAAAGAATTAACTGTTCAACTGCTTGTTTTATATCACTCTGTCAAAACATTTTTTTTCCAATTAGTGACATCATACAACTTTTGAAAAGTTAAAGGCATATATGACAAGAATATTATAAAATACGCATATGAATATAAAATGTATATACAAAAATGTAAAGTATGTACATATTTATGCATATCTAATTTAAAACAGTTAAATAATCTCATTAAAAATGCATATATATAAAAAATGCATATAAATAAAAATGCATAATATATTCATATTTATGCATATCTAATTTAAAACAATTAAATAATCTCATAAAAATGCATATATATAAAAAAAGAATGCACAATACAAAATATATAATAAAAGAAATATATGTATATATATATTTTTATTTTATGCACAAAATTAATTGTGTTGAAGGCGTCTAGCTTTAAGAAATGGAACCAGTGACGTACAACCATTTAAGCCTGGATATCTATCAGCATTGAGCTTGATAATCCATCTTTGTTCTCTGCTCTCTGTGAAATTTTCTATATCTCCTCCCCTCACATTTCTATGTATATGTTGTAAAACAAAGAACTTGAAAGAGTGTGAAGGGTCAGTGTTTAAAACATGTTGAGCAAGCGCACTAGTAGTTTTGTTATTTCTGATGTCTCTTATGTGTTCCAATATTCTATCCTTTAAGTTTCTATTTGTTTTTCCTATATAGAAGGCATGACATATTTGGCAGAAACAAAAATAAACAACATCTGTGGTTTTACAATCTGCATATGAATGAGAGTATAGTGTAAAATTTCTAACAGGATGAATATATGGTGTAGTACTATGAATATGTGTACAAGCAGTACAATACCTACAAGGAAAAGTACCTTTGCGTCTGGAATTATAGGTAGTTTTTTTGACGTCTTTATTACACAATTGTTGTTTTAATGTTAGATTATTTCTGAAACTGAAACTAGGTGCATTACCAATGAAAGAATGTAAACAAGGAATCTCATGTAAAATGTGCCAATGTTGTTTAATAATATTAGTATACTGATTAACATTGCTAGCATACTGAAAAACCGCTCTAATGCTATTATTTTGTGTATTATTTCTCAAATTACTGCTATCTGACGTAATAGAATTAGAAGATTGAAAATACGCTTTACATTTAGAGTCCCTGAGTGTCCAAGCATCAGAAATAGTTCTATCTATTTCATCCATATGATATTTAATGATAAATTATTAGGCAGGAATTTGTCTCTAAAAGTTTTGTTCCCAAACAATGTTACAAATAATATGAATGTGTTTAAACAGCCTAGCACTTTCATTCCTTATACTCCCCCGAGTATAAAAAGATTTCTTGATATATGTGAAACATCTTTTAGGCAGATATATGATGATAATTTGAGTGACTATTACTATGGAAATCTAAATACAAGTGAATATAGAGCACTGAATGAACTAAAGAACTTGAATTCTGTCGTTATTAAACAGGCAGATAAAGGTGGAGGTATTGTTATTTTAGATAAGCAATTGTATGTACAACAAATGTATAAGTTACTGCTTAATAATGATACATACAGAGGAATCTCAAAAGTTACAGTGAATGCCATCATTGATAAAGTGTCTTTTTTGATTTTTGACTTAATTACTGATTTAATAGATGAACCACTGTTTAAATACTTTAATGTCTTGAATCCAACTATTCCTAAGATTTATGGCTTACCAAAGGTTCATAAAGACAGAAGTCTGCCACCAATGCGTCCCATAGTCTCAGGCACTGGTTGGTGTACAGAACCACTGTCTATTTATGTTGAAAGTACACTGCATGTGCTCTTAGACAAACGTGAAAATATTTTAAGAGACACCAAAATGTTTCTAGAGAAATTACATACTAGAATTGAAAATTTATCAGATATTAATGACTTTGCTCTTGTTACTATGGATATAGAGTCATTGTTTACAAGTATCCCGAATACATGGGGCATTAATATGATTAGAAATTTTCTTACAAGAAATAATTGCTTCACCAATGAAAAAGTACAACTTACATGTAGTTTGTTAGAGATTATTCTGGAAAATAATGTTGTATATTTTGAAGAACAATTCTTTCTGCAACAGATCGGCGTTGCCATGGGCACACCATGTGCAAATAGTTATGCTAATCTATCTCTTACATTCTGGGAACAAACACGTCTTTTCTGATAAGAATCCATTTATTAGTCAGCTTTTATGGTATACACGTTTTGTGGATGATGTTTTTTTATTATGGAAAGGCAATATATCTGAGCTTATATTATTTATTAACTATTTGCATACAACTACTGATTTTCTGAGATTCACATACAAATTTTCTACATCTGAGATTGATTTCTTAGATGTACATATAATCAAATCAGAGTTGACAGGTTTTACCAGCAAAATTTTTCACAAACCCACGAAGAAAAATACATACCTTCACAAAACCAGTATGCATCCTAGACACATTTCAAGAAATGTGCTCAAGGGGCAGGTATACAGATCATTAAGATTACACAACAATGATAATGATGCAGTACTAGCTTTGAATAAATTGAAAACTGATTTTTTAAGAAGAGGATATCATATGGATGAAATAGAACTATTTCTGATGCTTGGACACTCAGGGACTCTAAATGTAAAGCGTATTTTCAATCTTCTAATTCTATTACGTCAGATAGCAGTAATTTGAGAAATAATACACAAAATAATAGCATTAGAGCGGTTTTTCAGTATACTAGCAATGTTAATCAGTATACTAATATTATTAAACAACATTGGCACATTTTACATGAGATTCCTTGTTTACATTCTTTCATTGGTAATGCACCTAGTTTCAGTTTCAGAAATAATCTAACATTAAAACAACAATTGTGTAATAAAGACGTCAAAAAAACTACCTACAATTCCAGACGCAAAGGTACTTTTCCTTGTAGGTCTTGTACTGCTTGTACACATATTCATAGTACTACACCATATATTCATCCTGTTAGAAATTTTACACTATACTCTCATTCATATGCAGATTGTAAAACCACAGATGTTATTTATTTTTGTTTCTGCCAAATATGTCATGCCTTCTATATAGGAAAAACAAACAGAAACTTAAAGGATAGAATATTGGAACACATAAGAGACATCAGAAATAACAAAACTACTAGTGCGCTTGCTCAACATGTTTTAAACACTGACCCTTCACACTCTTTCAAGTTCTTTGTTTTACAACATATACATAGAAATGTGAGGGGAGGAGATATAGAAAATTTCACAGAGAACAAAGATGGATTATCAAGCTCAATGCTGATAGATATCCAGGCTTAAATGGTTGTACATCACTGGTTCCATTTCTTAAAGCTAGACGCCTTCAACACAATTAATTTTGTGCATAAAATAAAAATATATATATACATATATTTGTATTATACATTTTGTATTATGCATTCTTTTTTTATATATTATATATATGCATTTTTATGAGATTTAATTGTTTTAAATTAGATATGCATAAATATGTATATACTATGCATTTTTATTTATATGCATTTTTTATATATATGCATTTTTAATGAGATTATTTAACTGTTTTAAATTAGATATGCATAAATATGTACATACTTTAAATTTTTGTATATATATTTTATATTCATATGCGTATTTTATAATATTCTTGTCATATATGCCTTTAAATTTTCAAAAGTTGTATGTCACCACTAATTGGAAAAATTTTTTTTTTTGACAGAGTGATATAAAACAAGCAGTTGAACAGTTAATTCTTTGTCTGATGAAGCAACGAAGGTTGCGAAAGCGCTCACCTCTCCTTTTTACTTTGTTTAAATAAAGACGTTATTGTGTGGTATCCGGTATAGTGTTTTCTCTCATATACTTCTCTTTTTATATACTGGGTTTTACCTGTATAGTCGTTTTGCTTTTCGTTTATTAACTTAAATGAGTAGGCTGAGCCATTCTGAGGACTAAGGGTCCCTTGCCTTTTTATGGGTAGAGGACCAAAAGGAGGTGTGGGAACAGATACCCCCCCCCCCCGAGGAGGCTTTAAACCATCGATGCATTGAAAGTACAGTTGTGTACACTTACCATAAATGTAGATGTTCGAGTGTATTCACTGCTGCAGTCATCACACTTGGGTTATCTGCCTGCAGATAGCCCTCAGTCGGCCCGAATACAAGAGTCTTGGGATTTGTGTCGGATGCTGTCGCCTCTTCCATGACGTCAGGGGTATAAAACATGCAGCTGATGCCATTACATCAGTTTTTCTTGACCCCAGATGTCAGGAGCCCCCAAAATAGGAAGCAATTACATGGTGTGGAACACCTCCAGTAAAAGTAAAATACCATAACCATAAAACATGGCCAAAAAGAGTAAAGGTAGAAAGCATAGAGAAGTCAGGGGGCTGGAGGGAGGGTAACCAGGACTGCAACAGTGAATACACTTGAACATCTACATTTATGGTAAGTGTAGACAACTGTATGTTCGTGTTTCACTGTTGTAGTCATCACACTTGGGTTGACTCCCAAACCTGAGGAAGGATGGAGGCAGTCAAGAAGTATTAGGGCTGGCTAGCAGGCCTTGTAAGACTGCTGTGGCAAATCCAGCTCTGGATTTAGAAAGACCGGTAAGTGGTAATGCTTGGTGAGGGTGGGTACAGAACTCCAGGGTGCAGCTTCCAAGATGTCCCTGGTAGGGACTTCCCCTAAGAAATGCTGTAGAAATTGAGGTAGCCCTAGTGGAATGAGTTTTGATCCCCTGTGGGATAGGTTTTCCATGGTGTTTGTAGCAGAAATTGATGCAGTGTGCTATCCATTTGGAAATGGTTTGCTTTGAAATGGCCTTGCCCTCTGCCCCTGTAGCACAGCTGACTAGCAGCTGGTCCGTTTTTCTGAAAGGCTTCCGCCTATCAAGATGGAGCTGTCTGTGCACATCCAAGGAATGCAGGATCCTTTCCCCTTTATTCTGAAGATTAGGAAAAAAAAGATTGGTAAAATGGATGGATTGGTTTAAAGCCACACTGGATACCAACTTAGGCATAAATGATGGGTTAGTCCTGAGGGAAACCCTGTCCGCATGGAAGATAATGAAGGGTTCCCACAGCCATAAGAGCCTGAAAATCAGACACTCTTCTTGCTGAAGTGATGGATAGAAGTAAGGCTGTTTTCCAAGAGAGGAATTTTAACTCTGCTGTAGTAGCAGGCTCAAAAGAGGGAAGCGTGAGCTTCTCTAGTACAAAGTTAAGGTCCCACGCAGGAGTGTGAGCACTTCTCGGGAGGGGTCTTAAATTGTTAGCTCCTCTCAGGAACTGTTTGATCAGAGGACGAGAGAAGAGGGGTGGCTCAGTATTGTAATGAGCTGAGATGGCAGAGGCATGAATCTTAATTGATGAGGATGGTCCTTTGCAGAGCAGCTCTGTTAAATAATCTAGAATTTGAGGTAAGGTGGGCTCCAAGAACAGTATCTTTTCCACTTTTCTGAATAGGATTTCCTAGTACTAGGCCTCCTGGCCTCAAGGATGACATCCAGCACCTGTTTGCTGAGAGTTGCTGGTGATGTATTCAGGGAATAAGCCAGGCTGCCAGGCTCAGGGATTGCAGCTGAGGATGCAAAATCTGTCCCTCCTGCTTGGACAGCAGAGAGGGGGTCTGATGTAGGTGCCAGGGTAGCAACTGCTTCAGACTGCATAGGAATGGGTACCAGTGCTGGCGTGGCCAGTCTGGTGCAATAAGGATTGTCCTTAGCCTGTCCTGTTTGATCTTGAGTAGTACGTTTGAGAGGAGGGGCAGAGGAGGGAAGGCATAGCTTGAGAGGTTTTCCCATGTAAAGGGGATAGGGCATCCACTTTCCATGCTTGGCTGTGGGGAGTTCTGGTGCAAAATTTGCACAATTGATGGTTTTGGGGGGAGGCAAAGATGTCCACCTCTGGCGTCCCCCACCTGTGGATTAGAAGTCTGAATGAGTTGGGATCCAGTTTCACTAGTGTGGGTCCAGTAGATTTCTGCTTAAGTCTGCCAGTGAATTTTGTTTGCCTGGCAGGAATTGAGCTTGCAGGTGCACTTGATTTCTCAAGGTTGTGTTCCACAGAGCCATGGCTAACCTGCAGAGTGGGTAGGAAGGAGTTCCCCCCCCTGCTTGTATATGTACCACATAACTGTGGTGTTCTCTGTCTTTATTAAGAGTTGCCCTGGAAGGATAAGGTATTTGAAGGCTGTCCGTGCATTCTGTACAGCTAACATTTTTGACTGATATGCAGGTGAATTTGTCCTGGGCTCCATTTGCCTGCCAAGTGAGCCCCCCATGCATAGTCTGATGAGTCTGTTTTCAGGGTTTGGATGGCGAGGGGTTGATTGAAAGGGAGTCCCTTGTTGTGGTTGCAAGCCTCTGCCCACCAAAGGAACTCTGTCCTTAGGCAAGGAATGACAGGAATCACTGTTTCCAAGTCCTAAGAATATTGACACCAGAGACTTTTTAAGCACCACTGAAGTTTCCTCATATGCAATCTTGCATATGGAATTAGGAGAATGCATGAGGCCATGAACCCTAGGGCTTGCAACATTTTTCCTGCAGATAGCTGGGTTTCGGTAGTCAGTAGTTTGAAATTTGTCAAATAAACCTGCTTTTCTGGAGTGAGGAATGCTATCTGGTAAGTTGTGTTCAAGCTTGCTCCCAGGAATACAATCTTTTGGCTGGGTACCAAATGTGACTTCTTTTCGTTGATGGTATACCCGAGAGAAGTTAGGAGTCTCTTTGGTACTGAAGTAGCAATTCCTGTCATCCTGAATTAGGCAATCGTCCAAGTAAGGGTAAATTTGAATATTTCTCTGCCTGCAGTATGCAATGGCTGGAGCCAGGCACTTTGTGAATACCCTGGGCGCAGTAGGTAAGACAAAGGGAAGTGCAGAGAACTGATGGTGCATAGAGCCTGCCCTAAAACGTAGATATTTCCTGCAAGATTCCTTTATGGTATATGCAGATGAGCTTCTTTTAAGTCTAGGGTGACCAGCCAAGAGTCCTTGGCTAGCATAGGAAGCAGCTGCTAGAGTGTAAGCATTTTGAATTTTAGTACCATCAGGAAGGTGTTGAAAATTGACAGATCCAGGATAGGGTGCCAAGAGTTCTTTTTTCCGGGCACCAGGAACAGTTTGGAGTAGAAACCCTGTCCCCTTTGCGCTGTTGGAACAGGTTGAATAGCCCTGATACTGAGGAGAGAAAGTACTTGCTATTGGGCCTCTGCCCACTGGTTTGGCGTAAGGTCAGACAACCTGCTTGGGGATGGAAGTAGAATCTGTATCCCTGGGATACAATGTTTAAAACTCATCAATCCTGGGTAATGTACTCAAGTTTTTTTACATGCGCAGCAAGTTTTCCTCCTAGGGGTGCAAGTACTTGGGCATGGCTGGGAAGTATGAAAGACATCGCTGTGAACTTTTTCCATATGGGGGAGGCTTACCACTGTTTTTGAGGTTGGAGCACTCATTTTTAGATCTGTGCATACCCTGAGACTGTAGTCTTTGTGGTCTGTTACCCCTTGGTTTTAGACTGAAGGTCTTGAAGGGACTGGAAAGGACCAGTTTCTAGAAGGCCAATGCCTACTGAATCTAGGTGGCTGTACTTGTAAGAAATCTAACAATTTGTATAGATTTAACTTTTTCCTCCATCTTTTTAAGAACTTCTGTTTTTGTGCCAAACATTCTTGGTTTAATGGAGTATCTAGTAATTTTGCTTTGACATGATATGGCAAGATTTGTTCCTTCAGCCAAGCATGCCTTCTCAGAACAGACCCAGTGACAGCAACCCTGCAAGACTCTCCTAAGGCATCAAAACCACACTGCAGTATGTTTACCAACTTGGTTTGCAGAATGCATTAACTCTTGCAAATCTTTATTTTCTGCACAATCAGGAATCAACATTTTTTGCTTAATTAGTTCCATAATATGCAGCTGGTACTTCAACATGTGAAACTGGCAATTTAAAGTCCTAATGGCAAGAGTTGCAGAGGTATATACCTTCTTACCCAATCTGTCTAAAGCCCTAGAACCCCGGTCCAAAAAGGTAGGGTTTTTGGCTGTAGTAGCCTTAATACATTTAGGTCCCTGGGAAATGGTCTCTGGATCTGCAGTGGGATTTGTAGAGAGAAATTTGAGAGAGTCAGGTACTCTGTAGTACCGGTCAGGCTTTCTAGGAGCTGGTGGTAAAAGTATCAGGGGTAAGACTGGATTCCATAAAGACATCATCTACAATATCCAGGACAGGGGGTATAGCTAGAGGCCTGTGCTGAGGCAAGTCTAAAAATTCTCTGAGTCTCTTTTTGGACTGTGGGTAGTCCTGGCATTCCCAGCGGAAATGCTCCCTTAGGGTATACAGGGTTTCCCCAAAAGAAACGTCGCCTGAAAGGGAGGCAGAGGGAATGGAATCCTCTGCATCTAAATCCTCATAGGTAGATAGGGGTATGTCCTAGTAATCAAAGGGGTCATCCGACTCGTGATTTTTTATTTTTTATTTTTTTAAGAGGGGGAAGGCTGGCTTCCCCTAATTAAAGTAATAAGGTCTTCAGCCATTCTAAGCATTTGCTTCTGTGGCAAGGGAGCTTGAGAATGCGCTTTGGTCGGTTTCCTTGGCGCAGTGCGAACTCTGGGCCTGAGAAACTCGGTAGTTTTGGTCAGAAACGAAGTAGTCTGTTTAATACGAACATCAGAAGGTCTGAATACACCCTCAGAAGCCGGTGCCTGCACAGCGGTTCCGGACCCATCCAAGGTAGACATCCGCAGGTTCCATAACTGAAGAAGCACCTTGCAGCATACCGGACTCCGAATGGGTCTCAGTAGAGGCCTGCGAATCTGTAGAAGCAGGTATCAGGGGTTGCAAAGGCGCCTCACCGAGTACTGGTGGACTGGCAACTAGCTTAACAGAAGCATCGTCCGCAGTTTTGGACCTATGCGGTCTCTGTCTTTATCCTTACTTTTTTTCAGATCATCAGTAGTCGGATGGCTTATCAAAGCCATTTCAGAATACAGAGAACGAAAGCAAAAGAATTTAGCAACAAAGATAGCCCAACGATGAATAGTTCGGGTGTTGAACAAGGCACAAAACAGACAGCGAGGAAAGTCGTGGTCTGGGCCTAAACAGGCGACGCAGTAAGAATGAACATCTCTGTGAGGTATTTGCTTTCCACAAGCAAGACTATTCTTAACTTTTTCTGACATCGGTTGGAGCAAGAAAAAAGGCTCACCAATGGAGTACTTAGCATTAGAAGACTTCAGGTTTGAAACTCGAAAAAAAAATTTCAGGTAGCGGGCAACCGGCACTTGCGAACTGCTTCTGCTTCAGGCTCCCACGCAGCAAGAAAAGCTGATGTAATGGCATCGGCTGCATGTTTTATACCCCTAATGACCTGAGGTCATGGAAGTGGCAACAGCATCCAACGCAGAAATCCCAAGACTCTGGTATTCGGGCCGACTGAGGGCTACCTGCAGGCAGACAACCCAAGTGTGATGACTGCAACAGTGAAACACGAAGAACATTAAATCTTGGGTAAAGTCCTGCCATTCCCTTTGTAGATCTCTGGCAACTGGCATAGTGTACTGCTAAGTAAACAGAATACCATACAGCGTTCCGGGTTCTCAATCACCTCAACAGATGTCTGGAAGATGGACAGCAAGTAGGTTCAGGCCACGTTTGCTTGGCCTTAAGTGGCAGCTGTATCATGGGGCATGTGGATTTACCATAGTACCTTGGGCCAACAACTTGAAACACTGGTTCTCAAGATACACTGAAAGAGAAGGCAGACAGTTGTGCAAAGTCTTTGGAGCAAAAACCTCACAGGTGGAACACACTGTGGTTGAGAGATTACACCCAAGCGAAACAAGCTGCTGTTGTGACAGCCCTATGAAATCTCCCACCCAAAGACACTTCCCTTTCTTGGATGACTTAACACTATAAAAAAGAATGAATAGAAAAAGGAACCCCAACGGGATACATATCTGAATGCGTAGGCTCAGAATAACCAGTGCAGGGAACAGTGTTCAGACAAATGTTCAATAATGGCATCTGGACTGGTGGCAACAAAGCTCTGGGATTGGAGTACACGTGTCACCTTTATGCTCTATGCAAGAACAGGGAGCATGTCTGATGTAAATGCTACTAGGTAATCAAGTATAGTGGCCGAACACTGGGCTACCCTTGGCAGGAGATTCCAGAAGGGATGAATACCGCAACAATGAAATTAAAGGGCACATTACCCACAACTCTTGGCATAGAAGGCTCCAGTTGCCTATCAGAGTTAGAATCCGCCAAGTTATGAAAGCACTCATTGCACCACAGGGACCAGAATAATTCTATCACAGTACATGTCCGCATTAATGACCTGAAATGTACTTCCCTGACTATATGAAGAAATAGACATCCGAATGTGCATCAAGCAGGTATGTGCCTTGCATTCTGCAGTATTCTTTCGCCAAGGATGATGCCACAGTCCAAAGAGGAAGACAGACTTGAATAACTTGCTTAGTTTGCCATTTCAGGGGGATTTGGAGAACAGGATTAAAATCTATGTTACTTTGCAAAGAATGGTCTATCTATAGCCTCTAGGCTTCAGAACATTGGGTAAAACTTACCCATCCCGAAGCTTTTTTTAGGCAAAGTCAAACTGAACCTACAGGCATAGAAAATAATACCCAAAGCAATGTAAAGGTGTTGCTGCTTAATGCTAGTAGCCTAAGCGAGAAATTCCACACCCTTTAAACTCTCTTCATACTGGAGAAGATAGGCATCTGTGCCATTACAGAGACACTGTAAAACAGAAAGTAGTCTGGCAGTGCAAGGCTTCAGCTCCTTCCACACATTTAGGCCATCAGCTCCACAGGTAGAGACAAAAGGTGGAGAAGTCTCAATCTATGACAGGAACAAGCATAACTCTAGGTTGGTTAAACAAGATGCTACCATGAAATTTATCCACATGATAAATCGCCACAGACCAAGTCCCCTACCATATCCCAGCATCACCGTCTATACCCCTAGAATCACCAACATGTACTTAAACTGGAGACTTTCACCATTATGCCACATACCCTACACATGGAAGATTATCCATCCCTCTTATACCCTATCCTAGCAAGCTACAGGTCACTCTCTATGTCCTTAAGAGTCCCTAGGGCATAAACTCCAACATAACTTGCTGGATTGCCAGCTGGCTCAGACATGACCCCAGGAGTCAGGTATGGTTAGACCACCTCCACAAAGATACCAGTCACTAGCAGGTTACCTCAGAGCTCAGTGCTGGACTGCTCCTACCTGGCATCTACTTGGAGATGGAGGGTAAAATCAAGGGTTCAAAGGTGACTGCAAATTAGTAACTATCACATTCCCTTCATGACACAATCTTACAATAAGGTCTAAAAGACAAATAAGTGGTGCCAAGTCAAGGAAGAAAACTCCAAGAAATACATTAGTGCCTTTCGTGGAAAACTAACAGCCAGGCTAACTACTTCATCGTTTTGACACCCCTAAGAGATGACATTGTAATCAGGGATCTGGGAATATATGTAGACTGTAATTAGGCTTTTAAAAAGCAAAAAGAAATCTGCGGTATCCCTTGAAGTCTCAGAAAAACCCAGTATGCAACCTATATTGGGTCAAAAATAAACCAATAAACTTTGCAGTGCAGAGAGGGTGATGTTCACTTCCTAAATTATGTTATGCACTTAGTTCACTTAAAAGTGAAACTAAGAAAATAGTACGTAATCCACAGTTAAGTTAAAAATGGAATACCCTTTATCGAAATACACAATAGGGTGGTTCTGTTAAGAGCAATAAAATCATTAAAAATCATTCCTTTATCCAAGTTCCCTTTCCTCCTTAATACCACAGTGCAATCATAGAATGTGCTAACTACAAACAAACAAAAAAGTTCCTGCATCACCATCTTCACAGATACCTTTGGCTGCCAGGACACCTTGAACCAGTCCCAGAATCCTAGAAAGGACCAGAACCATGAGAGAGGTACACTGGAGGAACATCTGAACCACAACCAGATCCAACAGGATAACTAAGACCACAGTCAACATGGCTACCAAGAGCAGCATCTGGAACGCAGAGACCCACACTACCAAGAGGGAAATTACAGATATCAACCACAAGAACAACAGGATCAGTACCAATACTACCACCAGGGCCAATATCAGAGCCAGAGGAGGACAATAATACCAGATTCACAAGGAAGACTACTACAATCCCCAGAGATTCCAGAGAGAACAAGAGGAGTTTCAACAATCTCCAACCACAGCCAGAGCCCCTCCAGAAGGCCGGAGAACCAAGCAGTGGACAGCAGTGAGGGGAAATAAAATGTTGGGGAGCCCAACTACACTGCAGGACCCAGAACAAGGCAGAGAAACCAACTACATTAATAACTTACCCCAATGTTTGGAATCATTCCAGAAAAGAACTTAATGACATGGAACACAAGTATACAGTTTTCCAAAGCTTTGCATTTATTAAATATTCTACCTGCCTGACGCTCTACTTAACCTGCCTTTTGGTTCAGATAAAAAAAAAAGCCTTTAGGTACTGACCTGGGCTAGCTGGTTAATTGTTTTTCTCATCTCACAGCTTTCTCCAAGTCCTGGTTCAACCTGCTCCATTCGCCCTCACTTTGCTCCGTCTCACTCTGCTCCCCTACCCTACCCCATTCTCTCCCACCCCCAAAACTACTCAATTTCCTCCTTCCAGCCAATCCTAGCTATCCAATCACTCAAAACTACCTCCTTCATTCTATTACTCTAATCAACTCAACTACCCTCACTTTTCCCTCATACAATATATCCTACTCAACTCCCTCCTTCCTACTCTGCTTCTTATCACTCCCACTACCACTATTCTCCTACCATCTCCAACACTACAATCCACTAACCTCTATAAACTTAGCTCCCTTACTATTTACTCACTTAAATACTCACAAATTTAAAATACTTCTCTCCTCCTTCCACAAAACCTAAACTTCTCTTCTACAGCCCCTCTTACCATAACATACAAACCCTCCTAAGCCTTCTGCTGGCTGGCGATATTTACCCCCAAACCCTGGCCAGCAATATTTACCCCAAACCTGTCCCATCATCTAAGCCAACCACAGGTACCCATACTCACCCCTCTAACACCTCCACTACCCGACCATTCTTCCCCCTATCCAAACTCAACCTCACACCCCAAAACCTTTAAAATTCTCTCTATCAATATTCAAAGCATTGCTAACAAAGTTGCTTCTTTTCATGCCCTTCTCTCTCTCTGCTACCCAGACATTCTCACTCTCAGAAACATGGTTTCAAGCCCCATGTTACAAACTCTGAAATCCCCCTACCTGGTTACATCCTCCTCCACCTTGACAGACAAGAAACGAGGTGGTGGTGTACCTATCGTATACTCTGACAAACCTATCCTCTACCTAAATTTCCTCCAAATTTCCATCCAGCTGAAATTCTTACTAACTGTAAATTAAATAATCATAACAACCTAACCAGAGTAGCAACTTATATCCCAACTGGCAACAACATCCCTATCCTCGAACACTCTATTTCCTGGGCATCATCTCTTAAGACCATCATCCTAGGTGATGTCAATACTGACAGGAACTCCCTTAATTCCTACTCTTCCAATACTAGCATCAATCTCTGGATTCTTTCAACTCATCACCTCTCCCACGTATACCAACAAACACAAACAGCAGCACTACCCTTGACTGGATCCTCACCTGGTGTCCCTTTGGGAACAACTCCATTCCCTCTAACACACTGATGGTAGCCCACTGAACACTGAAAGCATAAGAGATCTGGGGACACAGGTTGACAGCAAGTTCTCCTTCGACCACCACATTGCCATTGTGGTCAGAAAGTCCTATGTGGCACATCTGATTACCAAGAGTTTTGCATCCAGGAAGAAAATCTCCCTCTCTTCTCTTCCCTCATTAGATGAATAGAGTATAATGCCCCATTTGGCATGTACCCCACTAAACACCTGAAACATGTGGAAAGGCCACAAAAGTACCTCACGAAGAGGATCCCAGGCCTTAAATACATGCCCTACATGGACAAACTCAAGCTTTTCTCGGTCTCATATAGTCTATTAAGAGGCAATCTCTGCTCGACTTACATAGCCATGTCTGACCTAGCTCTATTAGAAATGTTACACCTAAAGAAATACCAATCCCTCCGCACCACACACTCCAGGGACCTCAACGTCATTACCACAATCAGAACATGCTGGAGGGACAGGTTCACTGCCCATGCTCTGGAATAGACTTCCCATATGTCAAGCAGAGCACCTCACTAGCCCTCTTCAGGAGAAATCTTGATGAGTGGATGGGAAATAGAAAGTTCACCCCGGAGATTACTCCAGTGGCTCTACTTGATAGAGGCACCGGGAATCAATGTTGGGTGGCATGATGCCAGGGCACTTCTATGGGCTAGGCTTGTAAAGGCTCCAGGGCCATTGGCCTAGTACACACCTATGTACCTCTAACCCATATCTTTATCACAATGGCACCACTCTACCAGACTCCCTCAGTGACTATTAAAGATATCTGGGCAGAAATTGGAGAGATTATGGCTGTCTGAGGTTTTAGCAGATGAGGTGAGTGTAACAAAGGAGTAGGGAGATAATCTCTATTAACTGGTCCTCTCTATGCCCTCCCTCTCAATGAGGCTTCTCCAAATTTAACACCTTCTTGAATAAGAATATCCTAAACTCCCAAGCCCCCACCAGAAAAATAAACTTTGCTCCATGTTTAACCCAATCCACCTATAAACTACAACTTAAGACGGTGCCTGGAAAACCTGGGGGCGGGACTCCCATTGCCAGTTCCAAACATAGAGAACTTGAGAACCTAACCAAGAAACAAGTCAATCTGGATAACCCCAACTCCAACAAGAAAAAGTTTTGGAATAGTATTAAACTTGCATCAAAGGCAATCACTCTACCCGCAGACCCGGTCCTAAAAGGTCACCAATGGACACTGCCTCCTTTAATTCTTTCGAAAAAGTCAACTAAAGCTGACACCTCCCCTCCCTCTCACCTTCTGTTCCCCTTCCCTCTACCAATTTCACCCAGTTTTGTCTTGAACATGTTCCTACTGCACACATCAAATCTCTTCTTACCAAACTGAAAACCTGCTCCCCCCCTGCTGATAACTTACCTTCTCTATTCCTTAAACTTACAGCTAACTCTGTTGCACATCCAGTCTCCATATTAGTAAACCAGTCAAGTCAAGAGAACATGGTCCCGGATATCTGGAAAATATCTGTGTCATACTCCTCCACAAAGGTGGCAATTGAACTGAACCAACCAACTAGACTTATCACCATATTATCCCCCTTATTTCAAAATTCTAGAAAAATGTATTCATAACCAGCTTCTCAATCATACAAGTCAACCTGTTAACTCCCATCCAACACTGTTTCCATCCTCACCATAGCACATCTACAGCTCTCATTTCATTACACAGAATACTGCAAAAGCATGGGACAATAAAACTAGTCTCATGCCTCTTCCTTGACCTCTCTAAAGCCCTCAACAGTTTCCCATATCCAAATGCTCTCAAAACTTTCTTAACCTCTCCTCTTCTACTACACTATGGTTCCCCAATTACCTCTCCAACAGATTCCAATCTGTCAAATGGCTTTCCGCCTCCTCCCCCTTCCTCCCAATCCAAACAGGTGTACCCCAAGTCAATCCTTGGAGAGAGATTTTTTTTTTTTTTTTAAACATCTTACTTGCACACTTCCTGCCCAAACTCCTCACTAATACAATATGTAGACAGCCCCACTATTATCTCGTGCTCTAACCTTTTCCACCTCCTTGCTCTTACTCATGATTCCCTCCTTTCAGTCAAAAAATGGCCAATAATCAACTGCTTCTCAATCCTTGAAGAAAAAAAAAAAAACCCTTCTAACTGTTCCTCCTCAAATCACTACAGCAACACAAAAATACCTTCTTAATACTTCTCTGTTGAACCACATACTAAACTTCTGGGTGTAATCATAGATGACCAACTAACGTATGACAAACACATTCAGCAAGCCATCAAAAACTTGGTCTCGTACAGACATAAAAAACATCTTACTATTAAAGTCAAATGTTCTCTAGCTCAGACTTTCTTTCTTCCAACCTTACTTTATGCAGTCCCTATTCTCACCAATATTCAATTCAATCTATCAGCCAAACTTGAAACCACCTACAACAAAACAGCCACATTTGCTGTCAACCTTACCTATTGCTCTCAGCACTGCATAGCTTTAAAAACCTACAACGGCTTGAGCTACATAAACTCCTCCTTCCCCAACTTCATCTCACACAACACACTATCTTAAATAAATTCTACTGCTGGCCTGCCCTCACGGAGCTCATCACTCCCTACTCTAAGCATAACCTAAGCATCACAGACCTACACCTTAAGACATCTGCAAGATGGCAATTGTTAGATAGCAAGTATATAAAAATTCTATGTAACCTCTATAAAACCTTGTCATCACAATGAACAAAACTTGGAGGAATAGGTTCCTGACCCAGAGACTCCCCAGACTCTGGAATAGACTGCCTATACATGTCAAGCATAGCGCCTCCTTGGCCCTCTTCAAAAGGAACCTTGTCGATTGGAGGGAGATGGGAAATTCACCCTGGGGATCATGTCAGTTGCCCTTTTAGACAGGGGTCCAGGGAAGTAAATATTGTGGGAAGAAATATCCAGGGAATTGTTATGGCTAGGCTTGTATAGGCCCTAGGGCCGATAGCCTAGTACCAACCTATGAACATGACTGTTTAAACCCTCAGTTCTACTCATTCTAACATGTTCATTTATAAAGTGCATCATGTTTCTCCTGTGTACATATACTTTTGTTAATACTGTATGATGTTGTGCTTTTGCATTTATCTATTGATCTTTTCTCCTCAGGTCTCAACTGAAAAAGGGCTCTGCTGCCCACTCAAGACTAACAAGGTTAACAAATGTGAAATAAAGTGCACTTTCAAAGGGATTAATTTTTGTTCCCCACTGCGGGTCTGGCACAGCACAGGTACTGGCTAATTTAAAATCCTACGTCAGAAAATTGAATTTGAAAGTTCATTACCATGGCAAATCTGATAACCACTGAGAAAAAAACCTATTGAAGAAATAAGGCCCAGTAATTACTGCCCTCCCTTACAGCAAACTTTAGCAGCCTTTGAAGTTGAATGTGAAATTGACATCAGGAAAGTACTGCAAAAAGCAGCAGGTAGAAAGTTCTACAACCTTAAAGGTAGAAAAAAGCATTATTAGACATAGGCAGAGAAGTCTTGACAGGTTATGAAGGCTGACAAGGAAGCGGGTATTGTTACTGACACCAGCAGCTATAACCAGAGGATAGAAAAAAATGCTGAGTGACAAACTATTACAAATCTCCACTTTAGAAGAGATTAAGGCATTGTACAACTGGTACAATGTCACAAGATGGTTTTGCCAAATGGCTCACTGACAAAACCCACACTGAAAGTAGCAGACTCCAAATCAGACTTCAGACCAGTGACAAGTGGAGTACCACAGGGTTCAGTCCTGGGTCCTCTCCAGTTTGGTATCTACTTCTTTGAAGTACAGGCTAACACAGAAGGTCTTTAGCTAACTAAGTTTGCAGATGACTGCAAACTAGGAGCCATAACTGAAACTCCTAACGATGTGGACATCCTACAAAAGGGCCTCACTGAGACAGATGCCTGGTGTCAAAGCCATGGCCTCAAGCTTAATGCCAAAAAGTGCATTGTCATCCCCTTTGGTAAAAACTCTGCACCCATGAACTACAACATAGGCGGTAGTATACTGAACACCGAAAGTATGATGAGACCTTGGGACACAGGTGGACAGTAGTCTCTCCTTTGATAATCACATCGCCACAGTAGTCAGGAAAGCCTTCTACGTGGCACACCATCACAAATTTCTCATCCAGAAAAAAAAAAAAAAAAAAAAAAAGAGGTCATTGTTCCCCTCTACTCATCACTCAGACCCATTATAGAGTATAACGCCCCTTTTGGTATGTACCTCAAGACATCTACAACAACTGGAAAGGCTGCAGAAATAACTCACAAAGATGATTACTGGCCTCAAAGTGATGCCCTACTCGGACAGTCTCAAAAAACTCCAGCTTTACTCAGTCGCATATCGCCTACTCAAGAGGTTATCTCTACCTAACATACAAAGCTATGTCAAAACCCAGAGCTGTTGGACATGCTCCACTTAAAGAAATCCCAATCCCTCCGAGCTACACGCTCTAAGGACCTAAACCTTGTCACCACAATAAACAGAACATGCCGGAGGGACAGATTCCTGTCCCAGAGACTTCCCATACTCTGGACTAAACTACCTATTAAACAAAGCTCCTCATTAGCACTCAAGAAAAAATCTTGATGAACCTATGGTACACAGCCTTGACTGCACTTTATAATTGTTAACAGATAACTTGTTTGACTATTTACAGGCACCGTCCCCACACTTGCCTAATTTCTTTGGAATGCTTAAGCCACATAATAGAGAAAACCCTCCTTACATGCCAGTGGTTGTACGCTGGGGGCCCCCGACATCCAGCTGGATTTTTTTTGTTACAACCTCTTGCTGATATCACCATCTCGCACATAAAAGACTGATTTTTCAGGAAAAAAAAATGCTATTGATGCTGACAGTATTTTGTTAATAGATGTCGAATCATATACTATACTTCCACATAATTATTATAATGAAACAATGACAGATTCTTACAGGAGAAACGGCGGCACAACATGAAAGAACATGTAAACGTCTGATATGGTACTTGGGTACAATTTCAAGTAAATTACTAAACAAAAGACTGGTATAGCTATGGAGCAGCTATGGCCTCTGGCCTAGCCACCATAGCCCTTGGGCAAGTGGGAGGAGGATCATGTTTATTTACAGAGAATACATTTAACATGTCACTGATATTTTTAGTGTGTGGACAGGAGATGGTGCTAAATTAGAAGACCATCACCTTCCTTTAAGAAACTAAATGAACTGGAAAATTATTTTTTTGGTGAGAGGATATAAAAGCAATAAATAGGTTAAGCATTTTGAAACCTATAACTGAACTAAAGAACAAATGCACCAGCACTTAAACAAGCCTTATAGGAGGGTGCTGAAAATCTATGGATAACAAATCTAGAGAGACAGTTGTATCTTGACTTTTACTTCTATTACAGCAACTTTAATGTTACTAAAGAGAATTGGGCCATAATTACTGAAAGCTCATATTTACTGGATATCCTTGGAGAAGTTCCTTCACTTGCGTACAGGAAAGCCAGGAACATCAGGAGTTGGGTTGAAGGTAGGCCCAGACCACAGGATACATGCAACAGTAAGGGTGGAGCCAACTGTTGTCTCAGTACGTAAAGGAGGGAGACGTTTTTCTGTCCGTATTTAAAGAAAATGATTAAAACCAATGCAGGAGGTGACTAAACCAATGCAGGTGATTTACAGAGCTAGCTGCAATGACTGTGAAGCATTCCATGTGGGGAAAACAAAGATTTCTGGCCATCTTTATGAAACTAGAGCTAAGTGCAAGAAAAGCACACTGGCTCGGTACCACCTGCGGCTAAACAAAATACACACTGGCTTTAAATTTCAAAATATTGACCATGCGGACCTCTTGGAACTGGAAGGAGACATCCAAAACCTTTTAGAAAAATGTGAACTAATGTGGCAGCTGAAATTGAACTTTAAGAAAAATGGAGATTCATTATTATAGCTCCATAAAAAGCTTACCAGATCAGAGAAAACTGTCCCACTGTTTAAAAGACTGATATGGGACTGTAATGCTGACATTACTTGCTTATATTGTTTAAAAACAAATATACACTGCTTACTTCTTTTAGCACTAACTTACAATGTTATAAAGGACGTACTTTAGGTGGCTCATGTATACATAATTTTTGATGGCTCTACATTAACTGCTACTTTAGATTTTAAACTGAACAATTTTACATTTTTCCTTTTAGGCAGTGAAAGTCTGACAACGTACACAATGTGCATGAGTCTAGTCTTTCTTTTTTCCCCTGTTTTAAAGGTTGCAGTTACTCAAGTGCAGTCTTACACTCTCAAATTGTTTTCTTAGATGCCACACCAAGATCCCCACGGCTTTAGCGCTTTTAACATTTATCACTATTTCTAGCTTAGCAATTATTTTTTTTTTCATCCTACTTTGGTTTTTACTTTATCTATATACAATGTTCATATTATGATTTGTTTGACACAAACCTGATGAAGTATTTGACACGAAAGTGATCTTTGTTAAAAGTTGTATATTTAATATTTATTCTGGTAGATATCTATTGGTAGATAGTTAGTCTTTTAGTTTCTTAATAAAGTTTTGATTAGTTGGTTAGCCTACATAAAGTTGTTAAACTGGTCTTAGACTAATTTGTCTCTACCTTTCTAGATTCAATTTTAGTTAGCACATTCTCTGATTACACTATGGTGTTAAGGCGGAAGGGGGACTTGACTAAAGGAATGAATTTAATGCTTTTACTGCTCTTAACAGAACCACCCTCTGTAACCATTCCCTTCCTCCAATCGGACACAAGGAATGTTTTTGATGCTTTTCATTACATTCAACTAGGATCACTTGTCTGTGTGTTTCAAGTATATTCCATTTTTAACAACTGTGAACTATTTTCTATTTCATTATTTTGTAGCACGTATTTTACAATTCTATTTTAATCAGGTGAAACAAGTGCATTACAACTTAGGAAGGGAACATCACACCCTTCACACTGCAAAGTTTTTTTTTTTTTTTTTTTTTTTTTTTTTTTTAAATCGGGCCTTTTACCAACATGTGACTAAGGTAGTAAGAAAATCATTCTAGGTTGCCAAACTTATAAAGGCAAGGTATCCAGGTCGAAGGAAGTCAGTATCACTTTATTCAGCCCTTATTAGACCCACTGAGTATAATGCCCCCATTAGACCCACTGAGTATAATGCCCCCTTCTGCATGTACCTGACCAGGCATATACAACAGCTGGAATACCCACAAAGGTACCTTACCAAGAGAATCCAGGGTATAAACATTGCTCTATACAGATAGTCTTTAAGCCGATCTATACTCTGTCTCCTGCAAGTTACAGAGATGACATCTCCGTCCGGCATAAAAGGCATCCTCTGATCCTGTTCTGACAGACCTTTTGTACACACAAAATGAACAGCTTCAGAACCAGTAGATCCAAGGGATTTAAATTTTGCTTGTGACATACATGTTGGCAAGACAAATGTCTCAGAGGATTCCCATGCTCTGAAAAAGGGGACCTATCCATGTGTAGCAGAGTCTAATCCTAACCCTATTTAAGCATACCCTTGACCAATGGCTGGGAAATCAGAAATTCACTCTGGGTCTGACCCCAGTGTCTCTGATAAACACAGGCAGACAGTAATGCCCAAACATACCCCCAACACACACACCCTTTAGAAACTTCCTAACATACCATTTCCATATAAATGCAAATGATAAACAGGGGGCACAAATGGGTTAGGTTGCATGGCTAGGCTTATAAAGGCCCTGGTGGTCATGAGCCTAGTATACCCATGAACCTATGATTAGCAGGCAAATAGTCTGATCAAAATAACACATATTTTGCATTTCAGCAGAAGTTTAAAAGTCAAAGCTTTTTATAAACAAAAATAATGGGTCTGACACTGTCCTAAAGCTGCATTTAGCTGACAATTTTTGTTTCAGCACACTGCTGCAGTAATTACTCTTGGGAAAACTCCCAGAGATAGAGAGACTGGTGGATGGCCAGGAGGAGGCAGTAGAGAAAAGCCCCTGCAGAATGGCTGAGGCAAACCATGCCCTGACTGGAAGCAGCAGCTAGAATATAGTTTTGAGAAAGTATGGACTACCAGGTGTCTACTTCCAGGATGGAGTGGGGAGACACTCGACTAAGGAAGGCAGTGGTGGGCACGGCTGCCCTAGGGGTATAACACTATTCCTTTCTGGTATTGCATTCCATTAAGACTTGTAATAAAAGGCATTACATCTGGCAATTCATTTAGAGAAGGTTTAACTGGCTTTCCCTTTTTTACAAATGCCACAAACGGCTGATCAAACTAGGTTTTAGTCGTACACAGGTAGAATGAGTAGTCTGTGCATGGCAAATAAATGTAGCAATTCTTTGTTTTGATGGTTTTGAATTAAATAAAAAAGTATGTCCCTTCAGGTTGGAGTCAGGTTGGAAGGATTTACAGAAGAATATGTGTGATATAGAATGTTTGCAACTGGGAACATGTTAATAAGGTCTGTTTTTTATTCACATATTTATAATTTGTCCGTTATTGATGGCTGCCTGTGAACAGAAAGTGTCCGTTATTGAACAGAATCATTTGTTAAACTGCTGCATTTTCTGGCTGTTATTGAACAAAGTGCGTTTTGAACTGAATGCGATTATATGGAGTGTCTGTTATTGAACAGAATTGTTCGTTAAACTGCTGCATTTTCTGGCCATTATTGAAGAAAGTGCATTTTGAACGAGCTCAGTCACTGCTGCATAGGGTTTTTCCAGAAGTGTGTGTGTCGGTGAGTGGGTCTAATTGTATTCCTTTCATTGCTGGGCTGAACAGCTGCAACGGTCGTTTTTGGACTGGTTTGTCTGTGCGACGTTTGGGTCTTGGGCTGAAAAGCTGCAACAGTCATTTTTGGGACTGGTTTGTCTGTGCGATGTTTGGGCCTTTTTTTTTTTTTAGCTCCCTCACAGTTGTGAATAGCAACCTTCTGTAAAAGGTGCTTGATAATTCTTTTGGATGAAACTTTGCCTGCGAGTTGTCATCTGTAGGGTTTGCTTATCAGGACTTGTTGGGACCTCAACATTTTGGATTTGTTGTAAATGACTGTTGAATATGAGCAGAGTTGCTTTTTAGGGACTTTGCTCACTGCTTGCACAGCTTTTAGCTGTTTTATTTCTTAGTTTTATGATACTTCCCTTCTATCCTGCCTGAGTAACATTTGTAGCTTCACTAACTTGTTGCTGTCTATATTCCTTTGTGTTTATTTTTTCATACAGGTGTATTAACTGCTTTACTTATGGAGGAGTATTTCGAATGTTTCACAATATTGTAAGAAAAAGTATCCCTCTATTTACTACTGTCTCCATTTTATGCAGATTATCTGCTTTTGTTAATCTGTCTGCATTTACTTATATGTCACATTTTATTTTGGAAGTTTACTGGATCGGTGGTCAGGCGACTGCTGTCTGCTAAATTAGGAGACCGTGTTTTGTATTTTGATTAAGACAAACTTTGTTTGCAGTCTTACTGTTGGGACCTTTTGAGATTTCTATATTGCCACATATTTTTTGGTTTGTAAAGAACATATTTTGTGGTATATCTTAATATCGCTCTAGTTTTTTTCTAGAGGCTGCCTATCACATTTAAAACTGCTTTATATATCGTATTGTTGTAACTATCTGCCTAACGACCATCACTAATGATGTTGCCATTTCTTTTCCTCTTCCCTCTGCTATTTACACGGACATGTCGCATCTTATCACACTCCCCTGTAATTCTCCCCTTACCCTCCACTCGGAACCTACATCCCTCCCAAAATTATCCAGGTCCTACCATACTCCTATATGCTCACACTCACTGTACTCTACCACACTATTCTTTAAAATAAAATTACTCCCCTTATTAAAACTAATCTCAAACTTAAAACAATTATGTACTCACCATAACAATAGATCTATGTGCTCCATCCCGCCTACATTCATTACTGACAGGCTCGGAGCCGAGAATCGGCTCCGACTCGGCCGCTATAACTAGCACGAAGTCTCCAATTGGCTGGGCTAAGCCTGTATCCCAGGATGCACCACGCCCAAGCCCCCAGATCTTGTTTACCACAACATAATCATAACACATACATAACCCCACAAGAACACACAGCAAGGAGAGAGAAAAAATAATATCCTCAGAAGGGTCTACGAATATAAATTTCCTCCAAGTCCACCAGGAAGGGGGAAGGTGGGTGGGTACGTAAGAATGTAGGCGAGATGGACCACATACATCTATCGTTATGGTGAGTACATAACTAATTGATGTAATGTGGTCCTATCTCGCCTACATTTATTACTGACGGGACAGCGTCCCTAGCACCTACATCCTGGGAGGCTCATGGGAAAACACTCCTGAGCACCGTGGAACCAAAGGAAGCCTAGCCTCTAGAAGCCACGTCCAGCTTATGAGAAATAAAGGTGTGTGGGGAAGCCCAGGTGGCTGCCACACAGATTTCATCCAAAGAGAGCCTAGCATGAAAAGCCACTGAGGTAGCTATAGCCCTGGCCCTAAATGGGAAAGGTAGATCTCTACCTGCCGGTGTAAATAAATGAGATACAGTCCTTAATCCACCTTGGAAAAGTGCCTTTGGTCATAGGGCTACCAATCCTGTTCTCTGAAAAGGACACAAACTGATCTGATTTCCTCTCTTGTTTTGTCCTGTGCAAATAAAACCTCAGTTGTCTATGCACATCCAATTGGTGAAATTTGAATTCTGCCTTGTTTGAAAAGTGTGGGAAAAACACCGGTAACTCAATGGATTGGTGAAGACAGAAGGTAGAAGAAACCTTAGAAAGGAAGGGTCGAGTCTCAAGGATACTCTATCCTTATGAAAAATCAAATAAGGAGGTTTAACAGAAAGGGCTTGAAGCTCTGATACCCTTCTGGCTGAAGTAATGGCCACCAGAAAGGCTGTCTTCCAAGACAAATATTTTAATTCACAAGTGGCTGCAGGCTCAAAGGGAGAAGAAGTTACGACTAAGCACCAAGTTTAAATCGCATGGCAAAACTGGCTGTGAAACTGGGGAACAAAGTAACCAGGCTCCTTTTAGGAATGCTTTACACAGTTTATGGCTCATGAGGGAAGGCTCATATGAAACGTGAAAATTAGAAATTGCCGCCAGCTGTACCTTAATAGTGGAGGCAACGGAACCGTGTCTGAAAAGCGTTGCCAAAAATTCCAAAACTGCCGTCATAGGGGCTGTAAAGGGATTTAGATTATGTGACTGGGCCCAGATAGCAAATCTCTTCCATTTACTGGAGTATATCTTTCTAGTGGATGGCTTGTGGGAAGAAGATAGGATATGTACCACTTCCAGTGTAAAGGAAAGTGGTCTGACTAAGGACGGAAGTGGAGAAGCCAGGCAATGAGCTTGAGGGTTTGCAGGGATGGGTGGAACTGCCTTGACAGATGAGTCAATAGGTCTGGAACTGGATCCAGAATCCAAGGACCGTCCATGGTATATCTCCGGAGAAAGGGGAACCAAACTTGACGGGGCCAGTGTGGTGCGATCAAAATCATTTTGCTTCCCAAGGAAGTTGCCTTCTGAATCACTCTTGGCAGCAGAGGAAACGGAGGGAAGGCGTAGAGCAGAACGGGGGGCCAATCGTGGACTAGAGCATCCCTGGGCGACTCCCCATGAGGGGGGATCAGAGTGAAGTAACTGCTGCACTTGGCATTGAGGGGACTGGCAAAGAGGTCGCAGCAAGGTAGACCCCACTTGGAGAAGATCTGAGCAGCAATTCAATCATTCAGGGACCACTCGTGAGGCATCAGAATAGCTCTGCTTAGCCTGTCTACCACATTGGACTTCCCCGGAATGTGCGTCGCCACTAGAAAGCGTTGGGAAGACACCGCCCAATTCCACACTCTCATGGCCTCACTGCAAAGGGGATAGGACTTGGTTCCCCCCTGCTTGCTCAGGTACCACACGACTGACATGTTGTCGGAAAGAACTGAAATAGTTCCCTTGGGAAGAGAGCTGTTAAGTTCCTGCAACGCTAGTAGCACCGCTCTCATCTCCAGGACATTTATATGCAAGTGTACCTCGTGATCTTGCCACGTGCCTTGGACCATCCTGCCCAGATAATGCCCCCCCCCCCACCCTGTCTGGGAGGCGTCCGTGGCCACTGTGGCAGTAGGGGGCGGAGGGTTCAGGGATCTCCCTTTGTTCAGATTGGGTGAATGAAGCCACCAATGCAGGTCCTGTCAGCATTGTTCCGTTATAAGAATCGGATGAGACAGAGGGAATTCTTGAAAGGACCACTGGACCGAAAGAAGCCACTGCAGTATCCGCATATGTAGCCTGGCCAGAGGTACTAGTAGGATGGTGGCCGCCATGGAACCTAGTAACTGAACAAGTCCAGCTCGGACCTTTTTCAGAGGTAATAAGGCCAAGACTTGAGCCTGTAACACTTTTATTCTTTCTGTAGGAAGGAAAGCCCTAATTTCTACGGAATCTATCTCTGCGCCGATAAATGCAACACATTGTGATGGCAGCAAGACAGATTTTTGCCAGATGAAAGTAATCCCTAGGAGATGACCCAAGTTGATGGTGGCCTCCATGGCTCGAACAAGTAGATGCCTGGTGAGGGCGGTGAGAAGCCAGTCGTCTAGGTAAGGAAACACCTGGAATCCTAGACATTTCAGGTGAGCAGACACCACTGCCAGACATTTGGTAAACACCCTGGGGGCTGTGGTGAGACCAAAGGGCAGGGCTCGGAATTGGAAATGACTGGCTCCCAGCCGGAAGCGTAAGTGATTCCTGGAGGCCTTGTTTATCTTGATGTGATAATAGGCATCCTTGAGATCGATGGAGCACATCCATACTCCTTTCTCCAAGGGGAAAATGGTTTGAAGAGTGATCATATGGAACTTGGACTTCCTGACAAAGCGGTTTAAACGGCTGAGATCCAGGATGGGCCTCAAGTCCCCTGTTCTTTTTGGCACCAAAATAACCTTGAGTAAGTTCCTGATCCGATCTGGTCTGAGGGGACTGGTTGGATGACTCCTTTTTCCAGCAGCTTTGAGACTACTAACGCTGCTTGATCCCTTTGACTGGGTGGAACATCTGGGACTCTCTTGGATGGCGGAGGGGGTGCGATAAAGGGAATGGTGTAACCTCTGGCAATAATTCGAAGCACCCATCTATCCTGAGTAATGTTTCCCCAGGCTTGAAGATGCTTCGAGAAATGACTCCCGACTGGCTCTGGAGAGGCACAGCCGGGCAGTCCCTCAGGGACGTTGGTAGGAGGAACCACGAAAGGACTCGCGGTCTCCTGAGTTGCGGGGGCCTCCCCCGCCCCTAGGGCGACATCTTCCAGAGTAATTCCCCCCCTCCTCTGCCTCTGGAGGGGGGGTCACCATGATGGTCAGGAAAAGACTTGAGACTTCTTGAACCACATCTTTCCTCCCCTCTGCGCCTTGGGATAAGGTCTAGAGGGAAGCGAAAAACGGGCCCCTATGGCAGACAAAGTCTTACCCTCCTGCTCACATCTGGTGAGAGTGTCTCACTTTGGGTCCAAAGAGGGAGGACCCGTCAAAGGGAGCGTCCGTGAAGGAAGACTTGAAAGCCTCCGCGAAGTGACAGGCACATCCAGGCTTGCCTCCGCTAGCTACCTGCCCTCGGCTGCACAGGATATGAGCCTCATGGACGAGTTAACAATAGAAGACAGGGTAGACAGGTGGGCATTGACAGTCTGGTTCACCACCTCAGGTAAGTTACCCGACAGAGTATCTCCCAACTCCTTGAGGAGATCTCTTTGGAGCCTTGTAAAATGACACAGATAATTCAACGACCGCAAAGTAAAGGTTGCTGAGGACAGGGTACGCGCTTTCCATAACGATCCATACTCAGACTCCTTGTTAGGAGGATGAACGGAAGCAGAAGCCTCTGCAACTTCTTGCTGAGTGGCAGACGCCACCACCATGGCATCTACAGGAACTCCTTTTGTCAATAACTCTTTCCCAGGAGGCGCAGACAAGAACTTGTTCGGGCAGCTGGGAACCGGTTCCACAGAGTCAGGGTGTTCCCACACCCTTCGACAAATAAGGTCCAACAATTCATCGAAGGGGGAAGACACCCAGGAGGCAGAAGGTCGGGCTCCGAAGGCCTTGAGGAAGACTCCTCCTCAGAGGGGGTTTTGGAAGGCCAGTCGCCTCTGTCTCAAAATTTCCAGGATGTCTGAGAATGAGACATCGGAGGACAACTTTGGGGACCCCTCTGCATCATCGAGGTTGGTGTCTGAGGTGACAGACTCATCTGGGGAGTCTATGTGCTTCCTCTTACACAACTTCTTTCGGGGAAGCTCTTCAGGCAGAGACTCTGAAGGGCCCTCAGAAAGCAGGGGACCACGCATCGGGGTATCCTCAGGCCTTCGAGCCCCGCTGTCTGCTGATAGGGGAGCATCACAGGCTCTAGTTGCAGTGTCTGGGAAAGGAGTGGTCGACTCGAGTGATGTCACGGAAGACCTGGCCAGTGCGCTCCTCATGGCCTCGAAGGCGGGTCCAACTGAATCCGAGGAGTGACCCGCCTCCGAGACCACAATCGGAACAGGGGTTCCTCTGGGCAAAGCACCAAGAGGGAGACTAGGAGCCGAGGTCCGGAGCCCCGATGTATCCCCCTCGGAGCCGACCCAAGGACCTCACTTGACTCAACACTCTGGCTCCGACGACACAGAGGTGGTTGGAGGAGGAATAATCGGAACCGACAAAAGGGCAGGCTCCGGAGCAGACTGGGCTGGAGCAGAGAATAATTTTAACACTGCTGACTGGAGGAGCCTCTGCACCACCCTATCCAAATCCGAATCAGACAACTTGGAGGACACAGAAGGGGGTCGAGAAGTCTTCTCTAATGGATCCAACATAAAGCTAGGAGAATGGCTCCGAATAGGCTCCAAGACAATTGGAGCCGAAGTCGGCTCCAACACAACAGAAACCTCCTTTGGCTCCGGCGGCAGTGGAACCGAAGAAGCAGTCTCCGGTACCGACAGCATCTCCTGTGGCTCCGCGACCAATGGAGCCGAGGAAGGTGAAACAGTCTTTAATCTTTTCTCCGATGACTCCGACGAACTAGACAGAGCCGGAGATCTCTTTTTTGTCTTAGATTTCCTGCTAGGGGGGGAAGACGCCAAAGCTTCTTCAAAGGCAGGTTTTACCAGGCCCTTGAGAATCAACTTATTTTTTCTCTCTTGCAAGACCCTGGAACTAAACGAATGACCCACACTGCAGGACTCTTGCAAGTGTATAGCGCCCAAACAGTACACACAGATGGCATGGCCATCAGTCAGAGACATCTTATAGGAACATTTGGCGCACTTTTTAAAACCAGAAGGCCTATGCTAATTCTGATCTTTGCCTGACATTTCAAATCTCCACACAAAACCAGACACCAACACGAAAGGGAAAGGAGGAAGGGACCAACTCAAACGCCCCTAAAACCAACAATGAAACACACCGAACAGGGCTAAGGCCCTCTAACAAACGGGCCTAGCCCGCCAAACACAAGGATACCACAACTATAACGGAAAACAGTCACAAAACACCAAATACACAGAACGTAGCTATTAAAATAGCTTTTGGTTGGAAAAAAAAATTACAGGAAACTAAGTAAATAGCTCAAATAAGGTACTTAGCCACAGCCAAGCTCGAGACCATGTCTTCACTCAACGAGCGGCAAACGAGATCTGGGGGTTTAGGCGTGGTGCATCCTGGGATACAGGCTTAGCCCAGCCAATTAGAGACTTCTTGCTAGTTATAGCGGCCGAGTCGAAGCAGATTCTTGGCTCCGAGCCCGTCAGTAATGAATGTAGGCGAGATAGGACCACATTACATCCCAAATTTCTCTATCTGCTCCCTCATCCTGTTTTACTCTCTACCCTGACAACACTCCTCCTTTCAGGTGATATACATCCCAACCCTGGTCCTAATATCCAACTCTTAATTCCTCTACTCCATCTACTATTACTTCTTCCCCCCCACACCTCTAGCAATCCTACTCTCTTCTAGTACCTCCCCCATCCACTCTCACTTCTACATACAAAACCAAAAGACTTAAATTCTTCTCCCTTAATATCCAAAGTATCTGCAACAAAGTGCCTGATCTCCATGCTCTCATTCAACACTATACTCCCATTTTAACACTGAAACTTGGCTAAAACCCAACATCCACAACTCTGAGATCTGCCCCCCATCCCGGTTTCAATATCTACAGACGGGACAAACCGAGCAAAAAGGGAGGTGGTGTCTCCATTCTTTTTTCTGACACTCTCAATATTTTACCACTTTCAATTACCCTTCCCCTCCTTCCACCCTTCAAAGCTACTCATAGTAACCTGTCATCTCAACAACTATCAAAAAATGGCCATAGCCTCAATCTGTATTCCACCAGGGAATATCATCACCATCCTTGAAAACATCTTATCTTGGTGTTTTCATCACATCCCCTTTGAAACTATTATACTTGGGGATGTAAATATTGACTGGAACTTAGTTAACTCTAATACACCGTCTCCATCTCAACCTACACGGTTTTACTCAACTTGTTCCCTCCCCCACCCGCCTTGGCAAAAAATTCTATCCTAGACTGGATTCTCAAATTCTCTTAATTTGTACCACCAGCCAGGTACACAGACTCCATTAGTGACCACCCACCTATCCACATTACTAGGTACTCACCCAAACTCACTTGTTCTCATCTCTTTAAACACATCTGTAACCAAAGAAATTTCAATATCACTTCCTTTAACAAAATTCTCTCAAATATTAACTGATCCTGCCTATATTCTTTACCTTTAAATGATGGTTAGCTACTTCAACCAGACATTCCTAAACATACTCAACACTCTGGCCCCTATCAGGAAAAAAAAAATCAAAGCTAAACATGCCCCCTGGCTATACAAAGAAACTTTCCGCCTTATGCATAAAAGAGAAGCCACTTGGAAACGATACCAAAAAAACAAATCTGTCTTCCTTCAATCTTACGTGGAACTTAGAAACTTTACAAAGAGAGTCAAAACCAGGACAGAAGAAAATGTTACCCGTCTGATCAATCTCTGAAACCTAACCCCCAGAAGTTCTGGTCAACCATAAAAACTCTTCTCAACCCTGGCTCACCCACAATCCCCAATCTTTTTCCCAATCAATCTCCCTCAGATACCACCATTCATTTTAATCACTACTTTGATACCACTTCTAAACTTGTACCCAACACCTCTAATATTCCCAACCCACCTCTAATTCCACTTCCAGTACTATCACTTCTATTACCACACTCACTTTTTCTCTATACCCCCAATCTGACGACTCTAACCTCTGACCCCTTCTTGCTCAAACCTCATCTGGTAGTTATATTAAAACTTAGTAAACTCAAATCTTGTTCCCCCGCCCCTGATAACCTACCCTCCCAATTCCTAAGAATTGCTGCCAACTCTGTGGCCCTTCCTGTCTCGATTCTAATAAACCACGCAATCCAAGAATCTATTTTTCTCTCTATTTGGAAGGAATACTATACTATCCAACTACATAAGGGTGGAAACTCCACAGAACCATCTAACTTCTGTCCGAAGTGGCTCTCCAACTTATCCTGAACCCCTCTAAAACTAAGCTCTTTACCTACCTAAAGCTCTAACCCATCACAAATCCACCTTTCTCGTATCCTCACTAAAGGGCACCATCACATCACCAGATTTACACACTAAACTCCTAGGCGTCATCATTCACTACCAGATCAAACTAGACCTCCACATACTTCATTCTATAAAGAAAACACACCAGAAAAGTACAGTTTTGTACCTACCATAAATATAGATGTTAGAGTGTTCACACTTGGGTTATCCTGCCGTCAGACGGTCCCGCAGTTGGCCAGAGTTCCAAAGTCTTGGTCCGGCGTCGGTTGCTGTCGCTTCTTCCCTGACATCAGTGCACCAGGGGTATATAAGAGGCATCAGACGCCATTTTCTTCAGTTTTTCTTGCCCCAGATGTCAGGTGCCCCCCAGTAGGTGATCAATACATATTGCCAATAAAACATGTTAAGAAAATCCAAAGAATACCTTCAGTTACAAGCAAATACACCACAAAAGTTGTATCAGATAGAAATGTATAGAAAAGTTCAGCTAGGTCAGAGGGGATGGAGGGAGGGTAATCTGGACTGCAGCAGTGTGAACACTCGAACATCTACATTTATGGTAGGTACAAAACTGTACTATGTTCATCGTGTTATACTGCTGCAGTCATCACACTTGGGTTGAATCCCAAAGCTAAGGATGTGTGGTGGAGTTAAACGGGGTTTGGAGAAGCTAGTAGGCCCTGCAGAACTGCAGTGGCAAAGCCAGCTCTAGTCTTGGAGCATAGAGGTAAGTGATGGTGTTTGGTGAAGGTGTGCACTGAACTCCAAGTTGCAGCTTCCAAAATATCCTTGGTTGGTACCCCCGAGAAAGGCTGTTGATGTAGCTGTAGCCCTGGTGGAGTGGGACCTAATGCTAGCAGGTACCGGTTTCCCATGATGTGTGTAGCAGAAATGTATACAATGTCCTATCCATTTTGAAATATCTGTTTTGAGATAGCTTTTCCTTGTGATCCTGCAGCACAGGATACAAAGAGCTGGTCAGATTTTCTGAAAGCCTTAGTTTTATCCAAGTAGTAACGTAATTGCCTGTGTATGTCCAAAGAGTGGAGTCTTTCTCCTTTGTTCTGGGGGTTTGGGAAAAAGGTGGGTAAATGAATGGTTTGGTTTTGGGCCACACTGGATACCACTTTTGGCATAAAGGAAGGGTTAGTTCGTAGAGCGACTGTCTTGATGAAAAATGAGGAAAGGCTCCACTGCCATTAGGGCCTGTAGCTCTGAGACTCTTCTAGCTGAAGTTATTGCTAGCAGCAGGGCAGTTTTCCATGATAGAAACTTTAAATCAGCTGAAATAGCTGGTTCAAAGGGCGGCAGTGTAAGCTTTTCCAGAACAAAGTTGAGATCCCAAGTTGGTGTCCTGGGCGTTATGTTCTTAGCCCCTCTGAGATACTCTCTTAGGAGTGGATGTGAAAATAAAGGAGGCTCCGTGTTGTACTGAGCTGAAATCGCTGAGGCGTGGATCTTAATAGATGAAAAGGAAAGTCCTTTGTGCAACATCTCAGTTAAACATTGTAGAATCTGAGGAATGTTTGGAACAAGGGGATTTTGGCCTTTAGCTGGTTCCAGGCACAAAATCTTTTCCATTTGTCTGAATAGGCTTTCCTGGTGCTGGGCCTCCTGAATGACATCCATAACAGCTTTAGATAGAGGTGTTGGCTGGTTGTTGAGGTAATTTGCCATGCAGCCAGATTCAAAGTCTTGAGCTGGCTGTGTAGAATCTGATTGTTTTGCTGAGTGAGCAGGTGAGGAATTTGGGGTAAAATCCATGGTGGGCCGTGGGCCATGTTCTTTAGTATTGGATACCAGTGCTGGCGTGGCCAGTCTGGAGCAATGAGTATCATTTGTGGCCTCTCTAATCTGACTTTCAGCAGCACCTTTGCTAGAAGAGGCAGTGGAGGAAAGGCATACACTGTTAATGTTTTCCAACTGAATGAGAGGACGTCCACTTTCCAAGCTAGTGGGTGGAATGTCCTTGTGCAAAATTATCAAAGTTGGTAGCTTTGGGGGTTGGCAAACAGATCTATGTCTGGGCATCCCCATTTTTGAGTTATCATTGCAAATACTTGTGGATCTAGTTTCCACTCGTGGGGATCCATGATGTTTCTGCTTAGGTAGTCTGCCAATGTGTTTTTCTTTCCTGCCAGGAATTGTGCTTGTAGTTGAACTTGGTAAGTCAGTGCTGTGTTCCACAAGGTCATCGCTTGCCTGCATAGGGTGTAGGAGTGTGTGCCCCCTTGCTTATGTACCACATTACTGTGGTATTGTCAGTCTTTATTAGGAGTTGTCCTGGATGTAAGAAGTCCTTGAAAGCTGTTGGGGCATTCTGTACAGCTAGCATTTCTTTTTGATTGATATGCAGATGCCTTTGATCTGTAGCCCATTTGCCCTGAATGCACTGTCCTGCCATGTGTGCTCCCCAGGCATACTCAGATGCATCTGTTATAGTTTGCCCGGCTGTGGGTAAGGTAAAAGGCTGACCCTTGTTGAGATGACATGCCTGTGCCCACCATAGAAACTCCTGTTGAAGGCAGGGAATGAGTGGTATCATTGCTTCCAAGCTGTGGCTGTGCTGAGTCCATACGCTTTTCAGGTATCATTGCAATTTCCTCATATGCAGTTTTGCAAATGGTATTAGTAGTATACAAGATGCCATGAATCCAAAGGCCTGCAGAATTTTTCTTGCCGGGAGTTGGGTCTTTGTTGCCATCATTTTGAAGTATTGAGTTAGCTGTTGTTGCTTGTCTGGCGTGAGATAAGCCATCTGGGCCGTTGTATTCAAGCTGGCACCCAGGAATATTATGTTCTGTGAGGGCACTAGTTTTGATTTCTTTTCATTTACTGTGTACCCTAGGCAACTTAAAAGGTGTGACAAACGCCAGATGCTTTAAAAGAATGTCCTTGCTTTCTGCTTGAATAAGGCAGTCGTCCAGGTATGGGTATATTTGAATTCCTCTGTCTGCAGTATGCAATTACTGGTGCCAGGCATTTTGTGAAGACCCTGGGCACAGTAGATAAGCCAAAGGGCAGTGCAGAGAATTGATAATGGGTTGAACCTGCAATAAAACAAGAGGTATCTTCTGCAATTGTGTCTGATAGGGACATGCAGGTATGCCTCCTTGAGATCCAATGTTACTAGCCAAGCCTTCTTGCCCATCATGGGAAGAAGCTGCTGTAGTGTTAGCATCTTGAATTTGGGTACTTGCAAATAAGTGTTTAGAATTGAAAGGTCCAGAATGGGTCTCCAGGCTTTGTCCTTTCTGGGGACTAGAAAGAATCTTGAGTAAAATCCTTGTCCTTGCTCCTGTGTAGGTACCTGTTGAATGGCTCTCATGCCCATGAAAGCTGTAATTTGTTTTTGTGCCTCTGTCCATTGATTTGGTGGCAGGTTTGGCATTCCTTTTATCCTTGGCAAGGTGTGAAAGTGGAATCTGTATCCTTGTGAGACAATGTTTAGGACCCATTTGTCTTTTGTGATGATGTGCCAACTGTCTGCAAAAAGTGCTAATTTTCCTCCCAAGGGAGCTGCCAAGAGAGATTTGCTTGGCAGTCTGAGGGTTAAGTCATTGTGTTTGTCTTCTGTTAGCTTGGGGCCTGTCTTCTCCTCCTTTCTGGGTAGCGGCACTCCATTGGCGAGGTTTGTAAGGGCCTTGTGACTGACCTCTGCCCCTTGGGCGTCTGTATTTGCCCCTTTGTGGTCTGTCAGAAGCTGGAAAGGACCAGTTTTTTGTTGGCCAATTTCTGCTGAAACGAGGGGGTTGAACCTGTAAAAAATCCTTGACCGTCTGCATAGATTTTGCCTTATTCTCCATTTTCTTTAAAACCTCTTCTGCTTTTACACCAAATAAAACATCCTGCTGTAAAGGTGCATCCAATAACTTTGCTTTAACATGATCAGGCAGGGTTTGTTCTTTTAACCAAGCATGTCTACGTATGACAGACCCAGTCACTGCTGCTCTACAGGAAGCTTCCAATGAATCAAATCCACATTGTAAAGAATGTTTGCCCACCTGTTCAGCTGCATGCAACAAATCCTGCATTTTCTTGAAATCAGGCTGTTCTGAATGTGTGTTCATTTTTTGTTTTAATTGAGACATCAGGAATTGCTGAAATTTCAGCATGTGAAACTGGCAATTTAAAGCCCTCATAGCTAGAGTAGCTGAGGTATATACTTTCTTTCCCCATCTATCCTAGTGCACTGGAATCCCTTTCAGAGGGTACAGGATTTTTAGCAATAGAGGCCTTAACCCCTTTGGGACCCTGGGAAATGGTTTCTGGGTCAGCAACAGGGCTTTTATACAAGAATTTGTGAGAGTCAGGGACTCTGTAGTATGTCTGGTTTGGCTGGAGCAGGAGGTTAAGGCTAGATTCTAAGTAAACATCATCCACAATGTCTAACACGGGAGAGATAGCAAGTGGTCTGTGCTGGGGTAGTAAAAGGAACTCTCGGAGCCTTTTCTTAGAATCAGAGTAATCCTGGCCTTCCCAGTGGAAATGTTCCCTCATGGTATGTAAAGTTTCCCCAAAGGAGTAGCCTTCTGGGGGAGATGCTGAGGGAATAGACTCTTCTGCATCAGAATCTTCATAAAGGGGAAAAGAGTATTCCTGTTCCTCAGAAGAATCTGAGGAAACTGAAACCTGGTCAGAGGAAGCATAATCCTCCTCTTGTCTTGGCCTTTTATCAGGAGGGAGATGGGAACCCCTGATAAGGGTAATTAAATCTTCAGCCATCTTAAGCATCTGTTTCTTAGGCATGGGGCCTTGTACTGGTGACTAAGGTACAGTCTTTTTTGTTTTTAAAGGAGGTTTTGCTTAGCATAAGATTTGATGGAGCGTATAGTCGGTCTGAAGACACCTTCTGCAACTGAAGGCGTTTCTACTGCACCGGAATCTCCTTCTGCTCTGGAGTCGGAAGGGCCTAAAGAAGAAGGCTGTGGGGCAGCCTAGTACTTTCCGCTTGGGAATCAGAAGCAGTCTGGGGTTCTAAATCAGCGGTCATCAGGGGCTGCGTAGGCACCTCACTGAAAACCGGAGAACCGGCGACTGGCCCAGCAGAGGCCTCAGAGTGTGGTTTGGATATAGGCTGCCTGTCCTTATACTTGCGTTTTTTATGCATACCGGTCGTCGGTTGCTCCGACGGCATGGTATAATTAAATTTCCTACCAAAGTAATGTCGGGCAAAATCAGACAGACGTTTAATAGTTCGTTTATTAAACCTAGCACAAAACTGACAACCTGTGAAATCGTGGTCTGGGCCTAGGCAAGGAATACAATAAGAATTAAAGTCCTTATGAGGTATTTGCTTCCCACAAGAAATGCAATTGTTAACTTTTTCTGACATCGGACTGAGGCAAGAAAAGGTTCCCCAATGGGGTAACTTAGCTTTATTGAAGACTTTGGTCTGAAATTCGATTTGAAAATCTCAGGAGTTGGCCGACCAGCACTTGCAAACTGCTTCTGCTTCAGGCACCGTGCGGCAAGAAAGACTGAAGAAAATGGCATCGGATGCCTCTTATATACCCCTGGCGCACTGATGTCAGGGAAGAAGCGACAGCAACCGACACCAGACCAAGACTTTGGAACTCTGGCCGACTGCGGGACCGCCTGACGGCAGGATAACCTAAGTATGATGACTGCAGCAGTGTAACACGAACATCTGGGCACGTTATATAGAAACAGCAAATTCCTGACTTCCAACTCTAAACTACTGCTAGCCCAATCCTATCTCCTCCCCGCCCATGTCTATGGCTACCCTCTAGTTTCCAATTTACAATATAACCTGCTGGCAAAACTTGACCAAACTTGTAACAAAATTGCTAAATTTGTCACCAGCAGCCCCTATAAATCCCATCACTGTTCTGCTCTCAAAAAACTACATTGGCTCGAATTCCCACACCTTCTGACCAAATGTCAGTTGATCCAAGCTTTCCAAATTCTTAATTCTAACTGACTGTCCATCTCTGTCTAACCTGATCTCCTGGTACACCCCTCCCCGGATCCCTGCGCAGCTCTGACGAACTCTTTCTACAAGTCTATAAACCCAATATTAACATAGGTAAAATACTTTATAAACACTCCATCTCCCTTATTTGGAATAATCTTCTTCATATTCTTCCTAACTTCAAACATGACCTTATTTTGTACCTCCATAACAACCCTATATGTACCCCTTACCATCCTACTTAACTCCTCCATTTCCATTTCTCCACTAGACTTCTCATTAAAACCTTTTTCCTCTTTCTTATCTTACTTTATCCAATCTGCTCTTCTTTCTATACCCTCCCTTTTTATATAATTTACTTTATCCTACTGCTCTTTTTTTTTCTCCTCCCTCTAGATCACTTCATTCCTCCTCTACTCATTTTCTTTTGCACTTTCCTTCTGACCTTGTATATAGCTATGTACTATTCCTTGGATTACATTTAATTTTTATCCATTGTATCCATAAGTTTGTTTTGCTCTTTATATTGTTAACTTGTCTCTATTTGTATGTATTTTTATGTTTTGTTCAGGGCTTTTCCCCTTGGGTCTCCACTGAAAATGGGTAATTTCTTACCCAGTTGGACTAACCCGGTTAACAAATGTGAAATAAATACAATTTACCTGCTTGTTATTAGCAGGTCTAAAACTGCAAAAAGAACGTGTAAAAAGTTTACACTTGGCACACCTTACCTCTTACCCCTGGTATTAAGCAGTTTTGGGTGCTTACACTGGGAGTCATGGGTTCACCTTGTAATCCAGTATTTAAATGTCTGCAGTTTGAAAAGTTACATCCAAGTTTAGTAAGGACCACCTGAGCCCACTGCAGTTTAAACTCTCTATTCATCTAGTGCAATACACCTCATTCAAGGCATCCACCCCTCATTCAAAGACAAGTGTAGCTCGGGTTGTTACAAAAGAATCTGCCTTGAATGAACTGTGCTGCATAACTGTGACAGACTCTAGTCAGACTGCTAATGTAAGCACCCAAAACTGCTTAATACCAGAGGTAACATAAGGTAGGCCACATATAAACTTTTCCACATTCTTTTTGCAATTGTTTTTGCTAGCTGGGAAAGAAGACAGGCGGGTTAATGGACTGGTACAGTTAATGCTCAGACTTCATCTTGGCATAAAAGGTTGATCAGAGTGCAATCTTGTCTTCAGGGAAATGAAAGGTCTACTACACACAGGCTTGAAAGTTCATACTCTCCTGGTGGAAGCGCAAGCCCCTTGGAAAGTAACATTTTAAACCTGTGGAGATCAGAGGCTCAACAGCAGAGTCATTTATTCTAGGACAATTTAGAAAGCAAGGCATCACAGGGGCCCTCTGTGGTGGTCTCAAATGAATGTCATCAATCAGGAATGGTTTCAAGGTGTGATTTGAAAAAGATGACCGGGTGTGTGTGTGTGAACAGGCTAGTAAGCTAAGGATGACAAGTATAAGAGAAGAACTGTAGAGTTCTAAACCATTCCGTAATTTAAGTTTTTTTGGTATTTCGTCTCCCTGCTTCCATAAGGATTTGTAGGTCACCCTTTGAGAATTACTTATG
This sequence comes from Protopterus annectens, assembly GCF_019279795.1. NCBI lineage: Eukaryota > Metazoa > Chordata > Ceratodontiformes > Protopteridae > Protopterus > Protopterus annectens. The sequence continues at coordinate 511,966,612 of NC_056745.1, forward strand.
AATCAATCACCCTACTAGTCAGAATGCTGGCAAGTTAAGACAGTGTGAAATCCCTTGTTCTGGATGAAGGCCACTTTGAGGTAGGAACCATAGTTACTTCTTGGCTATACCGAAGAGAATGGAAAACCAGTATTGCCTTGGCCAAAGGGGAGGGCTTATTACATTCACCCTAGGCCCATCCTACCCTACCTTACAAAGTAACCTTGGAATAAGGGGTGGGGGAAGGGATCTATCCCTCAGGCTCCCACAGTCTCTCAACACTGTCAGGAGTTGCCTATTCTGGTTTGATGCAGAGAAATCTACTTGGGTTACACCTTGCATGCCAGGTGAAGGACTTCTCTTGGTCACCCTTTCATAAGGATCTATGGCTGGCCTGTTTACCTAGTCAGCCAGGCAGTTCCTCTCTTCCTTATGGATACCAAGCCTGAAGGGTCAAATACCCAACTTAACATTGTGGTACCTCCCAGAACTGCATGGTGCTCAGAGTACACGGGGTAGGAAAGCATGCTTCCCAGTTTTTTGCGGTGGTATTCTGCCCTTATAAGCAATGCTCCTGGTTTCCATTTTTTCTTGAATGCCACTAGTACTTTTACAGACATTTCTTACAAGCTGCTGTACTTTAACTGCACTTTCTAAAGGGTGTTTTTCAGGGTCAAACAGCCTGGATCTGATGAATTCCATGAGATCACTGCAAGTGCAAGTCCTGTGAGAAGGCCTGTAAATTAACAATGCTGAAGACCAAGTGGCTGTGGCTGATGCAAACTGACAGACTTTAGTCTTTGGAGATTTGGGTCTCCACTTGGATCTGGCACCATGTAGAAAATCCTGGATCCACACTCCTGGGATTTCCTCACTGGCAGTGAAAAGGGGGACAGAGTCCCCTTCATTTGTTAATGAAGATCTTGGTATCAGAATCTGATGCCTACCTAGCAGCTCTGAACAGAATGACACCTGGCAGTACTCTGCCTGAGCGGATATTGGCATTGGCAGCACAGTAGACATGGCAGCCTTCAGAGGAAGCTCACTGGCCTCGGCAGGGCAGGTTGTCATTGAAAGGAGTTGCAAAAGCTCTTCTCTTTCAACAATCTCAAGCATGGGAAGGCTATTGGTGACAGAAAGGGTGTCATTCTGGATCTCTACAATTTGGTTAGCAAAACAAGAGGAATAAAATAGTTTGGTAAAATTTTACCATAACCATAGATGTCCTCTTCCATGTTGCAGTATTCTAGGTGTGGGATTTCATGCCCTCAGGCGACTCGTATGTCGGCTCCTATACAAAAGCTTCAGTTTGGCTGTTGCAGTGTGCGTGGGCCATAAACCAGGGGCCTTAAATGTGACGTCTGCACACACAATGCTCAAAACTTGAAGGCCAGCAGGCAAATAAGGCGGCCCAGCAAGAAGAATGCCAGTTGTTTCCAGGTGTGTGACGATCTACTGTAATGTAGGTAGTACAGGTAAGAAATATGATCTGGGGGAATTGGTGGGTGGGAAGGAATACTGCAACATGGAAGAGAAGGAGATCTATGGTTATAAGATTGTACACAAATATTCTATGTCCTTCTATTCCTGTGTTGCAGTATTCCAGGTGTGGGAGTGTACCACAGCTTATGCGGATGAGAGGGTGGTGGTAGATTAAGAATGCTCAACAAAACCCTGCAGGACTGCCGTGGCAAATCCTGTCCTAGCTCTCGAAACTAGGTCCAGTTTTGTAATGCTTAGTGAAAGTGTGGATAGAGGCCCAAGTGGCTGCTTCCAAAATGGATGCAGTGTCTAGGGCCTTCATGAAGGCCCATGAGGTGGCCACAGCTCTAATGGAATGGGCCTTGAATCCCCCTGGGGGTTCCTTTCCATGGTGGGAGTAGCAGAAGCAAACAGCTTTCATGATCCAGCATGCGATGGTTTGCTTGGAGACTGCCTTGCCCATGGCTCTGGGGTGGAATGAGACAGAGCTGGTTAGTCTTCCTGATTGTCTTGGGCTTGTCCAGGTAAAACTCAAGTTGTCTGTGCATGTCCAGGGAGTGGAGAATCCTCTCCCCTTCGTTAGAGGGTGAGGGAAAAAAAGTGGGTAGATGAATGGATTGGTTAAGAGAGGTCATTAACCATCTTAGGCATAAAGGAGGGGTTGGTTCACAGGGACATCCTGCCTTTGTGGAAGACTGTGTAGGGGGGACAGGCCATTAAGGCCTGCAATTCGGACACTCTTCTGGTTGATGTGATGGCCACCAGCAAGACAGTCTTCCATGTGCACATCTGTAAGGAGGAAGGCCCAGCCGTTCAAAGGGGTGCTGGGTTAATTTCTCTAAGATGTAGTTAAGGTCCCAAGGCAGGGGGATAGGTTTCCTAGGTGGTTTCATGTGCAAGACCCCTTTAAGGAAGAGCTCTACACTGAGCCTTGCAAACAAGGGGGGTTCCAGGGGTAGGCAGGCTGATATGGCAGACAGGTGTACTTCTAAAGAAAAATAAGAAAGCCCACTATCAATTGACACAAACAGTTTAGAACTACGGGGAACCTCAGCGGAGCCGGGGTCCATTCCCTTGTTCAGACACTATTTTCAAATCTTTCCCACTTAGCCAGGTAAGATTTTCTGGTGGTAGGTTTCCTTGCCTCCCTTAGGACTGAAAGCACATCCTGAGTAGTGGCATCTGAAAGGGATCAAATGTTTATCACCCACAGAGTCAGAGGAAACATCTGTAAGCGTGGGTGTAAGAGTTCCTTTTTCTTGTGTCAGTAGGTCCACCTTGTAGGGTAACTTGAAACGACTGCCCTTGGTTAATTTGTGAAGTAGGGGGGACCAGTGCTGCCTTGGCGAGTAGGGAGTCACTCACCAGATTTTTGTTTGTCCCTCTGAATTTTCAGGACGACTTTCTGAATCAGTGGGAATGGGGGGGGGGGGGGGAGGCATAAAGGAACTTCCACTCCCAAAGGAAGCTGAAAGCATCCACTCTCCATGCTAGAAGAGAGTGGGTGTTTGAGCAGAAGTTCTGCAATTGCCTGTTCTGGGGGGGGGGGGGGGGGGGCAAACAAGTCTATTTGTGGAGCACCCCACCGATGGACTGTAAGAAGATCTTGCTCAGCATCCATTCATGCTGAGGCAAGGAGGTCCTGGTCAAGAGATCTGCTTGGTGGTTGTCCTGTCAGGGAAAGTAGGCTGCTTCCAAGACTAATTTGAGACGAGAGGCGAAGTCCCATATCAGGAGGGATAATCTGCACAGCCGATAGGCCTTTGTTCCTCCCTACTTGTTGAGGTACCACATCATCGTAGTGTTTTGGGTGACAATCTGGAGCACCCCCTGGAACCAGAAGAGGGGTGAAGGTCTTTAGAGCCAAGAAGACTGCTGTCATTTCCCTGATATTGATGTGTTTGGCCTGAAGAGAGAGATGCCACTTTTCCTGAATCCTGTAAGAGGTCAAAGTTGCTTCCCAACCTGAATCGGAGGAATCTGTATGCATTACTTGGGTTGGGGTGGCTGGTTGTAGTGGGAGCCCTGGGTTCAATTGCACTTGCTGGATCCACCAACTGATTTCTGTTTTCAGACAGGGAAGGAGGGGGGTGCCCTGCTCTAGGGGATGAAGGTGGGACCAGGTGTTCTTCAGGAACCACTGGTGCATTTTTGCCATTGGAAGGATGGGGACAGTCACTGCCATTAAACCCAGGAGATGAACAAATTGCCTTGCTGTCACCTTTTGGGAGCTTCCTGGAAGTGGGATGTCAAAAAAGAACCTTGTCCTGTGGTAGAAAGGCCTTCATTGTGTCTGTTCTGATTCTGCAGCCTAGGAAAATTTTGTCCTGGCTTGGGATCAGAGGATTTGGGGAGATTGATGGTGAATCCTAGGTTCTCTGCAGAAGGGACATGGTAAAATAGAGCATCCCTGGTCTCTGCCAGTATCAGGATGTTGTCCAGATAAGGGTAAATCTGTATACCCTGAGTTCTTCAGAAAGCAATGGCTGGAGCCAGGAACTTTGTAAAGACTCGGGGGGGGGGGGGGGGGATTGACAAATAGTGCAGGAGTGCTAGTGTTCCCGGCCTAGGCAAAAAATACACCTGTCATGGGCGTCTTTATGGGGTATCTGGCACCCGAATTGGCACTTTCCCTGACATCAGCTAAAGGCTACAACAACCAAGTGTTAGCAAGAACAATGGCCAAAAACAAGAAAATTAGAAACCCAACGGGTTACTTATCTGAGGATGTGACGTTTGTGGAGAAGCGATCGTACGATGCGAATGTCATCTGCGGCTGAAAAGTTGAAGATTGTGTGTGCAGATGTAACATTTTAGACCCCTGGTTTATGGCCCTAAGTGTGACGTCCCAAGTACACTGCAACAACCAAGCTGAAGCTTTTGTATAGGAGCTGACGTTAGAGTCATCTGAGGGCATGAAATCCCACACCTAGAATACTGCAACATAGGAAGAGAAGGACATAGATGCCACAGCGTGCTTAAGCCACCAACACTCTTAGCACGTGAGCTTTTAAACACTTCTACACGACTGTCTTATGCAAAATTGTACGAGAACTGAAGTGCAATGGGGGCAACTAACATTATGCCAGACCCAAGGTAGAACAAGCAGAGTAAAAACCCCAGTTGTGGACCTATTTTCCACAGTAAAAAAGTAGTTATGTACTCAACATAACATTCCATGTGTGTTGGCCATTTTCATTCTTCCACAACTGTTGGGTTTGGACCAGATCTTCTGATCAGATTCTGCAATTACTACAGCTCATGGTAACGATAAAGCTCTTAAGCTTCTCCCTTACCCACAATGCACCAATTTCTAACATACCTCAGATCTTATTTACTACATAATAAGCAAGAAATATCACTATGAATTTCTGGTTAAAGAAAGCCATTACTTGGAGCTCAACAGTAGGACCAGAGTCATCCTTAAAAATTCTCATTCTTACAGGAATCATTGTTAAATGATTGGAGGTTGGTGGAAGGGGAGCAAAGGAAGAATGAAAATGGACAACACAGATGGAATGTTACGGTGAGTACATAACTATCTGATGTCAATTTTCATTCATTCCTCAACAGTTGGGACAAAGTTCCCAGCTACCTGAAATCCTGGGTGGACTCGAAGGATATTCCCTGAGCATGGGTGAGCCAAAGCTGCTTTTCCCCTTGAGACCAGATCTAGTCAGTAATAAGTAATAAAGATATAATGAAGTTGCAGCCACATTTGTCCTCCAAGGAATGCCTGGATAAAAACAGTGAAAGTTGACATGGATCTAGTTGAGTGGGGTCAAAGCTTATGATAATGAAATACCAAATTTATTGTACACAGACACACAGTCGGTACGCCATCTTGCCAAAGTTACTTTTGTAACTTATTTACCTAATTTGGCATCTGCAACGGAGGAAAACAGTTGATCAAATTTTCTAAATTCCTTTGCCCTATGTAAGCAGAAACGCAAGTCTATGAACATCTAACAAGTGCAGCATATATCCTTTGTTTTCTAATTCTGGAAAGAGATTAATAGATTGGTTGATACTAGATTTTGACAACTTAGGAAGAAAAGGTGGACTGGTTCATAGTGTTGCTCTATCCCAGAGGTTTGGAGGACAACGCTTGAAGTTCAGAAATTCTAACAGAGGTAATTGGCCACTAAAAAAATGGTCTTCCAGGTCAGAAATTTAAGAACACATTTTCCTGCTGGTTCAAAGGGACAATGAGTTAAGGCCTGGAGTATTAAATTCAACCTCCATGGTGGAGTAGTCTCTTTACATGGTCTCAACAGAACAGTGCCTCCCTACAAGGCCTTACAAAGCTTAAATGAGGCCAGGGAAGAATTCTCAAATTCAATATGGAAGACAATGATGCCAATTGAACTCTAATGGTTGAGGAGCTAGCTCCTTTGTTACAAATGGCCAAAAATTCAAGGACACAATGTACAGAGACTGAAAAAAGATGTGCATTTCTGATGTGCCCAAAAAAACCAAACCTCTCCCACTTCTGTAAACTTTCCTTGTAGAAGCTTTATGGGAAGATAAAAGTACATGATGAACAGGGGAAGAGAGCATGGGGTGTCTGGCTATTAAAGGAAGTGAAGAAACCACACTGTTAGCTTTAAGTTTCAGATAGCCGGATGAATCATTCCAGTCAGGTGGTCTGGAACTGGATCCAGAATCCAAGGTTGGTAAACTAAATGAGGCCAAAGAAAGGGGGACCACATCTGTTGAGGCCAGTAAGGTGGAAAGAGGATGACTGCTCTTCAACCTGGCAGCTTTCTGCAGAAAAATGGGTATCAAGAGTTGGGGAATAAGCATAAAGGAGACCGGGGGGGGGGGGGGGGGCTAACTGTGCAGTAGAGCGTCCCTTAGCAATTACCTCGGTGGGGAAGATCAGAGCAAAGAACCTACAGCACTTATTTAGGGGAGAAGCAAAAAGATCACCGCAAGGCTGGCCCCACTGATGGAAAATTATTTCTGCCACTTTGAGAGAGCACTCAAGATAGTAGTATGGACTTGCTCAGTTTGTCTGCTATCACACAGGACTTCTCTGGGATGTGCATTACTATCAGAAACCAGCTGGAAGAGCTCTTCTCACTGCCACAGACTGAGGGCTTCCCAGCACAGGGAGTAATAACCTGGTTCCTCCTTGTTTATGTACCAGACCAGACATATTGTCCGTCTGAATCACAATCTTCCCTGATGAGTGTCTTGGAAATCTTGCAATGCTAAAAAGCACTGCTCTCATTTCTAGGACATTTACATGTGTGTTGGCCTCTTCGGGGGACCAAATGCCTTGGACGATTTTCCCCAAGAAATGCCCCGCTCCCAAACCTGGAATGTCTGTCATCACTATGGCCTTGGGCTGAAGAATGAAGGGACATCCTTAAAGAACTTATAATGATAGAGTCCACCAGAGATGCCTTTTGCATGCTTGAATGATTTTTATTTGGGGTGGCAGGTACTGAAAAAATCTACCACTGAGTTAATTAACATCCATTGAAAAATCCTCATGTGAAATTTCACTAGAGGAACTAAAACTGTGGCCATAGACAGTGACCCTAGGGCTTGTAGAATCACTCGTGCTGAAATTGTTGGACAGTGAATTAACTTATTGAACTGGAATCATGACAGTCCATACTCTTACAAGAGTTAAGAGGCTGTTACTGATACTGTGTTGAAAGCTGTTCCTATAAATTCCAGTATTTGAGAAGGTTCTGAGATTTACCATAATTTATGGTGGTTCCTAGAAGGAAGCAAGTTTGGAGTACCTAATCTCTTGCTCTTATGAGTAGGTGCCTTGTGAGGCGATAAGCCAGTCTAATACGGAAACACTAAGAATCCCTTGCAGTCTCAAGTTAGCTGCTACCACTGCCATGCATTTGATGAATACCCTGTGGTGAGACCGTAGGACAGGGCTCTGAACTGGTAACGACTGGCTCCCAGCCTTAAGTACAACTACCTTCCGGATGGTCTGTTCATTTTTATAGAAGACAGAAAAGTTAAGTATCAGTGTGGTGATAAATCTGGTATCAAATGCAGCTCGGTAGTCAAACAGCATCCTGAACCATGAACAAGTAAAACTAACAAATTTGAATGTTAAAATACTGACAAGTTGATAAAATCACTTAAAACGAAGTGATACATACGTATTCCTGAATTTAACGTACAATACCAGTACCACACACTTCTTACATTTTAAAAGGGACATCTCCCACACAGGTTTGAACTTTTTAGGTATTACCCTTAATAAATCGAACTCAGCAAAGATGTATACTACGTGCAGGAAATCAGAATCAATACTTGCACAGAAAAAGTATGCATCCTCAAACATGTATACAAAATATTGTTAAAAACTAATTTTCAAGTGTTGCTAGATTAAATACCAAGGACATTAATATGGAGAGACAGTTACACACACTAACTGAAAAATTTATGCAGAGATTATAGGACCACCGATGTAAAAGCCAAAACAGAAGTCATCAGTAAACGTGGAACTGATTCTAAACCCATATTTTTCACTTCTGTACATGACTAGAGACGTACTAGACAATATACAACTACTTATAGATATAGCTTGACTTGAAATAAAAATACATCCAAAATCAACAACCTACCAATCGCCTTGACTTTACCAGTAATATAAACAAGGAACATTTAAATGCAAGTGCATCCACTGGAGTTCCATCAATACTGATAAAAATATTAAACATTCATAACTGGGAATGTTTAAATTATAAGCCCATTGTAAAACTGCAATACAAGCAACTTGGTTGACCTTGCAACCTGCTGTAAATGTACTCCATATTACATATAGAAGACCAACAGAAAACTTAAAGGATAAATCAGCGTATATAAGACATCAAAAGGAACAATTGTTTTATACAAACATTAAAGCAACAGATGCATCACATACATTCAAGTTTGATATTTAAAGTTATGACAGAAGCATTGAGGGGTGGTGGTATTAAGCTTAAAACTGAAAAATAAATAAATAAATAAATAAATTGGATTTTTAGATTTAAATCACACATTCCCCTTGGGCTTAACACAGTCACTTTAAGACCTCATTCTAAGATAGCTGCAATATTAGGTTCACTAACTGCATCTGATCATGTGATGTTTAACTGTATATACACCAATGTTTTTAGTTCCCTTGACAGCAGCCTGATGAAGTCTTAATGGTGAAAGTGTTGTATATAACATGAGCTTTAAGTGCTTTTATCAATTCTTTTATCAGTATTTTCACAGTATCAAATTTTGAATTGGTTTTACTTGTTCATGGTTCCAGACACTTCTGTTCATTTTTATGTGGTAGTACTAACCTTGAAGATCTACTGAGCACATCCAGTTGTCTGACCAAAAAGGGCAAAATGGACTGAACAGTGACCATCCGAACTGTGTGCAAACAGATTTGTTGAAGTTGCTGAGATACAAATCTGGTCTCCAGTCCCGTTTTCTTTGGCACTAAAAAGAATCTTATACAAGTTGGATTCTATCTGGTCTGGTGGGACCTCTTGGATGATTCACTTCTAGCAACTTTTGTATTTCTAGCGCTGCCATTTTCCTCTGATGGAAAAATTGCATGAGGATGGAGGTGGAAGGGAAGATAAGAATTTTATAACCTCTGGAAATCTTATGCACCCACAAATCTTTTGAGATACCAAGCCAGGCTCTCCAGTGCAGATAAAAATGACCCCCAATTGCCTCCAGCGGGGGACAATTGGGCCTTTCAGGAGTGCTGATAGGATCTTGTCAGAGAAAATCTCTATACCCTCAGTTTTACAGGCCATCTCTGCCATGTGAAGTCTGTCCAAAGCCACAGACTCCCTGTTAGAGGGAAGGACAGTGGAACTCTGTTCCGCAAGTATACTTGGTGGCCACCACAACATCTACAGGTACCCCCTTACTCAAACCCCCCTCCTTCAGTTTCTTAGGGTAGGTTCAACTAAGTCAAGATCCTTCCATGCCCACTTGGAGATCAAATCAAGGAGCTCATCAGCAGGCAGAGCCACCCAGGAGGTTGACTGGCCAGATCCAAACACCTCCAGGAATACAGATTCCTCCAGACGATTATCAGAGGACAAACCCCAACCCCCCTTTAAGGATTTCTAGGATATCTCTAAATGAGACTTCAGGTCATTATCTTTGAGATCGTTCGTTGAAATGGGCATCTTCAGTGATTGATTCCTGTGGGGAATCCAAGTACCTCCTTCTGCACTCCCTCTTCCAAGGTACTTAAGTGGGATGCTCAAGAGAAGTATCTGAAGAGATGGCACTACTCTGCTGGGCAGCCTGTCCCTGTGGAGATGAATGTTAGAGGCAAAAGGTACACGCACCCATGAGGTGACTCTTGAAGGGAGATCTGAGGGGGAACAGATCTTCTGTACTACTGAAGCAGAGAGCCCCCCACCACCTCAAAAGCAGAAAGTCCTAGGGAGAAGCAAGTCGACAAAGCCAAGAAGCCACGCTTCGACCCCATTAACTCCATCTGCCCCAAAGGCATTCCACCAGAGGTGGATGCTAGAGAACAGCTGTCCAATGCCAAGGCTCCAAGGGGCAGAGACTGCTCCAGCAACTTCGGAGTAGACTCCAACACCTCAGATCTGGCAGGGCCACAGAGCTCTTAAGAGTTATCCAGTTCTGAACTCATCAGCCAGAGAACTGAGAAATCCCCGGAGCAGAGGATAAAAACATCCCGATCCGACCCAAAGGGTCAGCAAACTCAGATCCAAGGGTTCTGAAACAGACTGCAGGATCAGACAAGGAGCCAATAGTGGAGGGCTACAGCAAATCAAGGCTTCCCGACATGAAGGGGTAGGAGCTGGGAGAACACCCCCCCCCCCCCGTACCAAAAAAAAATATCATCCTATCCACAATGATTTCAGTGAGACTTCTGGAAGAATGACAGGCAGCTAAAGGAGATTTTGAATGCAGTCTTTCCAAAAACAGGGATGGGACCCTAGAAGGCACTGGGTCAATGGTTAGTGAATATAGAGTTCTTGGAAGAACCCTTGGATCAGACTTACTCAGATCTGAATAGGTTTGAGATCTGGAAGACAGCTTTGCTACAAAAGCCTTTGGATCCACCTTATGTTCCTTTCAGGAGGTTCTGTCAACAACTGAGTGGAAGAGCCAGACATCCCATGGGACATTTCTGAAGTCTCCTTAGAAATAGTTTTTGGGTTGCACCCCAGTAATTCCTTAAGAAAAAAACTGAAGGTAACAAGCATTTTAAAATCAACTTGTTCTTGTAATCTGAAACAGCTTGCAGGTTAAAATTCTTACAAATAGAAAGGAAAATTGTATAAAATCTTACCAAGTATTCTTCACTTCACTTCATGGATATCCTCCACCAGGAGGCGACCAGACATCTGCCAGTACACAAGCCTTCACTACTGTAGGGTACATGATACGCGAGTCATGGGCCATAAAAGGGATGTACACACGCAACATCCTCAGAACTGAAAGCCAGGGGAGGAATGCCGCACTAAGGGTTTGAGTGGTTAGATCATCCAAAGAAAAGCAAGAGGCCAGTGAGGAAGGCAGTAGGGATATTATACTACAGCAGTGAAGAGAAAGACTTCTATGGCTATGGTAAGATTTTACACAACTTTTCTATGTCCTTCTATTCATTGGCTGCAGTATTCTTCACTTGAGGGGGAGTGCCAATGCTCAAGGAAGGGAAGGTGGAAGGAGCAAAGGAGATCTCAATGAAGCCATGTAAAATGGTTTTAGCAAAACCAGCTCTGGATCTGACAATAGGATCCAGTTTGTAGGGTTTGGTAAAGGTATGAATAGTAGACCAAGTGGCTGCTTCAAGGATGGCACCATTATCCAATCCTTTGAAGAAAGTCTTGGATGAAGCCGAAGCTCTGATAGAAATGCGCTTTGACAGGCATGGGAAGTTTCTTCCCATGGAGCAAAATCAGCCTTGGATATCCGTGATGATACACACTGCATGGATGCAAGACAACCCAGAGCCCTGGGATGAACATTAATCAGATTTCCTGACAGTTTAGTCTTGTCCAGGTAAAACCTCAGTTGTCTATGACCATCTAAGGAGTGAAGGATCTTCTCATTGTGGTTTTGTGGAAAAGAAAGGTGGGCAGTTGAATGATTTGGTAAAGGGACAGCTCATTAACCCCTTTGGGCATGGAAGAACAAAGGTGAAATAGCCATGAGGGCTTGAAGCTCAGACACCCTTCTAGCAGTAGGTCAGGGCCCCTAGCAAATTCATTTTCGAAGAACACTTGAGAGGCTGAAAAAGCAGATTCAAGGGGGGGGGGGGGGGTGCCAACTTCTCTATAACAAAATTAAGGTCACATGAAAGAGGAACAGGCTTCCTGGGAGGCCTAATGTGGATGACACCTTTAAGAAACTGTTTCACCTCAAACTTGGATGCTACAGGAGGAAATAAAAGTAGATGAGCAGAAATAGCTGACCTAAGCTTTAACTAACAAATAAGCCGGGCCAGCAGAGAGCAACTCAAACAAGTAGGAAAGAAAGTACAGTTGTGTACACTTAACATAAATGTAGATGTTAGCGTGTATTCACTGTTGCAGTCCTAAATAATGGGTTATCCGGCTCCCGGTAGCCCTTGGTCAGCCACAATACCAAAGATAAGTAAAATGACATCAGCTGCCGTCGGTTGCAAAGGACATCAGTGCGTCTGATACAAAAGGAGGCAGTCGACATCACTTCCTCAGACTTTCTTGCCATAACAGTCAGGAGCCCCCAGAAAATAAGGCTTAAACCAAAAACAAATTTGGCAAACAACAAATTCAGCCTGTACCTCAGGAAGAGAGACTAGGAGAGGACCCAAAAAGGGGGAAGGAGGGAGGGAAACCAGAACTGCAACAGTGAATACACTCAAACATCTACATTTATGGTAAGTGTACACAACTGTACTATATTCGTGTTCCACTGTTGCAGCCCTAACTAAAGGGTTGATTACCAAAGCCCAGAGAAAAAGGGGGGAGGAACCAACAGCATCAAGGGTTGGAGATAATGCCCTGCAACACAGCAGTGGCAAACTCTGCCCTGGCTCTGGAAAACAGAGGCAAATTATAATGTTTTGTTAAAGTGTGAACAGAAGACCATGTGGCAGCCTCTAAAATGTCTTTAGTAGGGACACCCCTTAGAAAGGCTGCAGAAGTGGAAGCCGCTCTAGTTGAGTGGGTCCTAAGCCCTTGAGGAGTAGCTTTGCTGTGAAAGGAATAACAAAGTAATGCAATGTGCAATCCATTTAGAAATGGTTTGCTTAAAAATAGCCTTGCCCTGGGCTCCAAGGGCAAAACTGACCAACAACTGTGCTGTTTTCCGAAGATCTTTAGTCCTGTCCAGGTAAAACCTGAGCCTGTCTGTGCACATCAAGAGAATGTAGAATCATTTCACCTTTATTTCAAGGATTAGGAAAGACGGTAGGAAGGTGTATGGACTGATTAAGAGTCAGGCTAGAAACCACCTTGGGCATAAAGGAGGGATTAGTTCTCAGAGAGACTATCTGCATGGAAAATAAGAAAAGGCTCCACGGCCATCAAGGCTTGCACCTCCGAAACTCTCCTTGCTGAACTTATAGCCAAGAGGAAGGTGGTCTTCCAAGAGAGAAACTAAATCTGGAGAGGCAGCTATGAGTTTCTCTAGAACTAGGCTGGAGTAGGTGCTATTCTGTGAGGTTTTAACTCATTAACCCCGAGTACCTTCTCACAGCGCCTCTGTGCTTACATCCGAGCGCGATGTGAGACGGTAGTAATTGTATGCAGTTACACCAGAGTCCCTTCCACAAGCGCATCTAACTTTACAGACATATTGTAACTCCACACTAAAAATAAGTTGAAAAAGTATCTGAACATTTTCAGGTACTTTCTCAACTTACTTTTCAGTGTGGAGTTATTGGATGCTTACATTTGACTTTTCGGGGAATTACCTGATTTTCGTTGTAAGGTGGAGGTGGGCAGCAGGCAAAAACTGTACGGCTGTCATGGAAATGCAAAGGGTTACCGATACTGAATGTATGGGGGCAGGACACAGTTTTGGACTTTGTTTCTTATTTTCTACAAACTGTAACTGTATTGGGCTGTTTTATTCCATTAAACACAGTTGTGACTGATATAGTAGCCCTCTTGAATGTGCTTATAAATCAATAACTTTTTGAAATGCCATTTCTGGTTTTAGCGTAGTCGCGTCTGTTGTATGAGATGCCGGTAATCTTTAATCATTAATGGGCTCTAAAGTTGTTGGGTCCAGTTTTTTTGTGTTGCTGTTTTAGCTGGGTTTTGTTGCTGTGTCTGCTACTATTGTGTTCTTGCAAGTGGGAGTCAGGGAAGGGAAAGAAAAGAGTTTAGATTTTGTTTTTCTGTCTACCAACTTCACAGTGCGTGGCCAATCAGAGGAAAGACAAGGAGTGACTGTATTTACTGTCCGAAGGGTTGTAGTTTGAATTCCGAGAACAGTTTGGCTGAACGTGAGATAGTATCGTATTTACTTCTCACTTATGTGTACTGATTTTACTGTACTCCTGCAGCAGAATCTACTCACAAAATGTATTATTTTTAACGAACGAAGGAAATAAAAAATAGCCTGTAAATATATGCAGAAGTGGGCGCAGGTTTACTGTATCATCTTGTAGGGCAAAGGATGGCAGTTAAGTCATGTACTTTTTAACATTGTTCTGCAGTCTTTGCTATTTGCCATTGATAAATTCACATGCTAGTTGTACATGAAGTGTACAGCAGTTATTGTGGATGCTGCAGGAAATTATCACGGTAGACTGGCGTGTCCTAGAGCAGTTTTTTTTTAATCCGTACTCAATTCACAGTATATTTTTTGTAAACAAATTCATTGATATACAGTGTCAGACTACACGTTGTTTGCAAGTAATGGTATACAGAGTGTCATTAGACTACACATTGTTTAAAAAAATGTTGATTTAAGCGACCAAACATGATCATTCTTGTCTTATTGCTTGAGTCACATTAAAAACGCTCAAGTAAAGTTACATTTTGCAGGGGAACGCAACCTGAATTTAAAAAATGTGCGATTGTAAATTATGCGTGGAATGCAGCACACATCAGGCACTCGATGATTAGAATCACTGGAATTTGCGGGTACCGTGAGCATGGGAAGACGGTTGGTTGAACTTCTGTCCACTTTTGTAAGAAAAGAGCAACAGGACTTTTTATTACTAGATGCCGTTGAATGACAGTGTGAGAGCTCAAGACTCCAGATCAAAGTCAAGAATTTGGGGACTCACTTTTATTATTGTTGTTGCTACTTTTTAACATTGGCTCTGTTCAGCTAGCTTGTTGATAAAATAATGGGATTTGCACTAAACGCATTTTCAGAAAAATAACAGGCCATTAACTACAACATCTAGAGCCATTTACTTTCTGTAATCCGTCAGGAGTTTACTGAGAGAAAGGACAAAAATGATCAACAATCGTAACTTTGCAAGGAAGGAGCAAGCATTTAAGTCAAAAGGCATCAGTAGCCAGTAGGCAAGTGTCGAGAGCTGCATAAAGCTAGCTGTAAGGAAGCATTGTTTAGATGCGGAAACTCTTTAATGCCCAGTATACATAGCTCTCAACTGTCCAGATTTTTGCCTCGTATATATTTTTTGTCAGTCCTTATAAAATTCGTAATTTTCTGGCAAACCTCTGAGGTTTGAAGTCACGAAATAATGCATGCATTTGAATTTCAACTTCATATCATTCAGAAAATGCATGTTAACAAAAATCATTATTGTAGCAACTTTCAATGTTTGTAAGAGCAATACCTAAAATCTGTCCCTAGTTTTGGCCCTTTGTCCATTATGTAGGCTCTGTCCAAACTTCTTGAGGTTGAAAGCTGTGCTAGTATGATTTTCCTACATATTTTTTAATTGTTATTAAGATTTGAGCCTAGGTGACGTACAGACATTTGGTCTATTCCTCATACAATGTGTTTTTTTTTCTGACAAATCATTGTGGATTGAAAACAGTAAATAATACATATATGGGTTTCTGACTTCAAACCCTTCAGTAAGTAGATGGTAATGCAAAACCTGCTTTGCACTTTATAAGAGTAACATTTAAAACTTGTTCCTGATTTTGGGATTTCTGTCCCCATGCTTTTGTTGGCTTTGTCCAGATGTCTTGTACTTAGAGGATGAGGGATGTGCTAGGTAGGTAGATTGTCAGCAGTGCCCACAGTATTGCACACATCTTTTTAGCTGTTTAAGTGCTTTGCTCTTTTCTTTTTTCTTATTTTCCTGTAGTGAGGAGCCTACGCCCCCATCCACACACACACACGCATGCATGCACACACAAAAACACACACAGACACACGCATGCACACACAGACACACACACGCATGCATGCACACACACACACGCATGCATGCACACACACACACACACACACACACACACACACGCATGCATGCACACACACACACACACACACTTGGATGTAGACTCTATTTACCCAAGAAGGATGGGGTAAAGTGTTCTGGGTTTTTTTTTCAGTTGGACACAGTTTGGAATCATGTAGAAAGTGCTATCACATTAAATAAACAGATGGGCTAAAGCACTGGCTTCTCCAGGAATGATGTATGCACTCCTAAAGATGCCTGTTGACATACCCATTCTCACACCATTCCTTGCTATCTGTGAGAGGTAATATAAGTTGTTTCACTCCTTGTTGATATACCAAAATAACTGTAATGTTTTCTGTGTGGATAACTAATGTAGCCTGGGGTCAGAGACTCCTGAAGTGCAAAGAAGATTGTGCTCATTTCCAGTTCACTAATATGCAACTGGCCACTAACTATGATCATACTCCTTGGATAGTCTGTCTTTGACAATACAACCTCTTCCTATGGTACAGATGTTCACAGCTGCAGCCACTAAAGGGGTAGAGGTGGGTCACAATCATAATGAGCTGAAATTGCTGCAGCATGAATCTTAATGGAAGAGAAGGACAAACCTTTGTCCAATAACTCAGTAAGATATTGAAGAGCCACACTCAAATTAGGCTCAGAAATCTCCAAATTCTTTGCTGTACTCCAAAATAAAAATCTCTTCCATTTGTCTGCGTACACCTTCCTTGTACTAGGTCTTCTAGCTTCCATAATCACATTTAAAACTTGTTGAGGAAGTTGAGACCTGCTGTGCTTCAAGAGAATATGCCAGGCTGTTAGATGAAGAGAGTGAAGCTTGACATTGAGCAGATGACCCTCCTTCTGAGATAACAAATGAGGAATCAGAGGTAAAGGCCATGGAGGCTTCCTTACCAGACTCGTAGTAGTGGATACCAGTGTTGCGAGGCCAATCTGGAGCTATCAAAATCATCCTTGGCCTGTCTTGTCTGACCTTTAATAATACCTTTGGAAGAAGAGGCAGAGGTGGAAAGGCATAGACATGAAGGTTTTCCAACTGAAAGACAGAGCATCCACTTTCCAAGCTGTGTGATGAAACCCCTTTGTGCAATACTTTGGCAGCTGGTGGTTTAGTGGAGAAGCGAACAGATCTATGTCTGGAGTTCCCCATGACACTGTCAATTTCTGAAATACATGAAGATCCAGTTTCCACTGTGGGGATCCATGATTTGTCTGCTTAACACATCTGCTAGGAGTTCTGTGCTCCTGGCAGAAACCTTGCCTGAAGAGTTAGTTGCAGGCTTAACGCAGTCTCCCATAAAATCATTGCTTGCCTGCATAGAGGATAAGAATGTGTTCCCCCTTGCTTGTTGATGTACCACATGACAGTTGTGTTGTCTGTTAGAATCAACACCTGCCCTGGAAGAAGTAACTCCTTGAAAGCCATCAATGCAAACTGGACTGCTAACATCTCCTTCATGTTGATATGTAGATGCTGTAGTCTGGCAGGCCACTTGTCTTGTATCCACTTTCCATTTAGATGAGCTCCCCAAGCAGTGTCCGAGGCATCTGTCGTTAAAATCTGACTCGCCTCTGGCCGGGTCACAGAGAGTCCCTTGTTTAGGTGACATTCCTGAGCCCACCACAAGAATTCCTTTTGAAGGCAAGGTATTATTTGAATGACAGTGTCCAAATCCTGGCAGTGCTGTGTCCATACATTTTTGAGATACCATTGCAGCTTCCTCATATGCAGTTTGTTGCCTGGCATAAGGTTTGGAGTATCAGCCACCACTACCACTGAGATGTGGTCTGCATGCCATGTCTGGTTTCACATAAATAATCATCATATCTATGAGTTGAAATCAATGAACTCTCGTTGTTCATTGAAGAACTCTCTTATAATACCTTGCAAAAGGAACACCATTGCTTTCATCAATCCCAATGTCCTTATTCAAATATGGGTTATGGCATAATGCAGGTGAAGGATTTGAGAAATCATGTATTGTAATGAACAATCTTGTCCAAGACCAGCTGACTTTATAGATGAACCCTGCATAAGAGAGTGTTTAGTGTTCAATCTGTGGAAGTCTGTAACTGAGATTGCACCAACTGGAATGTTGCAGTGTTTCCTGTGATCCTTCAAGGCCTGAAATGGGTTAAGTACAAACTTCTAAGCAGATAACCATCACAACAGCACGTAGGAATCATTTGCTAGGATAGAGCAACATCTCCAATCTTTATAGCCTGTTATTCCCTGCAGATGTAAACATATATTTGGTGAGCACCCTGTGGGCTGAAGTGAGACCAAATGTCAGAGTCCTGAATTGATAATGTCTGGCTCCTTCCCAGAAGAATAGTAACCTTCTAGCCCTTTATCAATTGTTTAAATGGAGGTAGGCATCTTGAAAGCACACAGAACATCTCATCTCCCTGTAGCAAACCAAGGAGGACAGTCTGCAGTATGGCTGTCGCTAAAGTTTGTTTTGGGATAAACTCATTTAGCTGCTCAAATCCAATATGGGTTTTAAAGTTCTTTATTTTTTTTGTGTACCAAAAATAAAATAATGCTATCCTAATCTTTTCTACTGGTAGGACCTCTTGGGTTGCCCTTTTGTACGATAATGGAGAACACTGCACTGCACCAGTGTTTTTACGTACATTGAACATTATGGCAATTGCATAACATTTAGGACCTGCTGCATAGCATCTCAGCCACAGCTCTCAACTTCTTTGCTCAATGAACAGGGGCAAAGCTAAAACACTACAAAGGCCCACTGTTGGACCATACTACTGCAAAATCAGATACTCGCCGCCATAAAACATATGCTGTTGTAAAGTCTTAGCATGTGGTGCTGTAAAACTCCCAAATCAAAAGAAATATGTGCAGGCTTAACATTACTGATGCTGATAACCTCTTCTAAGCTGTCAGCACCAGCAGCCAGGTTGACGTAAGTGTTTTTGAAGGTAGAGACTGTGGGCCGGAGGTCAGGACCTCACAGTTTTGATGCTGACAGCTCTGCCAGTATTGTAATCTGCACATCCTCAGGACCTGTGCTGGCATCATGGGTGCTGCTGAGTTGAACATGGACAATGCTTCAGAAAAAGTCAGGACTGAATTTAGGCTTGATCTGCTCTGTAAATAGGAAGAATACAGACAGCAGGCATCTTTTCCTGGGTTCTAAAGGAGGCCTCCACAAACATGTTTAGTTGATTTTTGTAGGGGGTGTAAATATGAATCTTGATCTTTTGCTCTCCCATTGTTATGTTTCAGTTTCTTTCTTGTCATGTTCCTTTTCTGTCCGATAACTTATCTTTTTTTTTGCACATACTTCTTATATATTTCACATTTTAACTTTACTTTCGCACTCATCATTTGTTGCTGCTTCTCAATACATTTTTAAGTTTGATTCTCAGCTGGGGTACTTTGTGTGGAACCTGCATGTCCTTCCTGTGTTTGTGTGGGTTTCCTTTGGGTACTTTGGTTTAACCCCACATTCGTCACTGTTGTCCCATATTCTCTCCACGTTTTGACTGTTTTCACTGTGTTCCATGTTATATCCATTGCTCAGCAAGATATAACTGCTGTACTACTTTGACTGAATTACTCTGGTCTTTGTCCTTATAGATGGTAATGACTCAGTCATGTATTATACTTGTGAGAGGAATATAACGAATGTCTACTCAACAGGTAATGTGCAGCAGTTTTCCACCTGCACATTAGTTGTCATTTCTAAATGTTTCATTTGGTGCTTGTACATACCAGGAAATGTTACTGAACGGTTGCTCTGGGGAAATCTTTCATTCTGGTGCTTGTGCATACATTATATTGAAGGGATCACTGGGGTGAATGCCTTCATTTGCTGGTTGTACATACTAGGAAATGTTACAGACGTTTCTTTAAATTTAAGCTTTATAAAGAAGTGATGCATAGGGAGTTTTATTCTGATGAAGTTCCGGGTTATGGAATGAAAGCACTTAATTTTTAATAACTGAAAAGGAATGCTTTTTTCTTTACATTTCTGGTTACCGGAGTGGTCTGAAGAGTTTCTGATTTCCACATTTGCTCTACAGCATTTTAGTTTTGGTTATTATCTTAAGTGTGGAACAGGAAATTATTTGCCTTCCTCAAAATTGTTAACTAAGAGGAATGTGATTCTGGTTGTGATCTTGAACATAGAGAGCTCTGCTGGGAAGAGGATAGTGTCACGCTGAGGAGTGTTATACGAATTTAGTGCCTGAACACTCCAACTGGAAATCTGCAATAAAAAACATGCTCTGATAAACTACCACTTCCTTTATCTTCTTTTTTTCAGTGCCCGACGTTTGCTTTTTGTAAAAGAAAAGCTATTTTAAGAGTCTGATGTTATTCTCAAGTATTTTAAATATGTTTTACATGGCTTATACAGTTTATGGTAGTTGTAGTTAATTGTGACATGGATCAACCAGGTAATTTACATACTTACATTTACATTTTCTGACTTTGTCATTTCTGTTTATGATTATACTCAGTGTTTGGCTCAGTGAAATTAATGTTACTTGCACAAAAGTACCAGCATGTGTGGAAGTGTGCTGTGACACACTAGGTTGAGCTAGCCTTTCCAAGGGACAAAGCCTTCAGTGCTGACGGACATGTGCTTGGCAAGAAAGAGGAAGGAAAAAACAGATCATCTCCTCTCTCTACTTTTCCCTCTTTATGCCAATCACCAAGTATAATGCCCCATTTAGCATGTACCTCACTAGACACATGCAACAGCTGGAAAGGCCACAAAACTACCTCACGAAGAGAATCCTAGGCCATTAACACATGTCCTACATGGGCAGACAAAGCTCCAGCTATTCTCTTGTCTGATATCTACTAAGAAACGATCCCTGCTTGACTTACAAAGCCATGTCTGACACAGCTCTGTTAGAAATGGTACATCTAAAGAAATCCCAATCCCTCTGCACCACACGCTCCAGAGACCTCAACCTCATTACCACAATCAACAGAAAGTACAGTTGTGTACAGTTACCATAAATGTAGATGTTGGAGTGTATTCACTATTACAGTCATCAAACTTGGGTTATCTGCCTGCAGGTAGCCCTCAGTCAGCCCGAATACCAGAGACTTACTATATCTGTGTCGGATGCTGTTGCTTCTTCCATGGCGTTAGGTCGTCAGGGGTATAAAAACAGGCAGCCGACGCCATTACATCAGTTTTTCTTGCACCAAATGTCAGGACCCCCCAAACAGGAAGTTAGGCTATGGTGTGGAAACACCACCATAAAAAGTAAATACCAATACCAGTAGGAATAGCCATAGAGAGGAGAGATAAAGAAACAGAGAAAACAAGGAGGCTGGAGGGAGGGAAACCAGGACTGCAACAGTGAATACACTAACATCTACATTTATGGTAAGTGTACACAACTGTACTATGTTCTTCGTGTTTCACTGTTGCAGTCATCACACTTGGGTTAATTCCCAAAGCTGAAGAAGGATGGAGGCAGTCAAGAAATGTTTGGGCTGGCTAGTAGACATTGCAAGACTGCTGTAGCAAATCCTGCCCTGGATTTGGAAAAGATAGGCAGGTGGTAATGCTTGGTGAAGGTGTGTACAGAACTCCAGGTAGTAGCTTCCAGTATGTCCCTGGTAGGGACTCCCCTGAGAAATGCTGTAGAGGTAGATGTAGCCCTAGTGGAATGTGTTCTGACCCCCTGAGGGGTTAGTTTTCCATGGTGCTTGTAGCAGAAATGGATGCAATGTGCAATCCATTTGAAAATGGGTTGTTTTGAAATGGCCTTGAAATGTTGGCATTGTTTAACCAGATATTTTTGACAATATTTCTGCCTTTTTAACTTCTGACTGTTATTGTAACCAGAGGGATAGTTAGGTGAGATAACCTGAATTAATACTTTTAAATGGATCAGCCAAATAAGTTTGACATTTCTGCTTGTCTTATTATTTTTATGATTATACTCAGTAGCTGCCTGAGTGAGATAAAGGTTATCACTAGGTGACTACTGACAGCATGGAGCTACCATATTTTTTGTGCATTTCTCCTGGGTTTATCAGCTATGTGTGGAATTGAGGTGGGAGGAAGGGCTCAGTAATGTCCAAGTGTTATAACTATTTGACTGAATGCCTACTCAGGTTATGTGGAGCGATTATCACCTCTGTCTCAGCATGCACACCTTTGCAGTAATGAAAGGAAGGTCATTATCACATTAGCAATACATGCATTTACAATATAGCAGTTAGTCATTATCACTTTTCTGGGAAAAGTCTCAGCTGCTGTCACTGTTATTCACATAAGAAGTCATTATCACTCTGATGAATATACAAGCCAGGTTGTGTTTTTTCTCTAGTTGGAGTCACTGCAAGCAGCCCTCCTCATTCTTCATCAACTGCCTACCCTCCTAAACCCCTGATTTTTTTTCTTCCTATATCTATATATATATATATATATATATATATATATATATATATATGTATATATATATATATATATATATGTATATATATATATATATATATATATATATATATATATAGATATATATATATATATATATATATATATATATATATATATATATATATATATATATGTGCATGTATGTATATATATATATATATATATATATATATATATATATGTATATATGTATATATATCAATGCCAATCATTAGCGGATATAGTTCTGCTGTACCCCTAACCAGGAAAAGTATATATATATATGTATATATATATATATATATATATATATATATATATATATATATATATATATATATATATATATATATATATATATATATATATATATATATAGTACAGTTTTGTACCTACCATAAATGTAGATGTCCGAACTGGATAGCATCTGCAGTCATAACAACTGGGTTGTCCTGTCGTCAGGCAGCCCTTCGGTCGGCCGGATTCCAAAGTCCGGGTCCGGCTTCGGCTGATGTCGCACTTCACCCGACGTCATCTCTGCTGGTCTTCGGGTATAAAGGCATCAGCCGACGCCATTTTCCTCAGTGTTTCTTGCCCCAGATGCCCTCTTGGAAGGCTAAATTTTGGGTAAATGCCAATGTTTCCAAAAAGATAGAAGGCAAACACAAAAAATAAGCATGTATGTACATATATACAAACAAATACACCATAAGAGACTCCCCCCACCAGCTAGCTATTAGGAGGGTAAATACCCTAGGAGTACCACAGAGGGGAAGGAGGGAGGGTAATCCTGACTGCAGATGCTATCCAGTTCGGACATCTACATTTATGGTAGGTACAAAACTGTACTATGTCCTTCATGGATGCATCTGCAGTCATAACTGGGTAGAATACCATAGCCAACTAGGGGAGGAGGAAGAATAGATTATGGTGTGGTTAGGATCCCTTGCAGTACAGCAGTGGCAAACCCTGCTCGGGATCTGGAATACAGAGGTAAATTATAATGCTTGGCAAATGTATGCACGGAGGTCCAAGTAGCCGCCTCAATAATGTCCTTGGTTGCTACTCCTCGTAAGAAGGCTGTGGTAGTGGCTGTTGCCCTTGTAGAATGAGGCCTTATGTTCTGTGGAATTGGTTTTCCATGGAAGGAGTAACAGAATCGTATGCAATTTCCTATCCATTTGGAGATTGTCTGTTTGGAAATAGCTTTTCCTTCCCTTCCTGTTGCATAGGCTACAAAAAGCTGGTCAGTTTTTCTGTTACTTTTTGTTCTGTCCAGGTAGTAGCGTAGCTGTCTATGTACATCCAAGGTATGCAGCATTCTTTCCCCTGTTTTGGGGAAGAAGGTAGGTAGGTGGATTGCTTGGTTTAAAGACACTCTGGATACCACCTTAGGCATAAATGCAGGATTAGTCCTCATGGACACTATCTTGGTGGAAGATTAGGAAGGGTTGTACTGCCATTAGGGCCTGAAGTTCAGAAACCCTCCTTGCTGAGGTTATTGCCAGTAGGAAAGCAGTTTTCCACGATAGATGCTGTAGGTCTGCTGTTGCTGCTGGTTCAAAAGGTGCGAGTGTCAACTTCTCTAGCACAAAGTTCAAATCCCAAGCTGGCAATGGTGGTTTCCTAGAAGGTTTTACATTCTTGATCCCTCTGAGGAACTGCCTGAGTAAAGGATGTGAAAAGACAGGTGGATCAAAGCTGTATTCTGCTGAAATAGCTGATGCATGTATCTTGATGGAGGAATAGGACAGGCCTGTATGTAGAAGCTCTGCCAAATACTCCAGAATGTTAGCAATATCTATATTCGACACATCTTTTCCTCTTTCAGCACTCCAAATGACAAACCTTTTCCATTTTCCTGCGTAGTTCCTTCTTGAAGGTCTACGGGCTTCAAGGATAATGTCTTTAACCATTTGGGAAAGTTCTGGATTAGTTGCTGCTATGTGATGTTCCATGCAGTCAGTTGCAACGTTTTTAGGTTTGGATGCATGATGCTGTAGCTGTTCTGAGTTATCAAAGGCATCAGGGGTATTGACCACATTTTGTCCCGAGACATGCTCCTCAGCAATGGGTACCAGTGTTGTCTTGGCCAGTTTGGAGCCATCAGGATTATCCTTGGACGTTCCTCCTTGATTTTTAGTAATACCTTGTGTATCAAGGGAAGAGGTGGGAATGCATATGCTGTTAGACCTTTCCAGCTGAAGGAGAGCGAATCCACTTTCCATGCAAGTGGGTGGAATGTCCTTGTGCAGAATTTTTTGAGCTGGTGATTGAGAGGGGAAGCGAATAGATCTATCTGTGGCATTCCCCATTTCTTTGAGATGGTCTTGAAGATGTCCGGGTGTAGCATCCATTCGTGAGCATCCGAGGTGGTTCTGCTTAACATGTCTGCTAGAGTATTCTCCTTTCCCGGTACAAATATTGCCTGTAACTGGATGTTGTAGCTGAGTGACAGGTTCCAAAGGTCCAAAGTCATTCTGCATAGGGGGTATGAATGAGTGCCTCCCTGTTTGTTGATGTACCACATGACTGTGGTGTTGTCTGTCCTTATCAAATGGCCTTCTTTGAGAAAGGGTCTGAATTTTTGGATTGCCAGTTTTACTGCCAGCATTTCTTTTAGGTTGATGTGCAGGTGAAGCTGGTCCTGCGTCCACAATCCTTTGCACGCATTTGTCCAGCATGTGAGCCCCCCATCCTAGGTCTGAGGCGTCTGTTGTGATGGTTTGGCTTGCTTGATAGTTGTGAAAGGGTAGGCCTGGGTTTGACTGGCATGCTTGAGCCCACCATAGGAACTCATGTTTTAGGCATGGGATTAGTGGAATTTCTGCTTCTAGGCTGTGCCTGTGTTGGGACCATAAATTCTTTAGGTACCACTGTAGTTTTCTCATATGTAGTCTGGCATGTGGAACCAAGATTATGCATGATGCCATGAAGCCCAAGGCCTGCAGAACCTTTCTTGCTGTTAGCTTGTTCTGTCTTGTTAGTGCCAAGAAGTAAAGAGGGAGTTCTTTTTGTTTTTCTGCAGTTAGGAATGCCATTTGTTTTACTGTGTCCAATTCAGCCCAAGAATGTCCTTGTTTGGGATGGTATCAGCCTTGACTTTTGTAAATTGACTGTGAATCCCAGTGCTTGTAGCAAGTAAATGACCCTTTGTAAATCTGTTGTCAGCTTGCTTTTGTTGTCCCCTTGTAGCAGGCAGTCGTCCAGGTATGGATAAATTTGGATTCCCTGTAGTCTGCAGTGGGCGATTACTGATGCCAGGCATTTTGTGAATACTCTGGGCGCAGTAGATAAGCCAAAGGGCAATGCTGAGAATTGACAGTGCTCTGATCCTGCAAGAAATCTGAGGTATCTTCTGCAAATTGGTCGAATGGGGACGTGCAGGTATGCCTCCTTGAGATCTAGAGTTACCAGCCAACACTCCTTGCCCAGCATGGGAAGAAGTTGCTGTAGGGTCAGCATTTTGAATTTTGGGACAATGATGTATGTATTTAAGGTGGACAGGTCGAGAATAGGTCTCCAACTTTTTTCCTTTCTTGGAACTAGGAATAGTCTGGAGTAGAATCCTTTGCCTTGTTCTGTTATTGGTACTCTTTCCACAGCTCTCATCTTTGTTAATTGCATTATCTGTTGTAGAGCTTCTGTTTTTTGATTTGGAGGCAGGTTTGGCATTCCTCTTTTGACTGGTAAAGTGTGAAAGTGGAACCGGTAACCTTGGTCTATGGTTTGCAAAATCCACTTGTCTTTTGTGATATAATGCCAGTTCTTCGAAAATAAGGTTAATTTTCCGCCTAATGGTGCTGCTATTTGTTCCCTGGTAGGCGGGGTTAGAATCAAGTCACTGTGATTGTGCTGTTGTAGTGGTAGTGGCTGTGTCTGTGCCTCTGTTATTACCTTGCCACTGTCGTCCTCTGTAGGTACCCCCTTCTGGATTGATTTCTGCCTCTGGAACGTCTATTCCTGCCCCTTTGGGATCTTGTGGAGTCAGGAAAGGATCAATTTTTGGCAGGCCAGTTCCTGCTAAACCTTGGGGGCTGAACCTGCAAGAAATCTTTAACAGTCTGTACAGATTTTGCCTTTTCTTCCATTTTCTTCATTACCTGCTGGGCAGGTGTACCAAACAAACTGGCCTTATCCATAGGAGCATCTAAACTTAGCTTTAACATGATCCGGTAAGACCTGTTCCTTCAGCCATGCATGTCTTCTTATCACTGTGCCAGTCATGGCTGATCTAAATGAAGCCTCCAGTGCATCATAGCCACATTTTAAGGAATGGTTACTAACCTGTTGTATGTTATTTACCATTTCTAATACATATTTCTTATCTATAGAGTCATCAGAGGATAGCTTTTTAGTTAACTGATCAAGCATAAACTCTTGGTATTGTATCATGTGAAACTGACAGTTTAAAGCTCTAGCTGAGAGAGTAGCTGAGGTGTAAACTTTTTTGCCCCATCTGTTTAAAGACCTGGCTTCCCTTTCAGAAGGAATAGGGTTTTTTGCTGTGGTCGAGGCTACTGCCTTAGGCCCCTGGGATATAGTTTCGGGGTCTGCAAGTGGGGCCTTGTATAGATGATGATGAGTGTCTGGTACCCTGTAAAATCTATCTGGTTTGGCAGGGGCTGGAGGTAAGGAATCTGGAGCAGTGCAGACATCATTAAATGCATCGTCCACAACAGAGAGGACAGGAAGTATAGCTAAGGGCCTGTGTTGTGGAAGGTGCAGAAAAGTCCTAAGTCTTTTTCTGGAATCTGAGTAATCCTGTTCCTGCCATTGGAATTGTTCTCGCATGGCATGTAAGGTTTCTCCAAAGGAGAATTCTTCTGGTGGAGAAGCAGCTGGAATGGATTCTTCAGCATCTGAGTCTTCATAATTGGAGAAAGGAGCCTCTGGCTGGTCTGTAATATCTGAGTCATCCGCAGAATCATCAGAGGACACAGGCTCAGGGGGCTCTGCTCTAGGTCTCTTTTCTGGGGGCTGAGAGGCCCTGTCTGGGTGAGATTGAGATCCCCTAATTAAGGATATTAAATCTTCTGCCAGAGTAAGCATTTGTGAACTAGAAGTGGGCCTGGTTGAGGGGGTTTAACAGGCACTGATTTAGTAGATTTGGCTGCTTTAGCCCTGGCAAAGGCCTTAATAGACATGGCTGTAGGAGGCCTAGCAGCACCACGTGCTGGGGTAGAGACATCCAAAGGGATGGTGTCTGATAAGTCACTAGTAACCACTGTTGTAGGAAAAATTTCTGAGGCCGATTCAAGTAAGGTAGCAGGAACCTCAGTAGTAGTCATTGATTCAGCTGTACTTTGATCAGTTTTCTCGGTTTCGGCCGAAATCGAGACACTTGCGGTTTGCTTAACCATGGTTTCGGCCGAAACCGCGGACCGCGAGTGTCGGTCTTTTTCTTTGCGTTTTTTAACAATTTGGGTAGTCGGAGGATCCGACGGCATAATGTACGCAAAATCTGAGCCGAAAAACTGTTCAGCAAACTCCGACCGACGCCTAAGCGTTCGTTGGTTGAATGAAGCACAGGCCGAACAAGCTGCTACGTCGTGGTCTGGGCCTAAACAAGGCAAACAGTAAGAGTGGAAATCTTTATGAGGTATTTGTTTCCCACAAGTTAAACAGTTATTGACTTTCTGACATCGGCTGAGGCAAGAAAGAGTCCCCAACGGGTACTTAGCTTTAGAAGTCTTGAGTAGTATTCGGTAGTAGTAATCTCTGGATCTGACCGACCGGCACTTGCGAACAGCTTCTGCGTCGGGCGCCACGCGGCAAGAAAGACTGAGGAAAATGGCGTCGGCTGATGCCTTTATACCCGAAGACCAGCAGAGATGACGTCGGGTGAAGTGCGACATCAGCGAAGCGGACCGGACTTTGGAATCCGGCCGACCGAAGGGCTGCTTGACGACAGGACAACCCAGTTGTTATGACTGCAGATGCATCCATGAAGGACATATATATATATATATATATATATACACACACATACACATACATATGTACTTGCACATACATTGTTCACACGCATATATATATATATATATATATATATATAAAATTTTGGTGATTGTGCGTATCTCAACATTTTTCTGAAGGGGTTGTTTGGGTGAATGTTTCATTTAGGGACATGTGTATAACATGTAATAATGAAGATGTTGGTAGGGGAAATAATTAATTTGTGTACCAGGGAAGTGCTTGTGCATACTTGGTCAGACTGCTGAAGGTCATACTACAGATATGGCGTAACAAGTATAGGTTATCTATAGCTCAGGTTTCAGTGATGGTTATTATAATTTTTTATGCATCCAGCTTTCGAGAATAATTTATTATCTGTTAACAATATGCACATACTAGTTTGAGGAAAACTGATGGGTCTTTATTGTCACCAGAGTAATGGCCAGATGGATAACTGGAATTATTACTTTTGTGACTAATTCTTACATGGATGAACCAGATAAGCTTGACATTTCTGCTTCTATTACTGTACTTCCGCTTATACTCAGTAGTTGGGCATGTCATGTTTCCATGCTTTATTAGTCATGGGTGGAAATTAGGTGGTAGGAGGAAGGGCTCAGTAACATCCAAGTGTTATACAATTTTGACTGAATTATAATGATATAGTATTTCTACTGAATGATAATGAATGCCTCTGCACTCCACACTAACATGTATTAGTAAGTTATTTGGTTATATGGTTATGGAAATTATGATTTTTTTTTCATATTTTGGTAAATAACTTCACAAGGGAGAATATGAATGTGCTAAGTAATACCTCATTTTAAAGACATTACTGCTGGTTCCAACATGGTAAAAGAATTGGGTCTATATTATATTCTCGAAAGCTGACAATGTCGAATGTGACATTGTCAACACGAGAATTATCGAATGCTCAGAAACTCGGGCATGTAAACAAAAATCTCCGTAAGGGGAGATTCCCATTTACTGCAATGTAGTGTAGCCTCGGAGTTGGTATATTTACATAGCGGGGGTTGTGGGGGGCGCAGGGTACATTTTTCTTTCTTTCTTTTTTTTTGTCTTTTTATAAGGCCGATGTTTGAAGGTGTCGACCATATGTTGTTCGATGTTTTCAAACGTCGATCTTATAATATAGACCCAAAGAATTGTGCCTGTATGTTGTACACGTGCAGATATCAAAGTTTGTTTCAGACTTAGGTTACGGAAATTATGATTTTTTTTCATATTTTGGTAAATAACTTTGGAAGGGAGCATCTGAATGTGCTAAGTAATACATCATTTTGAGGACAGTATTGATAGTTCCAACATGGTAAAAGAACTGTCCCTGTATGCTGTACAAATGTACAGATCTCAAAGTTTGTTTCGGACTTAGGTTATGGAAAGTATGATTTTTTTTCATATTTTGGTAAATAACTTTGCAAGAGAGCATCTGAATGTGCCAAGTAATACCTCATTTTGAAGACAGTATTGCTGGTTCCAACATGGTAAAAGAATTGTGCTTGTATGTTGTACACGTGCAGATATCAAAGTTTGTTTTGGAGTTAGGTTATGGAAATTATGATTTTTTTCATATTTTGGTAAATAACTTTGCAAGGGAGCATGTTAGTGTGCCAAGTAATACCTCATTTTGAAGACAGTGTTGCTCCTTACAACATGGCAAAAGAACTGTGTCTGTGCACTCTACACATGTACAGATATCACCGTTTGTTTAGTCTTGTATGATTATGAAAATTATACATTTATAATACTTCTCATTAGTATGCCCAGATCTTTGCAAGGGAGCATGGTGATCACACAAATGATGCATCATTTTGAAGCTGACATTCAGACACACAGCTTCTACACTGATATGTAGGCTCTGTCTGTTACAGGTGATGAGATATTATGCTTTGTTTATTTATCAATTATGAGAAATATTATATTAATCATATTTATTTGAATATCTCCATAAAGGAGCATCACACAATAATGGTTAAGGTATCATTTTAAAGCTGATATTCATGCTAACAAATTAAATACAAATTGTATGGGTCTACATGGTATATTGACAGAGATATTGTGCTTTGCTTTTGCAAAAAGGCAAAAAAATATGCACAATATCAACATTCCTTGCCAAATATTTAATAATGACTTTGATATGAACCATCAACATTTACACTGTTGGAAAGGTCAGTGTCTGCTGAACAACTTTTGCGTTTACATTTTTAGCCTAGCTCTTATAGTTAAAGCGTTATGAACATTTGTTTTTTGTATGGTATTACAAATGGGTTTTCTGAAAATGAGCTCAGGCTGCACTGTTGTTCCTATGGTGGAATTAAGCAGGCAGCTTTTTCTGAGCTGCTCCGGAGTGAATGAGTTAAGTTGCAAGCACCTCTGAGAAAAATTTTCATCAGGGGATGAGAGAAAATGGGTTGTTCAAGACAACAATGAGCAGAAATGGCTGAAGCATGGATCTTGAAGGAGGAAAAAGAAAGGCCACCCTGAAGCAAATCAGCCAGGTATTCCAGGATCAGAGGAAGGGTAGGCTGAAAAGCAGATTCCCCTCTAGCCTGCATCCACTGAGAGAACCTTTCCCAGTTGCCAGCATAGGACTTCCTAGTGCTAGGCCTCCTTCAGCACATCAACCACCTGTTGGGAAAGGGAGGAAGAAAGGGAAGGAGTCATGCAATGAACCATAGTGCCAAATGGAGAGACTGAAGAGGAGGATGTAGAATGTTTCCCCTTTCCTGAACCAAACGATCTGGCTTCAGAGGAAGATGCCAAGGAGGAAAAAGAGAGATACTGCGAAGCAGTGGACCCAAATGCTATCTGGGCCGGTCCAGAGCTATGAGAATAGTCCTTGGTTGTTCGTCCCTGATCTTCACTAATACTCTGGGAAGAAGAGGAAGAGGAGGGAAGGCATACACTGATAGCAATGTCCAAGGGAAGGACAGAGCATCCACTTTCCAGGCTCTGCTGTGATGCTGTCTGGTGCAAAAGAGAGGTAGAAGATGGTTGTCTGGGGAGGAGAAAAGATCCACCTGAGGCATGCCCCAATGTTGAATGATGCTGTAAAAGACTGCTCTGTTCAGCTGCCACTCGGGAGGATCCAGGGTTTGCCCGCTCAATTGGTCTGCCAAAACATTGAGCCTTCCTGGAAAAAACTGAGCTAGGAGATGCAGTTCCAGGGATGCTGCCATGGACCAAAGATTCATGTTTTGTCTACACAGGGGGTAAGAGCGAGTCCCTCCCTGCCTGTTGATGTACCACATTGACTGTGGTGTCTGCTCTGACAAGCAGGGTCCCTGGAGAAAGAAGATGCTTGAAAGCTAGTAAGGCCTGCTGAACTGCAATCAACTCTTTTAGATTTATGTGCAGGTGCATCTGCTGGGTGTTCCAACGTCCCTGTATGCATTTGCCATGCAGGTGTGGTCCCCAGGCGTAGTCCGATGCATTTGTAGTCAGAACTTGAGTGGCAGGAGGTGTTCAAAAAGGCATGCCTTTGTTTTGTAGACAGGCTGTTGCCCACCACAGAAACTCCGTCTGCAGAGATGGAAGTAGAGGAATCATCATATCCAGGTCCTCTGTGTGTTTTCACCAAATGTTCTTGAGGTACCATTGCAATTTCCTCATATGCAGTCTTGCATATGGAATCATGAGAATACAAGATGCCATGAAGCCCAGAGCTTGCAGGTATTTCCTTGCAGGGAGCTGGGACAGGCTTGCCAAGTCCTTGAAGTAAACTGAAAGAGTTGTCTGCTTCTCCTGGGTGAGATACATCTGGGTGGCTGTGTTCAGACTCACTCCCAGGAATGTCATCTCCTTGGATGGTACCATTTTTGATTTTTCCTCGTTGAGTGTGTAACCCAGGGGAGAGAGAGAAGAGTCTTTATGAATTCCAGAACCTTTAATAGCTGTTCCTGAGAACTTGCTTGAATCAGTCGTCCAAGTATGGGTAAATCTGAATTTATTTCTACCTGCAAAAAGCAATGACTGGGGCCAGGCACTTTGTGAAGACTCTGGGAGCAGTAGACAAGCCAAAGGGCAGCGCACAGAATTGATAATGTTGCTTGCCCACTCTGAAACGAAGATACTGCCTGCAACTTTCCCTGACAGGGATGTGCAGATAAGCCTCTGAGATCCAAGGTTACCAGCCAGGAATCCTTTTCTAGCAATGGTAGCAAATGATGCAGAGTGAGCATTTTGAACTTTGGAATTACTAAAAAAAAAAGAGTTCAGAATGGAAAGATCTAGGATAGGACGTCAGGTGCCTTCTTTTTTTGGAACTAGGAAAAGACTGGAATAAAAGCCCTGGCCTACCTGCTGAGCAGGAACCAATTCTATTGCTCCCAGAGGAGACAAAGAAAATTTGTTTTCCTACTTCTGCCCTTTGGTTTGGAGGAACGTCTGGGAATCCGTTGGGAGCTGGAAAGGTGTGGAAAGAAAACTTGTGCCCTAGGGACACCGTTCTGAGCACCCATTTGTCATCTGTGATAGTGGCCCAGACATCTGCAAAAAGGGCCAACCTTCCCCCTAAAGGACTCTCCAGGCAAGCAAGGACAGGCAGAAGTTGTAAAAAGTCTGTGTTTTGATTGAGATGCAGGCTTGGAGCTTCCCCCCTTAGAAGTGGAAGCCTGCCAACGCCTAGACCTTTGAGGGGTAGCCACCTGCCCCCTAGAAGATTTGTAACCTCTAGTCCTGGAACAGTTCTGTCTGCTGGTATCAGGAAAGGTCCAACTTTTGGAAGGGTAATTCCTGATAAAGCGAGGGGGTTGCACTTGCAGAAAATCCTTAACAGTTTGCATGGACTCCATCTTCTTAAGTACCTTCTCTGCTTTGCTGCCAAAGAGACTGTCTTTATACAAAGGTACATCCAAAAGCTTAGCCTTGACAGGTTCTGGAAAAAGCTGTTCTCGGAGCCAAGTGTGCCTTCTAATAAATCCAGTAGCCACAGCCCTGCTGGTGGCTTCAAGGATGTCAAAACCACAATGCAAAGAATGCTTATTGACCAGACTAGTGGAATTCAGTAAATCCAGTCTCTTTACTCTCTGCCAAAAGAGGTACACTTGCTATCCTAGACATAATAGCCTCCAATGTGTGCTGCTGGTACTTCAGCATATGAAAAAGACAACTGGTGGCCCTAATAGCTAGGGTGGCAGAGATATAATTTTATTTATTTTATTTTACATTTGTTGACCGGGCTAGTCCAGCTGGATAATTTCCATTTTCAGTGGAGGCCCGGGGAGAAAAGCTCCACAATTAAAACAAGGTTAAACATTTAAGCAACAATGCATACATTTTAGTGTAGTAGAAAATACAGCGAAAAAAAAACAGGTAAAAAACAAATAGCCTAAGCTATATATTCATATTTTTTTTTTTTTTTTTTTAAGAACTTTCTTGCTCCACCTATCTAGGTTTCTAGACTCCCTGTCAGAGGGAAACGTATTCCTGGTAACAGTGGCCTTAACTCCTTTAGGGCCCTGAGAAATAACCTCTGGCTCAGCCAACGGGCTACTGAAAAGAAACAGATGAGAATCAGGGACTCTAATACCTGTCTGGTTTCCTGGGTGCAGGAGGAACCGAATTTTGAGTTAAGGAATTTTCCAGAAAAACAACTTCCAACACGGGGGAATAGCAAGAAGCTTATGCGGAGGTAAATCCAGAAACTCCCTAATCCGTTTGTTAGATTGGGGATAATCCGGACTTTCCCCATTTAAAATGTTCCCGGAGGATATTTAACGTAGCACCAAAAGAGAAGTCCCTCTGGAGGAGAGGCCGAAGGAATGGATGACTCTGCATCTGAATCCTCAAAAGGAGAAAGCCTGAGAAAATTCCTCATCAGCAGAAATGCTGGAAGAATCAGAACCTAAACAGGACAGAACCTCAGGAGAAACATCCCTAACTCCTTTTAGGAGGAGGAGGCTGAGAACACCTAACAGAGTCAACAAATCATTAGCCATTTTAACCATTTGGGATTGAGGAGAACGAGAAGAAACCGGAACCTGCCTGTTCACAGACTTACGAATGGAAGATTTACCTGCAAGGATGAAGGACTCGGGAGGCCTGGCAACCACGTTGCAGCAGAAGTCTAAAGAAGTTTGCTGTCAGAACACAAAATGGAGGCATCGGACACCAGAGTCAGCTTAGCGGTTCTGGCTCCAGCAGAAAAGGCGACTGGTTGGAAGGCAAAATGGAGGCCTAAGGGACTCTGACAATCAAGGCCTGCGGTCGTACATCTGCGGACTGCAGGGATTGCAAAGGCATCTCACTGACTACCGCCTGACTGACTACCAACTTATCAGAGGACTTCGCTTTCTGAGACCGGTCGTGGTCCTTATCCTTATGTTTTTTCGGAATATACGAAGCATGAAGACCGGCAGACACCATACCAACGAACTAAGGCCAAACTCCAAAATGCCTAGCCAAAATCTTAGCCCGACGACGGATAGTACGCGGATTAAAGGAGGCACAGAGATCACAATTGGAAATATCGTGGTCAAGGCCTAAACAAATAATGCAATAGGAATGAAAATCTCTATGGGGAATCTGCTTTCCACAGGTAAGGCAATTATTAACTTTCTGACACTCATTAAGGCAAGAAAAGAGGACCCCCAACGGGGTTACTTGGCTGTAGTAGACTTCAATGCTTGTAGTCAGAAACCAAAGGTAAACTGCCATCCGGCACTCGTGTATGAAGAGCTTCTGCTTCGGGCTCTGCGGCAAGGAAGATCGAGGAAGTGACATCAGCTGCCTCCTTTTGTATCGGACACCTTTATCCTTTACAACCGACGGCAGCAGAGTTAATTTTTACTTACCTTTGGTATTCTGGCCAACCGAAGGCTACCGGGAGCCAGATAACCCATTAATTAAGACTGCAACAGTGAAACACTATTAACATCCACTGGAATTCCTGCAGTCAATGGATCTTGGTTCTTAAAACACCCTACTGAAAATCTTTTCCATTTTGAAACTAAGATTTCTTAGGATTTGGTTTGCTGGCACACTGCAAAAGGTGTGCGAAAGGAATTAGAATCCTATCACCTACAATGTTAGCTGCAGTGTTGACAGGTGTGGATATATCAGGGATCCTTTGATCTGTGTTAGGTGATCCACTCTGTGGGATAACTTGTGGTGATGGCCCTTGGCTAGAAGGAGAAGGGGGAAAGTACAGTTGTGTACACTTGCCATAAATGTAGGATATCTGCCTGCAGGTAGTCCTCAGTCGGCCCGAATACCAGAGTCTTGGGATTTGAGTCGGATGCTGTTGCCTCTTCCATGACGTCAGGTCAGACGGGTATAAAACATGCAGCAGACGCCATTAACGTCAGTTTTTCTTGCCCCAGATGTCAGGAGTCCCCAAAATAGGGAGCAATTACATGGTGTGGAACACTTCCAGTAAAAAGTAAATACCATAGCCATAAGATCCGGCCAAAAAGAGGACTGGTAGAAAGCATAGAAAAATCAGGGGACTGGAAGGAGGGTAACCAGGACTGCAACAGTGAATACACTAACATCGACATTTATGGTAAGTGTAGAGAACTGTACTATGTTCTTCATGTTTCACTGTTGCAGTCATCACACCTGGGTTGATTCCCAAAGCTGACGAAGGGTGGAGGCAGTCAAGAAGTATTAGGGCTGGCTATTAGGCCTTGTAAGACTGTTGTGGCAAAACCAGCTCTGGATTTAGAAAATACAGGTAAGTGGCAATGCTTGGTGAAGGTGATGACTGCAACAGTGAAACACGAAGAACATAGTCCTGGACAAAAAGACGTCACAAGCAATATTTTTGGTTGGTCCTGTTAGATTTTGAGCAGGACTTTCGGGATCAGAGGAAGGGGAAGGAATGCATACAGAAACATCCTCATCCATGAGGAGAGGACATCCACTTTCCCAACCTGAGGAATTGGGGTTCTGGCACAAAACTTTGGAAGCTGTCTGCTGAATGATGAGGCAAATGAATCTGTGTGGAGTACCGCATTAGTGGACTATGTCCAGGAACACATCCTGTGAAGCCATCCATTTGAGGGACTGGGTCCAGGATCTGTTCAATGAGTCAGCTATAAGATTCCTGTTGGAGGGAACGTACAATGCCTGAAGTGTCATGCTGTATTGGGCTGGGAATTATCACACTAGAAGTGCCAGCCTGCAAAGGAGGCAGGATATGGTCCCCCCTTGCTTGTTCACATACCACAGTACAGTCATGCTGTCAGTGAACTGGTTGAGGGGGCCTGGACAAAGGACAGAGTGAAATGGTTATAAGGTTAGGAGCAATGTTCACATTTCCCCACACATTGTGTTCCTTTTTCTGTGAGGGAGACCACCTTCCCTGAACTGGAAGTTCACCCAGGGCCATGCCCCAGTCCACATCTGATGCACCTGTGCAGAGTTCTTGGACTGGAGCGAGAGGATGTAGGGGTAAGTCCTGGGTTTAGGTTGACCTGTTGGATCCAGTGGAGTAGTTTCCTCTTCAGACATGGGATGAGAGGAATGTGGTATTCTAGTGGATGGGAGTGTTGGGTCCACACAGACCTACAGTACCACTACAATTTTTTCATGTGGAGTCTTACCAGGGGTACCATGGAAATGGTTGAGGCCCAAAACCCTAGAACCCTGGGGAACTCCCTGGCTGTGGTGTGGTTTAAGGGAAGAAGAGTATGAAAGGACTACAGGTCCTGTACCTTTTGGGGGTAGCACAGACCCTTTCATTAAGGGTATCTGGATTTGACAACCAAAGAAAATATGGTCTTGAGACAGAGTGAGGACTGATTTTCTGAAGTCTATTGTGAATCTCAGCTTTCCCAGGAGGGAAATTGTAGTTTGTAGGTTCCCTAGAAAAGCAACAGGTATTGCAGCCTGTAAGAGTAGGTTGTTCAGGTAAGGAAAAATCTGGACAACCAGGAGCCTGGAATGAGTAATCACTGGAAACAAACATTTTGTGAAAACTCTCAGGGTTGTAGAGAGGCCAAAGGGTAATGTAGAGAAGGGAAAATGCCAAGAATCCACATAAAAATATTTTCTGTACCTGAGGTGAGAGCTGGGATGTCAAGGTAAGCATCTTTTATGTCTAGAGAGGCCATGAATCCCTGTGGGAGCAGCAGAGGGAAAAGGGTTTGAAGAGTTAGCATTCTGAAAGAGGGAACCTTTAAGAATACACTGAGGTGTGACTAAGTCCAGGATTGGCCTCTAGGGACCATCCGTTCTGGGCACTAGGAACACTGAGTAAAATCCTTTCCCCCTGGAGGTACAGGGAACTTTCTGAATGGAGCCCTGTTGTCACAACTCTGAGGGGAGCTCTGGAAAGAGGTGCAGTTGGCCTTGGGGAGGCTGGGGAATGCACCGAAAGGTGAGGGTGGATTGCCAAACCATAATGTAGCCCTTTTTGATTATAGAGAGGGCCCAATTGTCTTGGGTAATACTTTCCCAGGTCCTGAGAGCATTTGAGAGGTGGACAGACAAAACAGGACATTTGCAGGGTAGTCAGACTTCCTGCTCTGTCAGGAAAGGGCCGTTTTTGTTGGGAAAAGCTTGAGAAGCCCTAGTCCTCTGTGGTCTCCTACCTCCTCTGGAAGCTTTACTGGGGTGGTGCTGAGAGCTGCTGTGAACAAAGACAGGCTTGGAAGGAAAGTTCCTATGGAACCTAGGCACAGGAGAGACCATATGTTTCACCTCCTTAAGTTCTTTGGACTTTTCCTGAAAGGATTTAAAAAGTGAAGCTGCAACTGGACCGAACAAGGCTGTATTGTCCGGTGGGGCATACATTAATTTAAATTTGAAGTCATTCTATAGTGGCTGAAGTCTAAATCAAGAAAATCTGAGGAGTGACTCGAATGCAGCTGCCCCAGCACAAGCCTCAGCATCATAGCTGCATTTGATGGAATGTCTTGCCACTTGGGAAGAAGCTCTTAAAAGATAGGGCCAGGTTTTTTTACCCTCAGAGTCTGGAAGGTCTGAAATATAAAATGCTCAGGACAGCACTGACAGTATTTTCTCAAATAAGTCTGACACACTTGATGGCCCTGAAAGCCAAAGTGGCAAGAGTGTAGGGCCTTTTTCCCCTAGTCTTTTAAGGGTTCTACTCTCCTTGTCCGAAGGGAGCATTCCTGAATGTTTATCAGCTGTAACAGAAATGACTGCTTGTTCTGCAGCAGGGACCTACAGAGAAATTTACAATCCTCAGGAGCTTTGTAGAAGCATTTTGGCTTCTTGGGGGCTGGGGCCTGGGAATCTGGTGATTGGAAGGCATTATTAAAAGCATCTAAAAATGCTGGGTACATTGGTGGCACTGCAGAAGAGCTATAAAGGTCAACTTGCAGTAGTTGGTACTACCTGTTTTGGACATCTGAAATTTGGGAAGTATCCCACTTTAAAGTATTCTCCCATTTTCAGGATGGTTTCCCCAAAGGAAATTTCTTCCATAGGGGATTCTGCACCTACCGACTCCTATTCAGGAGAGACATATTCCTGAAGAGAGGGAATCTGTGTGGAGTAATCCAAGGATTCTTCATCCAAAAAGAATTCTTCAGATGAGTCATTGTCCCTAACCCTTTTCTGAGAAGGATGAGAGGAAGTAGTTGGGGGTATGGCTGAGTAGAAGGCTGCTTGAGTACCATGAAGGCCTGCCAACCTGCAGAGGCCCCTTCAGGAGTGGATACATACTCTGTCATTTGTTTTTTCTTAGCAGGAGACACCATCTTATGCAATGTCTGAGGACTGGATGATGGCCTGTTTTCGAAGGTTTCAAGCTTGTCTTCAGTCACTGATGTGCACGTTAACCCCCTACGGCCCTTGATGCATTCGAGCCTTGGTTCTCCCTACATGTCCCCATTGTATGTCTGTTCCACCTCAGCAGCCAAATTCAAGATGACCTCAGAACTAGGTTCAGCCTGTGCACTCCATGCCAGAGCTGGACTTGTCC
This sequence comes from Protopterus annectens, assembly GCF_019279795.1. Classification (NCBI taxonomy): domain Eukaryota; kingdom Metazoa; phylum Chordata; order Ceratodontiformes; family Protopteridae; genus Protopterus; species Protopterus annectens. The sequence goes on from NC_056745.1 coordinate 512,005,727, forward strand.
CCAGGTTGACAAACACCTCAGGAGATGCGATGGATGGTGGAGGTGCAGAAGGTGTAGGCAGAGGTTTTTTAGCCCTGTGCTTCAATGGCTTGGTGTCAAACACAGAAGTACCTTCTATGCACTCAGCTAATAGTTTAAGCCACTGGTTTTCAAGACAGATGAGAGATGAAAGCATACTACTAAGGGTGTCAGGAACGAAAGATTGAAATATTGCACAACTTGTGGTCGTGGTTAGGGCCTAGATAAGAGACACTAGGTATGGCAGTCCTTATGTGGAATTTGTCTTCCACAGGGGCATCCTGCCCTTTCTAGATAATATACCAAAATAGTAAAAGGGAAAAGAAATATTTGCCAATGGGGCACTTGCCTGAAAATGCAGAGTTGTAAACACTGGAAATGACCATACCAATGGTCGGAACAGCATAATATCTGGCGGCAGAAAAGTTCTGAGGATGGTACATGTATACGTCCCTTTTACAGCCTACTTCCGACGGCAACTTACGTGCGACATACCACGTACCATACAGTAGTAAAGACTTTTGTATACTGGCCAACGTAGAGTTGCCTCCTGGTGGAGGAAACTACTCAAGTGAAGAATATTCCAGCAAATGAACAGGACAGTCTGTTCAAGTGGTCTTGGCCCAAGCAATACAGAAAATCGTGTGCGTCAGTGAGGACGCTTATGACCACCTTTTGCTTTACATTTCTTAAACCTCAAAGGGCCTTTTTCAAATCTCTTTGAAAATATAAAAAATTATTTTTTTTCCCCTAATTTTTAAAAGGACAAGGGAAACAAGGGCAAGGGAGGAAAAAATAACACAAGAGTACACAAACGTCTAAGGAAAAAGTTACAGAAAAAGAATACCAGCAATGACATATAAAAATATATATATTTAAGTATATATATTATACACACACACACACACACACACACACACATATATATATATATATATATATATATATATATATATATGAAGAGTAATTACTGCAACAGTGAAGTCCGATTTGTCTAATCATTAGCCTTTTGTCTAATCATTAGCCTTTTTTGTCACCCAAAAGAGACTTTCTTGGCAGGTCACAAGACGGACTTCTGCTCACAGAGGGAAAACCCAATATACTCTAGTTCACTCTAGATCTCCACAGGGGTCTGTGCCCTTAGAAGGCAATCCTCCAAGTAAGGAGGAATATGGATACCCTTGGTTGAAGAATGCAATCTCTGGGACCAGACATTTTGTAAACTATGGCTGCAGTAATTAAATCAAAAAGCAAGTGTTTAAAGGGACGATCCCACATCACAAACTTTTTATGTGTTCCATCCACATCAAAAACTTTTGATGCATCCCATGTCCTCTGAAAATGTGAATATAGAGACATAGGTTTCTCGGAGACTTAAAGCAACTATGAATGGTAGTAGGGTCTGCAGATTTTGCATTTTTGAACTGTTTAACCTTGACCAATTTAATACGGGTCTCCAGAAGCCCCTCCTAGATACAAGAAACCACATTGAACAGAAACCTTATCACCTGCCCACGGAGAACTGGTTCTAGGGTCCCTGCATTAACATCTCAACAATGGAAGATAAGGGGTTCCTAGCCTTTTAAAACTAGTGGCTTGTGAATAAGAGAATTTGGACAACCCAGTGGTTTATTACATCTAATCAATGTTAAGTGGCCAACTGGCCTATCAGTGCAACATAAGGGTGGGCAGAAGGGAACAGGGCTTATATGTGGGTTTAGTGAGAATGGAGAGAGTTTATGCTGTATTTTGGGATGCAGTGGTGAAATGCACTTCAACTCCCTGGCCTCCTCTTGGTCCTTTAATCTTCTGACAATGTCGTAGAAAGTATAAATTCCACTAGCTAAAGGGCTATTAAAATTGAGCCATCAAATCCCCGCAGAAGGCTCAAGTCAACTGCAATGTTTTGTGATGACAGACCTTACAGCAACCAAAAAAGCTAATGGCACAGCATCATACCCACATTTTCCCATCTGTAAAGGTATCTGGACTTGGCTGAGGACAGAAGCCTAAAGTTTCATCCTATACACTCCATGGAGTTGCTTCAGGGCACATTCTTGCTATTTCAAAATGTAGGTCTGGCAACTGAAGGTAAAAGGCTATTTTGTTCCTAAATAAAGTACAGTTGTGTACCTACCATAAATGTAGATGTTAGAGTGTATTCACTGTTGCAGTCATTACACTTGGGTTATCCTGCTGGCAGGCTACCCGCAGTCGGCCAGAGTTCCAAAGTCTAGGTCCGGCGTAGGTTGCTGTCGCCTCTTCCCTGATGGCAGTGCGCCAGGGGTATATAAAAGATGCAACTGACGCCATTGTCTTCAGTTTTTCTTGCCCCAGATGTCAGGTGCCCCAAATAGGTAGGCTGAAAAATATAGCAATAAAAAATGCATGCACAAAAATAACATTTCCTTCATCTACAAGCAAATACACCAAAAAGGTTGTATAGGATAGAGAAGTACAGATAAGACCCAGCAAAAGAAAGGGGGATGGTGGGAGGGTAACCGGGACTGCAACAGTGAATACACACCAACATCTACATGTATGGTAGGAACACAACTGTACTATGTTCATCGTGTTTCACTGTTGCAGTCATTACACTTGGGTTGAATCCCAAAGTTGAGGTTGGGTGGCTGGGCCTAAATAGAATTAGGAGGGGCTACAAGGGCCTACAGAACTGCAGTGGCAAAGCCTGCTCTGGATTTAGAGTAGAGAGGCAAGTGGTAGTGCACGGTGAAAGTGTGCACTGAATTCCAGGTTGCAGCCTCTAAAATGTCTTTGGTTGGTACTCCTCTGAGGAAGGCTGCTGAAGTGGCTGCTGCTCTGGTATAATGTGGCCTAATGCCCTTAGGCACTGGCTTGCCATGTTGTGAATAGCAGAAACTAATGCAGTGTCCTATCCATTTTGAAATAGTCTGCTTTGAAATGGGCTTTCCTTGTGATCCTGCAGCATAAGCTACAAACAGTTGCTCAGTTTTTCTGAAAGCTTTTTTGTCCAAATAGAAGCGTAGCTGTCTGTGTATGTCCAAAACATGCAGAAGTCTCTCCCCTTTATTCTGGGGATTTGGATAAAATGTTGGCAAATGAATGGTTTGGTTAAGAGCCACACTTGATACTACCTTTGGCATAAATGTTGGGTTTGTCCTTAGAGAAACCCTGTCCTGATGAAAGGTTCCACTGCCATTAATGCCTGTAACTCTGAGACTCTTCTTGCTGAAGTTATTGCTAGGAGCAGAGCAGTCTTCCATGATAAGAATTTTATGTCAGCTGTATTGGCTGGCTCAAAAGGAGGCAGTGTGAGCTTTTCTAAAACAAAATTGAGGTCCCACGTAGGTATCGGTGCTCTTCTTGGGGGTCTTATGTTTTTTGCCCCTCTGAAGTACTGTCTTAGTAGTGGATGAGAGAAATTTGGAGGTTCCGTATTGTAATGAGCTGAAATGGCAGAGGCATGGATCTTAATTGATGAAAAAGATAGGCCTTTGTCCAGCATCTCAGTTAGGTATTGTAAAATCTGAGGTATATCTGGAACAAGTGGATAGAGTCCTTGTGCCTGGTTCCAAGCACAGAATCTCTTCTATTCTTCTGCATAAGATTTCCTAGTGCTGGGCCTCCTGGCTTCTAAAATGACATCCATAACAGCTTTAGAGAGAGGTGTGGTCTGAGTGGCTATATTATCTGCCATGCGGCCAGATTTAAGGTTCTGAGTTGACTGTGCAGAATCTGATTGTTTTGTTGAGTCAGAAGATGAGGAATTTGAGGTAAAGGACAGGCTGGACCTTGAGACAAGCTATTTAGGATTGGGTACCAGTGCTGGCGTGGCCAATCAGAATAATTTTTGGCTTCTCTCGTCTGACTAGGAGTACCTTGGGAAGAAGAGGCAGTGGAGGAAAGGCATAAACTGTTAGTGTTTTCCAGCTGAATGATAGAGCATCCACTTTCCATGCTTGTGAGTGATAAGTTCTTGTGCAGAATCTCTGTAGGTGGCAGTTGTGAGGGGAGGCAAAAAGATTTATGTCTGGGCGTCCCCATTTCCTTGTTATGCTGAAGACCTGTGGATTTAGTTTCCATTCATGAGGATCCATGAGATTTCTGCTTAGTTCGTCTGCCAGAGTATTTTTCTTTCCTGGCAGGAATTGTGCCTGCAGATGTACTTGATAGGTCAGTGCTGTGTTCCACAAAGTCATGGCTTGCCTGCAGAGGGGGTAGGAATGTGTGCCCCCTTGCTTGTTTATGTACCACATAACTGTGGTATTGTCAGTCTTTAGCAATAGTTGACCTGGATGTACCAGATCCTTAAAGGCCGTCAGGGCATGCTGTACAGCTAGCATCTCTTTTTGATTGATGTGAAGATGCATTTGTTCCTTGGGCCACGTGCCCTGAACACATTTTCCTGCCATGTGTGCCCCCAGGCATAATCCGATCCATCTGTTATTGTCTGCCTGGCTGTGGGTAAGGTGAAAGGCTGTCCCTTGTTGTGGTGACAGGCCAAGGCCCACCATCGAAACTCTTGTTGCAGGCAGGGAATAAGATACTGTTTCCAGGCTGTGGCAATGTTGAGTCCAAACACTTTTTAGATAGTTTCCTCATATGGAATTAGTAGAATGCAGGATGCCATGAAGCCCAGAGCCTGCAGAATTTTTCTTGCAGGGAGCTGGGTCTTTGTTGCCATCATTTGAAAGTAATGAGTCAGTTGCCTTTGCTCGTCTGGCGTGAGATAAGCCATCTGGGCAGTTGTATTTAAGCTTGCACCCAGGAATATTATCTCTTGAGAGGGCACTAGTTTTGACTTCTTTTCGTTTACTGTGTACCCTAGGCAAATTAGTAATCTTTTTACAAACGCCAGATGCTTTAGAAGAATGTCCTTGCTCTCTGCTTGAATAAGGCAGTCGTCCAAGTAGGGACATATTTGAATTCCTTTTTGTCTGCAACATGCAATTACTGGTGCCAGGCATTTTGTGAAGACCCTGGGCGCAGTAGATAAGCCAAAGGGCAGTGCAGAGAATTGGTAATGCATTGAGCCAGCTATGAATCTGAGGTATCTTCTGCAAGATTGTCTGATTGGGACATGCAGGTATGTCTCCTTGAGGTCCAAAGTAACTAGCCAAGCCTTCTTACCCAACATGGGTGGAAGTTGCTGCAGTGTTAACATTTTGAATTTTGGAACATTCAGGAAAGTATTTAGGATTGACAGGTCTAGTATTGGTCTCCAGGCTTTGTCCTTTCTGGGTACCAGGAAAAGTCTAGAGTAAAATCCTTGTCCCTGTTTTTGCTGTGGTACTCCTTGAATAGCTCTTATGTCCATGAGAGCAGAAATTTGTATTTTGTGCTTCTGCCCATTGGTTTTGTGGCAGGTCTGGCATACCTTTTGATTTTGGAAGGGTGTGAAAGTGGAACCTGTAACCCTGAGAAACAATATTCAGTACCCATTTGTCCTGGGTGATCATGTGCCAATTTTGTGAGGAAAAGTGCTAGCTTTCCCCCTAAGGGTGCTGCCAAAAGGCAAGTGCTTGGCATTTGTAGAGGAAAGTCACTGAGACCGTTTCCTATAAGGTTGTGATTTGTCTTCTCCTTTGGGGGCTGAAGCTCCCCATTGTTTAGGTCTGTATGAGCCCTGGGGCTGAGATCTGCCTCTTGGGCGTCTGCATCTGCCTCTTTGTGGCCTGACACCGGAAAGGACCAATTTTTAGACGGCCAGTTTCTGCTAAATCTAGGTGGCTGAACCTGTAAGAAATCCTTTACTGTCTGCATTGATTTTGCTTTATCCTCCATTTTTTTTTAACACCTCTTCTGCCTTAACACCAAAGTATCATGCTGTAGTGGAGCATCCAATAATTTTACTTTATCATGATCAGGTACACTTTGTTCTTTTAACCAAGCATGCCTTCGAATGACAGAGCCTGTAACTGCGGCTCTGCAAGAAGCCTCTAATGAATCAAAACCACATTGCAAAGTATGCTTTCCCACTTGTTCAGCTGCATGCAATAAATCCTGCATTTCCTTATTGTCAGGACATTCTGAGTTTGTAAGCATGTTCTGTTTTAACAACGACATTAGATATTTTTGATATTTAAGCATGTGAAACTGGCAGTTTAAAGCCCTTACAGCTAAAGTAGCAGAAGTGTAAACTTTTTTCCCCCATCAATCCAGAGCTCTGGAATCCCTATCAGACGGGACAGGTTTTTTTGCAGTGGAAGCCTTAACCCCTTTGCGACCCTGAGAAATTGTTTCTGGGTCAGCAGCAGGGTTTTTATAAAGACATTTATGAGAGTCTGGGACCCTGTAGTACCTGTTAGGCTTGACTGGTGCAGGGGGTAAAGAATCAGGAGGCAAACTGGATTCAGAGAAAACATCAACAATATCAAGCACAGGAGGGACAGCCAGGGGCCTGTGCTGAGGCAATAAAAGAAGTCTCTGAGCCTTTTCTTGGATTCTGAATAATCCTGGCTCTCCCAATGGAAATGCTCCCTCATGGTGTCTAAGGTTTTCCCAAAAGAGTAATCCTCAGGCAGAGAGGCTGAAGGTATAGATTCTTCTGCATCAGAGTCCTCATAGGGAGGGAGAGAATAACCCTGATCTAAAGAGGAATCGGAGGAAATAGAACCCTGGTCAGAGGAGTCATAGTCAGTGTCTTGCTAGGCCTATTATCAGGAGGGGGATGGGAACCCCTGAACAAAGTAATTAGGTCCTCGGCCATTTTAAGCATCTGTTTCTTTGGCATGGATGACTGTCCAGGAGAATGCTGTACTTGCTTCCTTGTCTTTAATGGTGTTTTTGACTTTGCCTTGGCTGCTGTAGTGGACTTAATAGTAAGTTGTGAAGGTCTGAAAACACCCTCAGAAGCAGATGCCTGCTCAGCAGCTCCGGACCCATCTGAGGGAATAGTTTTCGCAGGCCCAATACCTTGAGTTTCCAGAGGCCTAGGTGTCTCCACGTGGGAGTCGGATGCGGCCTGTGGCTCTGAGGTAGCGGGTGTCAGGGGCTGTGAAAGCACCTCACTGAGAACCGACGACTGGCCTAGAAGAGGCTTTGTTGGTTTTGGACCTCGGATGCCTGTCCTTTTCTTTGTCTTTGCATTTTTTATGAATTCCGGTTGCCGGTTGTTCCGATAGCATTATGTAGTTAAATCTTCGGCCAAAGTAATGTAAAGCAAAATCAAACAGACGCTTAATAGTGCATTGGTTGAATCTAGCACAAAACAGACAACTAGCAACGTCGTGGTCAGGGCCTAGGCAAGGAATACAGTAAGCGTGAAAATCCTTATGAGGTATTTGCTTCCCACAAGAAATACAATTAACTTTTACTGACATCGGTCTGGAGCAAGAAAAAGTTTCCCCAATGGGCTACTTAGCTTTATTGAAGACTTTGGTTCTGAAATTCGATTTCGAAAATCTCAGGAGTCAGCCGACCGGCACTTGCGAACTGCTTTTGTTTCGGGCACCGTGCGGCAAGAAAGACTGAAGAAAATGGTGTTGGCTGCATCTTTTATACCCCTGGCGCACTGATGTCAGGGAAGAGGCGACAGCAACCGACGCCAGACCTAAACTTTGGAACTCTGGCCGACTGCGGGTAGCCTGCCAGCAGGATAACCCAAGTGTAATGACTGCAACAGTGAAACACGAACATCCATCATATACATATTCCCAGAGTAGTTTTACAACTCTCGCCAAAGAAAGTAGCTAAACACCAAGCTTTTGTAAGGCTGGTCATTTTGTAGTCCTGTGTGTTATAAACACTGACAGACCCCCCCCCCCCCCACTCATTCTGAGGTGTCTAAGCTACCACTGCAATCCAAAAGCATTTAAAATACTTCAAAAGGACTTATCCTGCAATTCACTAGAGTCTACTAGGATGACTTATCCTGAAAGTTACAGAAATGCATTATGTTCTTGCCATTTTTGCTCAAAATGATTTTGCAAGTGCAGTACAAAAAAGTGCAAACATCTGTTAAAGAATGTTAGTTTTTAACTGACAAATGTCTTCACACATTACACCTGTCACACTTCTGTTTCACTGCTACTCCTTAATTTATATTGCAGCATACTTACGTCATTCTAAACCATAATACCCCAGCATGACATTAGCAGCTGTTTGCAAATCTAGCTTTCCATGAAAATGTTGCGGAGACAATATCACTTAGAACGGGATCAGTATGCAAAATATGTAGTTGGCTGTTTGGTGATCTAAAAAGATCGCAACCATAAGTGCGACAACCCTACTGAAACTTGAGTATGCAGGACAAACCAGGACAAATTAAAATGTTCAGCTTACCAAGATAAAGAATTATGTGCAATGTTGGTTGCTTACACTACTTTACATGCAAGAATTAGAGATTTAGAAAAGTCAAAAAAAATTCTCCTGTTATTTTTTTCATGCCCCTCCTTCCCAAATCAGGACTGCTCTGCAGAGAGGGGCGGCAACCGTATCAATTAAGTGCACTAATACCATTACGTTGCAGTGAAAACTGTGGAAAACACCAACAGCTTTTTCTTGTGGCAGCTGCTGAGCTCCTGAAATCTGGGTAAACTACAGATTTGTCTCTGTGATTTGCCTTGCAGGTGAAGACAACTTAATCTGCAAAGTGAGAATTAACCTTTAAAAAAAAAAAGAGTGGGTAGGCTTTCCCTTCCTTTAAATTTCAAGTTTTATAAAATACAAGCATATTTCTGGTACCTACGTAATACTAGATCCACGATGTATGGAGAAAATCAACCCAAGGGATATGTTAAACTGTAGAAGGTAGAGTTTCCCTTTAATTGGGGGTGGGTAGGAGAGGGCAATTTAACACTGATCATAGGAACACAATGCTACAATAAGCAGGAGTGGCCACTAATGGAAGGCAAAAGCTCCTAACAACTTCTCCCAAAAAAACTAGAAAGCAACTACTTGTGACACAAGGTGCATTATGTCTGTATAGTAAAGATATAACAATTTTAAACTGCGAAAGCAACTGTCGTTTAAAAGGAAATGTAAGTTTTTTTTTTTTTTAAGAGCAACTCACCTGGAGTCTCACTTCGTAAGCAGCAAAAAGACAATCCAAGTATAAAGCAGAGGATACAATAAACAAACATAACACACCTTAGTGAATACATAGAAATATTGGAGAAGCCATCCTTATGCTTTAAAACAAAGGCACTCCAACCTACAAAAGGTCTTAAAAAACTTGCTAGAAATCATCTCCATCTAAAAAAAAAAAAAAAAAAAAAAAAAAAAAAAAGTGGGCTGGCAAACTTATGAAATGATCACTAGCAGCAAGCTTTGTCCTTTGCTATGTCATCCAAACTAATATAAACAAACATTTCACTAGGAAAATCAAATGAAAATACCAATTCAAACGTATGATGCATGACTGAAATGGAGTGTTTTTGGCAGACAGTGTCCAAAAGCAGCCTGACAGGAGGAAATGCCTGCAGAAACCATGCAGAAATTCAGCTACAGTTTTTTTTGCTGCACTGCAAATCTTGACCAGCACAGTGGCAACATACTAAACTGTTATGCATACTGGAAACAATCTAATTTGGCAATCAGCAACCCTGGTGAAATGTACCACAACAAAAATGTATTACAAAAGATTTTATTGTAATCCCAGAGCTAATATACATGATGTTTTTTTTTTAAAACTTAGGCTAAAATGGACCTAAAAGCTAATACGCAGAGCCATGTTAACTTCTGGAGAAGGCACATCAGGATCTTCCCTAAAATGGAACTTTAAAAACTGTGGAGATCCAGTTATGATAAATTACATCTAAAAAATTAGTTTTAAGAGAAGGGCTGGAATTTGGTGTGTACTGATTCTGAAACAGCACTTCTGGGCAAACTCCCAACATGAAGTTGGCCATTTAGAAATACAGTTCAAAACTCAAACCTCTAAAAACGCACGGAAAATAAACTGCACGGACATGTCCGCATATGAAATGCATTCACCATATGAACCAAATTTTTGGAGTGCAACACCCATCACTCTGCGATACGTAATGCAGACGCCAAGCTGGAATAAAAATTCTAGAACCTATCCCAGCCAACTGTACTAAACAACTAGCTAGAAAATTTGATAAATGGGTAGGACTAACAGGGCTAAACCTGGAAAACATGGTTAATAAAGCTGCATTGACATTCAATCTGCCTTGTCTCACGTTAAGTGTATTAAACGTTTTCCTTAAAGACAGGCTTCTTACAGTGGATGCAGGAATCAAATACTTCAGTTTTGGGCTACATACAAGAGTAGAGGGCAAATTAGGCTTTCAAAGACTCGAGTTTAGACAGGAAATAAACTTTCAAATTTTCAGTTCTAGAATGAGCAAATAAAACTAAAGCATACCTGCCAATATAAATTCAAAAAACCCTATTTAAGTAACAAATTTGTCAAAATGGCAGTCAAAACCAGGCAGAAACTGTTTTTAAATAACTGTACAAACTGTGCCCCCTATTTACATACTTCAGTCTATTACATGGGTAAATTTAGTATATACATACACACACACACACACACACTGCAATACCCAGAATTAAAAATTCTAGGCATGACTACAGGACCTTAAGACTTTTGTGAAGAATTTACAATGAAGCGTCAGACTGAACAAGTCAAGCAAGTCAGGCCTAGGTAATTCAAGAAAGCCCAACAATGACATTTCACCAATTTTAACAGTAAAAGGTGAATGAATCCATTATACACAACATTCAAACACTTAAAACAAACAATACAACCTAATTAGCTGCAGCCCTCATTTCAAAACTGTTCAACTATTACAGAGTTCATTAAAGCTTTTACAATAAATAATCTACAACATACTATTTGACTACAAAGTACAAAACCTTAGTTTATTACCTAAAGATTTAATCAGAGATTCAGATCAAGCTGAAAACAGAAGTTAAGTTTCATGCACAGTGCATTGCTCTTTAAAATAAAGCAGAGTAATACAGTTTTGAAAACCAGCTGCAGCCAATTAACATGTTTTTCTAAACTAAATCTTTTTGCACAAAAATGTATACATTTCACACACTATAGCAAAACCCATCAATTTGATTTTAAGGCTACAAAATGTTTACTAAGTCTGCAAAACAATAAACATACACCCACTACAGTTCAGTGCGAGTGTGTGAAATTCACTACATTAATATTGTCAGTACCAAGAAAACAGGACTCAAAAGTATTTGTACAGATTAAAATGAGAGTTTGTAAGGAATCCATTGGTAGACTAACAAAAACTGAATGAGCTTAGAAGCATATTACATTAATTACAACAAAAACCTCCATTGAGGTACTACCTTCAAGAACTTAACAGCTTTACACATTAAGCCCCATTAAGCAGCTTTTATTACAATACATTAGCTGTAATCAGAGATGCTTTTTACATAACAATTTTGAAACAAACTATAAAAACGTATAAGTCATTGTTTACACATCTGTCAAATGTTTAGAACCAGTAACAAAGTTGACAAAAGCTATACATTTTTAATCACACAGGATTTTTTTTTCAAATAAAACTGTAGCAACATAAAAGAGTAGAGCTACTGGTTACCATATACGCAGATTTGCTTTAGTCAGACCTACTGCTGTCCATTTTAATCCACGAGTCAAACATCGTGTTCAGTCAATTCATGTGATGAAAACAGATTTGAGTTTCCTCATGTAGAACGACTTCTTGGCTTCTTATAAATTCCTCTTCCTTCAGCTGCAATGTGTCAAAATTTGTGATGTAGATTTTGCTACTCCCTAGTTTTACAAGCAAAACAACCACTATCAAAGAAACTTATGTACATGTTTTACAAATTTAAATGCCACAACTTAAAAATACTACTCCTTGAGGAAGATCCTGGACAATAAAGACAGATAATCTTTTTTTTTTTGCTTTTACAAACAGTGAAAAGACCCAAGACTTCACTTTCCAGTACGTTTCAATGCAGGACTGAATATCACTATGGAAACTGCCATCTAAAAGACATTTCAAACAAGTGCTTCCAATGGCATAAAAATGAATACATATATCATACATTAATACACATCTACACAACCTATGTACAATATACATGCATACAAAACCCAACTTTTAGAATACATTTCCACATGCAAACCCAAACGCAAGTGACTTTTTGGGAACGTCACATTTTCTTTTAATGATCAAGTGCATGTGTAAGGTACACTCCAACCCCATGGGCAAGTCAAAAGATAGACAGCATTGTACTTAACATTTCATGTCACCAAATGTTAAAACTCACTGTTAAAGGGTATGTGCTACAAGTGCCATCTCTAATTCAGAAAAGTTACACAAACGAACAAAATAGATACAAACACTAGAGTATCTTAAGCTGATCCAGACAAATGAACTACAATTTACATTTTAAACATTAAAAAAGATAACTTACTACTTCATTGAATCATCACTGTTGTGTACTAAAATGCATACAATTTTACCAAGTTGTGTTAAATCTACTTACAAACTTTTTGGTTGTTAAACATTCAAGGTATCCAACTTAAATATGCAATACACAGTACAATTTAATATACAACAGTAAACTTGGAAGTCATTTAAACAGTTTGGCACTACTGAAATATGGTGATGCTGGAATATTCAAGGATATCTTAATTATGTCTTCAACTTAAACCATCATGTGTCAGTGTGTTAGATGTCAGCTGGATCTCATCCACGTTCTGGTTTTATCACACTTAATTCAGTCAACACTACTCAGGCCCACTTAAATCTGTAAATGTATATATAAGGCAGACAAAAGACTGCAGAACCATAGTTTCTTTTGCAGGGAAGATGGACAGTGGTGCACAAACTTGGTATGAGATAACTCACACTACCAAATCAAAGTCCAACATCTTACAGGATTTTAACTACATTCCTCTACAAATTACTGTAAAAGGGCAAATACAAGCACAGTCATACAATTTAACAGATGCAGTTCTAACTTCCAGAATGGCTGACCCAAGCAAACAAAATAAAAAAATGCAAATTTAATACCGATGAAGTGAAGTCAGCTTATTCTTGTACACTTTGAGAGCCCAATATTAACTAAGGCAAAGTAATGTTTGCTTATATTTTTGTTATATGATGAATAAAAAGCCACATCCATTATTCACCAGTGTAGATAATGGGCAACCAGACAGTTTCAATTACCTGCACTTTATAGTAAAGATATTGTTTAACCTACACTTTTCCTGGTGGTGAGACCACCAATGAACATAAGTGTAGTCAAAAATAAATCCAGACGAGTTTTACCAAGAAACTGCAGCTGCCTGAACTTTTTTTTTTAAAACATTCCTAGCATGAAATCTGAAAAAAAGTATTTTCCAACTAGCAATACAAAGCAAAAATTCCCCCCTAAAACAGTTCTACTGCTGGTCTGGAGGTGGAGATATTCATTCTTCTCCCATATAAACAGCAGGTGTCAATAAGATAGCCCTAGGAGTTAACTTGGTAGTCAGGAATCTGGGAAAATATTTATGACAGTAATCTAACCTTTGACCAATATGTGGCTAACGTAGTAAGAAAATCACTCCATCACCCAGCTTACGAGTAAGGGCATGGCATCCAGGTCCAAAGAATTCCTAATGCCACTACTTGGCTCTTATCAGATCCATCGTTGACTAGACTGCCCGCTTCAATATGTACCTACCCAGACATATGTAACAGCTGAATACCCATAAAGGTTCCTTACCAGGACAATCTATGGTATAAACATTGTCCTATATGGATCACCTTAAAAGCCCTACCTATACTCTGTCACCTACAGGTTACTGTGAGGTGATCTATGCCTGGCATACAGGACATCCGTGGACCCAGCTCTGATGGACCTTTTGTACATCTGCAAAACAATCAGCATCAGTATCACTAGATCCAAGGATTTCAATTTTGCCTGTGACACAAGTTATACTGGCATAACAAATTTGTCTGAGGATTCCCATGCTACGCTTCACATGGATGGGGAGCATGTTCCAAAGTTCATTCCCAACCCTATTTAAGTGTAAACTCTACCAATGGTGGGAATTCTGAAATTCACCCCACGTCTGGCCCCCATGTCTCTGATAGAGGTGCACAGTAATGCAAATCACCCCCACCACATAACCTCTAGAAACTTCCTAACATACCCCTTCCTAATAAACGTCCATGACATATAGGGACACAAATGGGTTGGATTGCACAGCTAGGCTTAAAAACCCAGGGCCTAATATATACTCATGAACCTATGAGCAGTACGTAACTAAGGACAAGTGGTACCACAAACAAATCAATTTTTTAAAGCTCCACTACTGGTGGAGGTCATGGTAGTATAAAGACTAGCAGGGTAAACCATACTTTCCCATCCACAAGTCTTCATCTTACTCTGTGGGGAAACCCAGATGTTTCAAAGCAAGCCATGAGATAATGCCTCCAATATGCCATGGGTCTACAGTGTAGGTCTTGTTCCATTTGGTAATTTCTGGCACACTGCACATGGGAATAACCCCACCAAAGTGGGCACTTGACCCCAAAACTACTTCTGTAGAGGTTATTCTACAGGATCAAGCTCCTCAATCTTCCAGACATTGAGACAGCTACACTGAGAAGGAATCTCAATTCTGCTTCTTGTATCCAGATCACAGGTTTTGGTCACTACTTTGTTCAGTACAACAGACGTGGAAAGAGATCAGCAAACAGCTTCGTTATGACATCTGCCACTTCCCCACTATAACTTGCTTCAGTGATTACAGTACTGCTGCCACCTACTAAAAGTGTCCTCAAGGTGAAGCTAGCACAATATGGATGAGTGTCCACCTCATCTTCTGGGTGCAGACAGAACAAACGAAAGACTGGAAGTTTTTGAGGCATCTTACCTCCATACACAACTTTCAAAAACAACTCATTTGGAGTAATTATCCCATCAGATATTCAACAGACAAGAAAATAATCTCAGGGCACTCATTTGTCTTCTGTAAAGAGTATGGTCAACAGGGGCTGACTGACGAGAGTATTTATAGTCAACTCACTGAGTGGCAAGAAAGCCACAACTGTGCAAGTAACATTTTAAGATACTGAAATGGGTGATTGTTGCAGTATTCCTTACATATGGGACTCCACTGCTATGTGTTCCACTAGAACAGTCCAGAAAAGTTCAGAAACCTTCCTCCTGGTGCTGCATATAACTACCCTATAGCATGCCCAACAAGATACTGCAAGAGGACATGTACGTTTGCTCTTCAGAGGCTACTTGCATCTCAAGTCAGAATGAGAGGCAAATCCCAGACTGGTAAATGGGAGGATCTGAGGATGAGAGGGAGAAGCCATCCCTCTTCTCAAATCAGATGTCCAATAACCTACCACCTAGACCTAACCAAAGGGGTGTAAGGGGGAGGGAAGAAATTCCTACAGTTATAGGGCAACCAGTGCAACAGGAGCATGGTTCACCGCAGCCATAGGAAGAGGAAAACTGGCAACTATAAGGGGAGGTGGGTGAGAAACACTACTGCATTATCATTTATTAATGGTAAATCACCTACGCAGTTATACTACTTTCCATTAAATCACAGTATTCCATACATCTGGAACTACTCTCAAAGCTTAAGTAGGCTGGGAGGTAGAAATAGGTTTAACACTCACTAAGCCTTTCAAAGCCACCTTGGCAAACCCAGCCTTGGACAGTGTCCAACTTCTGACCTTTGGTTAAAAAAGTGTGGGCAGATTACCTCTCGAACTGTGTACTCCCACTGTGCATGCAAGCAGTTTTCCTTTACTGCAGTACCACAAAAAGATACAGTTGGAGACCACTTTCAGAGATTTGACTGTCTCCCTATTGATAGAGGAATGCGCTGCTCCTTTCTGAATCCTTTGTTCTCCCTTGGCAAAATCTCAGCTGGCTGTACACAGCAAGGGAATCTATGAGGGGTTAAAAAGCTGGGAAGTTCACAGGACTGGATTAGAGTGAACTCTGATAACACCTCAAGTAGGAAAGAAAAGATAAGTCATGTGACTCGCCCTGTGTTTGGGGACGTGCACACTTCAGACACTACTGGACGAGTTAAGTGCCACGAGAAGAGCTGCCTTTCAAGTTAAGAACGAGATTGGCCAAGAGAATGCTGGCTCAAAAGGTGCCCAAATCAGGTCTCTAGCACACAGCTTAGGTCCCCACAGGGGGGATGCACTTCAAAGCCATATATGAAAGGACTTTTCGACTGGGGCACTGCCATCTAGAAGAGGATTTGGGAGATGCAAACAGAGAGCAGACAAACCTTACAGGAAGTATTAGCCTGTAGTATATTTGAGAAACCAGGGCTGCTTCATCTTGAATTACTAGCCTTTACCTCAGCATCAAAAGACTATCTTCTTCTACTCAAGAGATGAGATTTCCTAGTGATAGGTTTTCTAACTCCCTTGCCAGTACTCATGTCCTCAGTGTGTGCACTCACTCTTCTAGGAATTAGGGCTGTAGGGCCTGGAAATGGGACACAGGAGAAATCCCTTGCCTAGTGTCAGAAAATTCTAAGCAGGGAAGTGGCTGGCACTGCCCTCTTACTTCCCTGAGCAGAAAGTATAGTTGTGACTTACCATAAGTATCTTCAGTAACCATTTGAAATATATGGACTTGCAAGAGTGATCCCTGAAATGCAGATGGAAAGCCTGATACAATGGACTTGTACATACCAAGTTCGAGATGGCCATTTCCAAGAAAATTTATTTTCTCAGAAGTATGGCCATATTGGACTAGTTACAAGTTCTGGGTGATGGGGACTTACCTCAGAGGTACAAGGGGGGGGTTTCATCCTTGCAAAAAGAATTTAAAAGCAATGTCAAATATTTGTTCATCACCTGGATTTGTCTTGTGTTCCATTAGCACGAGTGCCAAGATTTCAACAGAAAGCCAGTACCTTCACTGATGCAATACCACCTCCTCAGGAGGTCCGGCTGGGGAAGCCCTTGGCCAGCCTGAATACAAGTCTCGAGTCCTCTCCTAGTCAGGCAGACACCCTCCCCCCTCAGCTGTCCCCCCCCTGCTAGCCCAGCAAACATCCTCCCCTCAAGTTGTCCCCCTCCTCCTAGCCCAGCAGACACCCTATCCTCAACTGTGCCCCTCCTCCTAGCCCAGCAGATGCCCTACCCTCATCAAGGTGCAAGTGCTCATCAGCAGGCACAGCAGTCTGGTCTTTCTTGCTCCCCCTGGAGCAAATCCGTACTATGAGCCCTAGGCCAGGAGCATGAAAAATACTGCCCCTTGCAGGGTACGATTAGGAAGACCTGAAGGGAGAGCTAAATAGGAAGGGCACCTACAAAGGAAGAAATAGGGATACCCAACTCAATCTCTAGCTGTAACACAATAGTTAGAGAGAGGGAAAGACTGTCAGTGAAAAACAAGCATCCATATTTACAGTTGTACAGAACTGTACTATGTTCATAGTGTTTCACTACTACAGTGAAAACTCCTTTGGAAGATTATCAAACCTGAAGGATGGGTGGATGGAGAGATGAAACTATGAGGCCCTGCGGGCTGAGGCGAAACCAGCCCTAGCCCTGAAAGATAAAATGTAGTGTATGGCAAAGTTGTGGATTGATGGCTGCCTCCAGAATTTGCGAGTGGGCAATCCTCTAATGAAGGCAGATGTGACCCTTGTAGAATGAGTTCTAATACAATTCAGTACCTTTTTGCCATAACTAGCAAAAGGAGATAGAATTACAGCCAAAAAAATGACTGCTTGCTTACTGGTTTGCCCAGTTTGTTAGGAACAAAGTCACCGAAGTTGATCTCTTTCACCCTAAGATGTCTGTACACATCCAGGGAATGCAAAGTTCTCTCTCTTTTTCATCCTGTGGGTTTAGGAAGAGGTCAGGAAGTTGGTTGCATTTCGGTTCAGCGCTGTTACCACTATAGGCATGAAGGTGAGGATTAGTTCTCAGTGCAACTGTTTGGGTGAAACCTGAGGAACAGCGTTTCACATATTAATGCCTACAACTCAGATTCTCCTAGCTGAGGTGATGGCTACTAGGAAGGCCATTTTCCTGGAAGCAAAACGATCAAATGGGGCAATGACGTACACATAGGTCAAAACCCAAGGGGATAATAGTTAGAAGAGGTTGCAGGCCCTTGGTCTGGCAAAATACAGTAAATGTTTTCCTTTACAGATGTACAATATCTTGGTATTAGGATATCTAGCCATTCATGTAGAAAGCCCTAGTCTAACAGCTGATCCCGGGGAAGAAAGCTGGCAGCTTCAGTATGTTCAAGATAGGTATGATGGTGGCTCTTCGCTTTGGGTCAAGAGGTGGTCCTCCTGTAGTTTATCTGCTTAAGCTGCATAACAGAACCAATGCTGCCTTGGCCAAAAAGGAACAATTAAGATCACCCTTGGTGTCCTACCCTCAGATTTTTATAACCTGGGGATAAGAGGTACGGGAGGGAAAGCGTACAGAAACCTCTGCCAGACATCAGCCCTCCAGGCTCTGTTAGTCTGGGCTACTGAATATTTTAACCACCAAGTTTAAGACAAAATTGCTGGAACCTGTGTTCTGAGAGACTGCCTTACAGATTATCTGCAAATATACAGAGCTGAGTATATTTTTCTTGGTTATAGAGTTTCATTGTTGCTTAGATCTCTGTTGAAACTGTTTTGTCCCACTCACTCTCCCTATTTTTGGTGTGTAGTTTAAATTTAGTGGCTTTTGCAGTTGCCCACCCCACTGTAGATTTGATCTGGGACACTCCAAGTCCCATCTTTTTACCACATTCTACCTAATAAACTCTTTCTGCACTTGCTTTTAGTCCCTTTTTAATTTAATTGCATTTTTTAAACTGTTTGGTCTAATATTGCTGCATACTCGTCTGCTAGCTTGCACTGCATGTGAATTGTTTTTACTTTTCTGTATATATATATATATATATATATATATATATATATATATAAAAAAAAAAAAACTAAGCCTGTTTCCTACCTTTCCTGTAGCTAGTGTTCCAGATACAGATTTGCTGTATCCAGGACTGTATGTAAGCTTCTGAGCCCCCCAAAGCCTTTCTGTGTTGGAGGGAACCCTTCTAGCTTATCAGTGGGAGTGGTAGGCACTAGGTAACCTGTCTACTACATAAGGAGTGGCTCTGGCTCAGAAATTGTAGTTATTGGCCGTTTGGGCAATCTTCCATGTCTATCAACTTTCTGATTTGAAAGCCCACATTTTCACTTGTTTCTGTCCTGTAACTCATCTAGTGCATATACAGATTCTTAGTTTTAGCACTTAAATATGCTTATTCATGCACTTGTTCAGAACTAAGAAATAAGCTACTAATTACTATAGCACTCAATCTTCCTCATTACCCAGAGGAAAACAGTTTTGTACTTAGAGAAAAACAGCTCTTGTACTCACTTTCCTCACTTATCTAGAGGAAAATAGTTTTTTTATTCAGGCATGTCCAAGGGTCAGTTCCCAGTGCTTTCTCCAGTCTATCTGATGAATTTGGGCATCTTGAGGCAATGTAGAAATTGCCTCATGTACACAGACAACCCTCTCCTCCTACCACCCAAAACTACAACCTGTGAGAGATGCACTTCTCTAGCCAAACTGGAGGTAAAGCTCTCTCCAACCAAGACTGAACTTGACAGTCATGAGAAGGTAAACATCTGCACCACACCACACATCATAGTCTCACTAAATCTACACCAGCAAAATCCGCACATAGTAACGCAAAAACATTTGCGGAAGCTCTCAATAATAATCTAAGCAACAGAGACCACCAAAGCAGAAACGCAAGCAACCTCCATCCCCCAACACAACCCAAATGAGACACAGCCCACAGACTCAGTGTGCCACTCAACCACAGCCAATAAGGCAAAACAACGCACCCAACACATTAGTCATAGGTGACTCTATAGTCAGACACACTGATGTCCCACTCACCAGGCTAGACAAGGAGAAGGTTACTGTCAGCTGCCTGTCGGGTGCCAGGATCCACCCACATAACCCACGCACTCAGGTCACTCCACAACAAGTACAAATATGACTGTCATTGTCCATGTGGGTGTGAATGACCTGAGACGTACCTCCCTGGACTACATGAAGAGACATGGAAGAGCTCTCCGATCTTGTAGTCCTGGCAAGTATGACCCTAGCCCTGAGTAGCATTCTGCCATCGCCCAGAACGATACCACAGTACAAGGACAAAATGATTGACCAACAATTGGCTAAGCTTCTGGTGTCATTCTAAGGGGATCCAGTATCTGTCTGCTTGGGATGACATGGTCGACAGACCACGATGCTTTGCCACAGATGGCCTGCACCTGTCGCTCCTGGGATTCCGGATACTGGCTAAGGCTCTTGCTGCCCCTATAATCCTATTTTTAGGCAGGGTTCAAACAACAAATTCACCACCATAACAGGAACATGCAAGAAAAACTGAGGGTAATGCTACTCAATGCTAGAAGTCTAAATCTCAAAATGCACTCACTCGAGGCACTCCTTAAAATGGAGAACATTGATATCTGTGCAGTGACTGAGACCTGGTTCAAGGCTCCAGAGAGCACCCCTGCACTACCAGGCTATAACTCATACCATACTTTTCGGTCATGTAACCTGGACCGAAACACCAAAGGCGGAGGTGTGTCCATATTCATTAACGATATCCACACCTCCAGGCTAGTTGCTCAGCATAATGCATCCGAGGTTATCCAAGTGCAACTAACTCTGGGCAAAACTGCAATCCAAATTGTAGCTTGCTACAGATCCCCCATCATGCCCCAGGATTCCCACTTCTTTTCTTGATGTACTGGAAAATATTAGGGTTCAAACACCCTAATAATGGGAGACTTCAACTACCCCACCATTAACTGGGAAAACTACTTGTGTACCAACTCCTTAGCTCAACGCTTTCTGGAATTCATAAACTCCAATGCCCTAGATCAACTTATCCACACCCCCACCTGGGGCAACAATATCCTACACCTAGTCATTACCAACATGAGTGACCGGTGTTCCACGCCTGAAGTCAACTCCTCGTTGGTCTGATCCGAACATAAGCTTATCACCCTTGATATCCACATCCCGCCCCTGCCCCCCATTAAGGAATCCACAGTAAAAAATTTCTCCAAAGCCAACTTCATGCTTCTTAAGACAGAAGTGGTGAACTTCATGACACCCATGCAGATGGGCAATACAGTTACAACTGCTGAATTCTACACAAATGCACTCTATAACCACTTACACGAGTGCATGGATCGTGCTATCCCAAACAGCACCAAGACGCTATCCTTCAAAAAAAGGAAGCCAATCTGGTGGTCCCCTGCCATAAAGAAAAACTGTACAACAGAAAGAAGAAACTGTTGCAAGAGAGTAAAATCCCATGAGTGGAGGAGCTCCCTGGTCAGCCTCAGTAAAAAGCTGAGATCCCTTATAAGATCCTCAAAAACTAGCTACGAAAACAAAATCACCACTAAATCCAAGGACAACCACAAAGCATTCTATAGCTATGTTAAGAATCTAGATGGCAACACCCAGATCTGCTCTGAGTTACAGCACAAAGGCATGAAAATTACAGAACCAACTGATTGCCAACATCCTGGCAGATAGGTTCAGTGCTAACTTTACCCCCCCACCCCCACCCCCTAAAGGGCCCATATCTATACAGGAAGAATGCAGATTCACTGTAATCACAACTACGCAGGTAAAAGCTGCACTCTCTAAAGCCAAAAACACAGCATCCATGGGACATCCCAGGCTGCGTTTTACACGAACTTCAGAACGAACTGGCTCCCCACTTAAGCACCATGTTCAATAATAGCCTCGCTTCAGGCTTTGTGCCCACTGAATGGCACACAGCAACAGTTATCCCACTCCACAAAGGGGAAGCCACCACTGATCCCGGGAACTATTGACCTATTAGCCTGATGAGCCTGGTTTGTAAAGCCATGGAACGTATCATCATGGAACTCAAAGACATTGGTAACCACCAAACTCTGGATCCCACCCAGTTCGGGTTTGTGAAAGGCAGATCATGCCTCCTGAACCTGATTGACTTCTTTGAGGCAGTCACCAAAGTCGTGGATGAGGGCAAGTTGGTTCACACAGCCTATATTGACCTCGCCAAGGCTTTCGACACCATGCCTCATTCTGGAATTATAGCTAAACTCACTAAACTAGGTATAAATTCCTACGTCACAAGATGGGTTGCCAACTGGCTCACTGACAAAACCCACACTGTAAATGTTGCAGACTCCAAATCTGACCTCAAAGCAGTGACAAGTGGAGTACCACAGGGTTCGGTCCTGGGACCTCTCCTGTTTGGTATCTACTTCTCTAACACAGAAGGCCTCTGGCTAACGAAGTTCGCAGATGACTGCAAACTAGGAGCCACAGTCAAGTCCCCAAATGATGTAGACATCCTACAGAAGGGCCTCTGAGACAGATGCCTGGTGTCAGAGCCATGGCCTCAAGCTCAATGCCAAAAAGTGAGTGTCATCCCCTTTGGTAAAAACTCTGTACCCATGAACTACCACATAGGCAGCAATCTACTTAACATCAAATGCGTGATAAGAGACCTTGGGACCCAGGTGGACTGTAGTTTCTCCTTTGATAGTCACATTGCCAGAGTAGTCAGGAACTCCTTCTACGTGGCACACCTCATCATAAAAGGGTTCTCATCCAGGAATAAAGAGAGGTCATTGTTCCCCTCTACTCGTCACTCAGAGCCATTATAGAGCCCCTTTTGGAATGTACCTCACAAGACATCTGCAGCAGCTGGAAAGGCCACAGAAGTACCTCACAAAGAGGACTACTGACCTCAAACTAATGCCCTACACTGACCGCCTCAAACTCCAGCTTTACTCCGTAGCATATCACCTACTCCAAGGTGATTTCTGCCCAACATATAAAGCTATGTCAAACCCAGAGCTGTTGGACATGCTATACCTAAAGAAATCCCAATCCCTCCGAGCTACACGGTCTAGGGACCTAAACCTCGTCACCACAATAAACAGGACACGCTGAAGGGATAGATTCCTGTCCCAGGGACTTCCTATACTCTGGAACAAGCTACCCATCTATGTCAAGCAAAGTTCATTAGCACTCAAGAAAAATCTTGATGAATGGATGGGAAATAGGAAATACACCCAGGGGATCACTTCTGTGTCTCTGCTGGACAGTGGCATAGGAAAAAAACTTCCTTGGGGGGTGTAAGCTATGTAACCTTGTTAGCTAGGCTTACATAGGCCCTTGGGCCAATCGCCTAGTACCTACCTATGAACCTATAAAAAGGTTTCCGTCTGACACTACATTTTTCTGATATTCAAGATGTGCTTTTTCAGCATCCACTCACGGGAGGTGTTGAGATGGATCTGATCAGATGGCTTGCAAGGAAGTTACTAGCTCAGCATCTCCCAAGAGAAAGGCAAGTGCAACCTCTATTCAGTGCTGCTTCCCAGAGATGCACCGCCAGGTGGCAGAGAGGGTAGAAGACTGCATCTCCTTGGACATGTGTCACATTACTGTGTTATTGTGCATCTTTACCAAGAGGATGCCTGGCATCCACTTCTTGTCTGAATGCCATCATGACTCTACACTGCCATGTTTTCTTTGACTGATGTAACCGACGTTCCCCCCCCCCCACCTTGCACCTACAGAATGCCCAAATGGGTTCCCCAAGTTGGTCTGAAATCATTTAGCTCCCCAACTGACTCTGGAAAGGAGCTCCTTTGTTCTGCATCAAGCTTCTACCAACAGATCCCTTTTTCAGGCAGGAGAGAATCACTAAGTTTAGAGGGTGGCTGTGCTGACACCACATTTAAGTACCATTTGATCTTCAAGGGAAGCCTTGCTATGGGGACCGCAAGGATGCGGGAAGCAATGCACCTGAGCTCAGGATTTCCTTGACTACCACCACCTCCTACTGGGTTAGTGCTCTGAAATACTGTAGCAGACGTACAGGTCTGTAAGAACTTGCCATAAGTCTGATCACTTTTGCAGTATTCCTGACAAAAAAGAGCAGTCATCACTGATGTCCAGCCAGAGTACTAAAGCTTTACCAAACCTAGGTCGTACGTCTGGCCAGAACCTGCGCGCTAGGGTATAAAGACAAATGTATGAACATGGATCCTCACACCCATCTCCAAGCTACAGCATGAAGACTACTGAGTTGAGAAAGGTATTCAAGGAGGGAGTGCAACTAAAATAGGTAAGAAAGCTCTCCCGTACCTATGTGAGAGCGAAGGATACAGACAAAAAAGGTAGGTGAGAACGGTAGAAGAGAGAGAAAAGAGATGGAATGGAATACAGCAATAATGAGAATTTTGGCAAGTTCTTCCACTACTGTACTATGGCCGACTGAAATCACTGTTACGATACTCCTGAAAATGGGGTATTTCCAGAGCTGAAGGAAGAGTGGTGGGTTGAGAAGCATTGTCCAACAGTCTGGACAGGACTGATTCTAAGGCTGTCCTAGACCTGGAGAAGGCATCAAGTAGCTGCCTCCAAAACAGACATGGAATCCATACCTTTGTGGAAAGCCACTGAGAAAGTGACTGCCCTAGTGGAATGTGCTTTAGGGCAGGAAGGTAGGGTTTTACCATACTTTGAGTAGCAGAAACAGATGGCCTTTGAACACCAGGCTGCAACAGCTTGGAGACTGGCTGGACCAGGTTAGAGGACAAAGGATGCAAAAAACTGGTAAGTCTTCCTGAAGGATTTATTTTTCCATGTAAAATGCGAGTTGCCTAGGAATGTCTACAGAATGCAAGATTGCCCCCACCTGTTCGGATTCAAAATGTCTAATAGGGGTCAGCAGAGAAATTTTGTTTTGAGGAGGTGCAGCCATGCTTTCCAGGAGGAATGCTTTCCCAAGACATGGCATAGCAATCTATGCAGAGGATCCATTCGTCTGTGGTAGTACTTTCCCACCTGCCCAATGACACTGGGAGTCTTTGGGGGGGAAAGGGGGTAGGGCAGCTGAAGGAGGGGGCCCTCCAGGGGCAGTCACAGGCAAAGCGTCACCTTCCAGATGAAGTTTCCCCTTTGTTTTTCCAGAGCATCTTTTCCTAGCAATTTTCCTTTTTTTCTGAACTGCCCTAGTTTTCCCTTCTAATGAAGGATGTTGACTTAGCTGGGAAGTTCCTAAGTTTCTATGGTATCTATGGACTGAGGAGAAGGAACTTCCTGCAGTCTCATGATTTCACCTTGGTCTTCAGGACAGATTGGCCGCCTGAGAGCCAAACAATGTATTTCCAAAGATGAATCTACAAATTTAAATTTGAAAACCACAGGCAAAGGTTGACTGCAAAGCCATGCATACCTGCAAACAGATCCGGTGGCACCTGCCCAAAAGGAAACATCTACAGCATAAATTCACTTAATACCATGTCTCAAAATGAAGAGCCTGATAAAGTAAGCTCTGCATGTGTTGCTTACAGTCTGTGGTAAATCCAAGATAACTTGGTTCAAGGAGGCCAGAACAGATCAAATACGCAATCATTTGAGTCTAGTAATTAACTGCCCTAAAAGCACGGACAGCAGAGGTGTAAACCTTCTCTCATCTATCCTTAACACTACTAAATGCAAGTAGGGCCATTCGCACTGGGCAGCAACTTAGAGGGACTATCTGAATAGAGAAACCGACGGGTCTATACCACTGGGTTCTTAGACATTTTAGGTAATTAGGGACCTTGTAAAACCTGGTCTCTTGGAAACTGGAGGTTAAGAGTCAGGCACAGAAGAGGCGGAATGAAAAGTGTTCTGGAAAACCTCAAGGACCGGAGGACTGGAGAACAGGGCAGGGGTAATCATCTTAGAGAGAGTAATATCTCTTGTGGACATCAGAGATCCAAGTAGACTGCCAACCAATCAAGGATTCCTAAGGTTCTGTACAGTCTCAAAGGAATCGACAGCTGAATCAGGTGAGAGCAAGTCCCTTTCGGAGGACATTTACCATGGAGAGTAGAGTACACCGGGGTGGTTTTTAAAGGAGCAGCCTATGGTTACAGAGTCTCGAAGGGAGATTTCAAGGACATAACTGCTTTGAACAACCCTTCCATAAAGTCCATCCACTCTTTCCTCCTAACTAAGGAAGGGGCCACATGCTTAATCTATTTTTTTTTCCAGGTGTGATATCCGCCTGGATAAGGCACAGAGGTTCAAAATACTGTGACCTCAATTAGAGAGCATAGGATCTCTTCCCTAACTGAAGTTTACCAGAAGTCATGCAGGCCTTCTGAAATGATCAAACATGGTCCCTCGGATGTAACAGCATGCAAGGCCTCAGGAGCCATACTGGCCTCTGTTGTGGTCTCTGTAATGGGCATCTGAGCAGAAGTCTGACATATCACAGGGTTTTGTAACCTCTGCAAGCATGTATGAATCAAAGAGACTATAGATCCATTCAAGGCCTCTCTGGAATTTTTCTTCAGAACAGACATGTCAAATGACAGTGTTGGCTATCGTGGACTGGGCCAGGCGCTTTAAGATGAGTTTTGAGGAAGGTGTTGAGAGTAGAACTCCTAGATCCAAGGACTTTGGAGCAAACGACTACCAAAGCAGGCAAAACAGACACTTGCCATGCAAGCCCTTGTACAGAATCCACCAACTGCACTCATACTTACCCCTCCTTGCTGACAACTTTTAAACAAAAAATTGTAAGATTAAAAAAAAGCTCCTAAATGGGCACCTCTCTGGACGAAATAAAGCAAATGCATCAATGACCAAACAGTTTGACCAACGTATGACCTGCATTTGAACTGGCAGCAAAAGTCTGACCTACACTCACTTGTCCATCTTTATACCCCAAACGCATATGAGACAAGCAAACTGCAATAACCCATTTGTCAGGAATACTGCAAGTGATTTCAGTCAGGATTCAATCTTTTCCAGGGGAAGACAGGCCCCATGTGTCCAACAAGGACCCTATCAACACCAGTGTCTAGATGTGAGGTTGGATTTCTTTAGGTTTAGAATCCCAGTCAGCTGGAGAAGCTTCCATCTTGAGAGAATGTGCTAGTTACGGAGGAATCTTCTAGGTAAGGATAGACATGCACAACTTTAGCCCTTCAAAAGGCAACTACTGAAACCATTTTGCCAACAGTAGAAGCCAGAGATAAGTCAAATGCAAATGCTCAGAAATGAAAGATTTCTACCTGCCCTGCAATGGAACTAAATCCTGTGTTCCTCTGTTATGGCAATGTGGAGGCAGGCATCTTTTATATCCAGGATATCTCTGAAGGCTGACAGAAAAGCATGGGCATGAACTTTTTGTAGAGTTGCATTTTGAACCGATATCTATTCTACACCTGTCAAGAATAAACGGGTTTTAGTGGCCCCCAAGGTCCACCCTTTTTTGGCACTAGGAAGAGTCTTCAGTAGTACTCTATTCCTAACACAGAGGGTGATTCTACGCAGCCCTATTGTTGAAGCTTTATTTGGGTAAGAGCCTCCAGGACAGGTCCTTTTGGCACTGTGTGATAAGTGAGTCTTGGAAGGAAAGCAAACTAAAACTTGTACCAATGTCCTTGCGATCTGAAGAACCCAACTTGTCCTGGGTAACTTTTTGCCACTTATGAAGACAAAAAGCCTGCCAGCGAGCTCTGCCAGAGTAGGGTCTAGGTTGGGGATGCACTTAAGGGAGGTGCTTGGCAGAGTCATGTCCACTTCCTGCTGAGGTGCTTGTGGACATGGTCTGGTAGGCCTTGATAAGCTTTCCTTGTCCAGTGGAGCATCAAGGATTTCTGATTTTACATGCTCTGAAAGAAACTGCTCTTTTAACCAGGTAAGTCTCCTAGTAAGGCCCTGAAGCTGCTGCCACAGAACCTTTCAAAAGCATCAGCACAATGCAAAAAATGTTTTGCAACATAAGTGCTTCAGAGTTTTAACTCTTTCTGAAGAGCTTCATCTTCCATCCCTTCCAGTTTATCTTTCAAGGGCAAACTACTGGAATTTGAGCATATGGAGACAGCAACTTAAAGTTCTCAAGGCCAGGGAAGCCAAGTACAGTCATACAGCTCACCATACAAGTAGATATTCAAGTGTATTCACTGTCACAGTCCTGACTTATGGGATTTCCTGCTTTGGAAGCCCTTGGTCGTCCCAAATCTTAAGCAAGGGACCAAGTAAGAGGAAAAGACCTGTACGGCATCCATGCAGTGAGTAGTCTAGAAGAGGATAAAAAAAAGTTATTTTAAGGAGAAGGGGGACGAAGGGAGGGAAAGACAACTGCAAAAGTGAAAACATTTAAACGTACACATTTATAACAAGTGCACACAACTGTACTATGTTCTTCATACTTCACTGTTGCACTCCTGACTTATGGGATGATTCCCAAAGCTGAGATGAGGGTGGAAGGTGCCTTAACGGGAAAACATGATGCGGACAGGTAATAGTGCTTCCAGAATGCCTTTTGTAGGCTCTCCCATTAGGAAGTCAGTGAAGTAAAAGTGGCCCAAGTTGAACTGGTCCTAACAGATCCAGGGGGCTTTTTGCCATTGTCGGTGTAACAAAAGCAAACAGTGAGAGATCCACTTGGGAGATTGATTGGAGACAGGTTTTCCTTCAGAGCCCAAGGCAAAGAAAAACAGTTAAGACTGTCTGAAAGTTTTACTCCTTTCAAGGTAGTAGCGAAGTTGCCTGTGTAAATCCAGTGAGTGAAGGATGCCTTCCCCTGGGTCCTGTGGCTTAGGGAAGAAGGTAGGCAAGTATATGGCTTGATTCAGGGAAGTGTCTGACCACCTTGGGCATAAAGGATGGATTACTTCTGAGTGAAACTCTGGGTGGAAGATGACAAAGGGTTCCACTGCCATGAAGGCTTGCAACTCAGAGACCCCTCCTAGCTGAGGTGATAGCCAGTAAAAGGGTAGTATTCTAGATCAAGAATTTTAAATCAGCTGATGCAGCTGGTTCAAAGGGAGTAAAGTCAATTCTTCATGAACCAAACTGAGGTCTGAAAGAGGGATGGGCTGCCTCCTGGGAGGTAATGACATGCAGCACTCCCCTAAAGAACTGTTTCATTAGGGGGTGGGAAAAGATAGAAAGCACAGTTGTGTACACTTAACCATAAATGTAGATGTTCGAGTGTATTCACTGTTGCAGTCATTACATTTGGGTTATCTGCCTGCAGGTAGCCCTCAGCCGGCCTGAATATCAAAGACTTGGATTCCTGCGTCGGATGCAGTCTCTTCTTCCAAGACATCAACTCAGGGATATAAAACATGCAGCCAACGCCATTACATCAGTTTTTCTTGCCCCAGATGTCAGGTGCCCCTATAACGGGAAGCAATTATATATTAGGTTACACCTCAAACAAAAAGCAAATACACCACAAAGCTTAAATACAAAGAAGGTAGAGCCAGAAGTCAGGGGGCTGGAGGGAGGGTAACCAGGACTGCAACAGTGAATTCACTCGAACATCTACATTTATGGTAAGTGTACACAACTGTACTATGTTCGTGTTTCACTGTTGCAGTCGTTACATTTGGGTTGATTCCTAAAGCTAAGGAAGGGAGGAGGAAGTTAGAGAGCATTAGGACCAGCTATTAATCCCTGCAAGACTGCAGTGGCAAAACCAGCTCTGGAGAAAAAATAGGCATGTGGTACTGCTTAGTGAAGGTATGTACAGAGCTCCAGGCAGCAGCTTCTAGGATGTCCCTGGGAGGGACTCCTCTGAGGAAGGCTGTAGAGGTAAGATGCTGCCCTGGTGGAATGTGATCTTATCCCCTGTGGGGTAGTTTTTCCATGGTGCTTATAGCAGAAATTGATGCAATGAGCTATGCATTTAGAAATGGTTTGCTTTGAAATGGCCTTCCCCTCCGCCCCTGCAGCAAAGCCAACTAGCAGCTGTTCACATTTTCTGAGAGGCTTGGACCTGTCCAAATAAAATCTAAGTTGTCTGTGCACATCCAAAGAGTGCAGTATTCGTTCACCGTTGTTTTGTGGGTTTGGGAAAAAAGTAAGCAAATGAATGGACTGATTTAAGGCCACACTAGACACCACCTTGGGCATAAAGGAAGGACTGGTTCTGAGGGAAACCCTGTCTGCATGGAAGATAATGAAGGGCTCCACTGCCATGAGGGCCTGTAATTTACTCTTCTTGCTGAAGTAATTGCTAGAAGGAAGGCTGTTTTCGAAGAAAGGAATTTTAACTCTGCAGTTGCAGCTGGTTCAAATGGAGGGAGAGTGAGCTTTTCCAATACAAAGTTAAGGTCCCAGGCTGGGGTAGGGGCTCGCCTGGGGGGTCTTAAATTTTTAGCCCCTCTGAGGAACTGCTTTAGCAGGGGGTGAGAGAAGAGGGGTGGGTTCAGTATTATAATGTGCTGAAATGGCAGAGGCATGAATTTTAACTAACGAGAAGGAAAGGCCCTTGTGGAGCATTTCTGTTAAGTACTGTAGAATATGAGGTAAGCTGGGTGCTGTTGTGCCCATCACCTGAGTTTGGCTCCAGGAACAGTATCTTTTCCACTTTTCAGCATAAGATTTTCTAGTGCTAGGCCTCCTTGCTTCCAGAAGAACATCTAACACCTGCTTACTGAGGGAAACTACTGGAGAGCTCAAGGGATTAGCCAAGCTGCAAGGTTCAGGGTTTGAAGCAGAGGGTGCAGAATCTGGCCCTCTTACTGTGACAGCAGGGAAGGTGTCAGAGGTAGGTGCCATGGCTCCAGCAGTATCATACTGCACAAGAGGGGGTACCAATGCTGGCGTGGCCAGTCTGGTGCAATCAGTATTGTCCTTGGTTTGTCCTGTTTGATCTTTAGCAGAACCTTCGAGAGGAGAGGCAGAGGGGGAAGGCATAAACCGACAGGCTTTCCCAAGTAAAGGACAGGGCATCAACTTTCCAAGCTTGACTGTGGGGAGTCCTTGTGCAGAATTTGTCCAATTGGTAGTTCTGGGGGGAGGCAAACAGGTCTATTTCTGGAGTCCTCCATTTGTTCCTCAAGTTGAATATTTTTGGTTCCAGTTTCCATTCGCGTGGGTCCATGAGATTTCTGCTCAGGTAGTCTGCCAGTGAATTTAGCTTGCCTGGCAGGAACTGAGCTTGTAGGTGCACTTGGTAGCTCAAGGCTGTGTTCCACAGAGCCATGGCTAGTCTGCAGAGAGGGTACAAGTGGGTTCCCCCTGCTTGTCTATGTACCACATAACTGTGGTGTTCTGTCTTTACCAATAATTGTACTGGAAGTATGTAGTCCTTGAAGGCTGTAAGGGAATTCTGTACAGCTAACATTTCTTTTTGGTTGATATGCAGGTGGCATCTGACACGGGTTCCGTTTGCCCTGCCAAGTGAGCCCCCCATGCATAGTCTGATGCGTTGTTAGGGTTTGGGTGGCAGGGGGTAGATTGAAAGGGAGCCTCTTGAGGTGGCAGGCCTCTGCCCACCAAAGGAACTCTGTCTCTATACAAGGAACGAAAGGAATCATGGTTTCCAAGTCCTGAGAATGTTGGCACCATAGGCTTTTTAGATACCATTGTAGTTTCCTCATATGTAGTCTTGCATATGGAATTAGTAGAACGCAAGAGGCCATGAACCCCAGGGCTTGCAGAATTTTCTTTGCAGATAGCTGGTCTTTGTGGCCTGTAGTTTGAAGTAGGCTGTCAAATAAACTTGTTTCTATGGCGTGAGAAAAGCCATCTGGGAAGTTGTGTTCAAGCTTGCTCCCAGAAATACAATCTATTGGGAGGGTACCAGATGAGATTTCTTTTAGTTTATGGTGTACCCCAGCGAGGTTAGAAGTTTCTTTACAAATGCCAGATGTTTTAAAAGCATGTCCTGGCTTTCTGCCTGAATTAGATAATCGGCCAGGTATGGGTATATTTGAATATTTCTCTGCCTGCAAAACGCAATGGCTGGTGCTAGGCACTTTGTGAATACCTTGGGCGCAGTAGATAAGCCAAAACAAAGTGCAGAGAACTGATAGTTCATGGAGCCTGCACTGAAGCGTAGGCATTTCCTGCAAGATTCCCTTGCTGGAATGTGCAGGTAAGTTCCTTTAAGTCTAAGGTTACCAACCAGGCAATCTTTGCTTAGCATAGGAAGCAGCTATTGAAGAGTTAGCATTTTGAAATTTGGGATTACCAAAAAGGGGTTTAGAATAGAAAGGGCCAGGAGCTGTCTTTTCTGGGTACCAGAAAAAGTCTTGAGTAAAAACCTTGTCCCCTTTCTTCTGCTGGGACAGGTTGAATAGCCCTGATACTTAGAAGAGAGTGAACCTGTTGTTGAGCCTCTGCCCACTGATTTTGGGGTAGGTCTGGCTAACCGTTTGGGGTTGGTAAGGTGTGGAAGTGGAATCTGTATCCTTGGGAAACTATTTAAAACCCATTTGTCCTGGATAATGTGTTTCCAGTTTTTTGCATGCAGGGTGGGCTTTCCTCCTAAGGGAGCAGGCAGCTGAGTAGGGCTTGGAAGGGTTAAGGTTAAGTCATTGTGACATTTTTCCATAGGGGGTGTCTTACTACTTCCAGCTTTGGAAGTGAGAGCCCCCCCACTGCTTAGGCCTGTGTGTAGCCTGAGACTGCAACCTAGGTGATCTGCTGTTCCTGGGTTTGGACTGAGAAGGCCTGGAAGAAACTGGAAAGGAACAATTCTTAGAAGGCCAATGCCTACTAAATCTGGGAGGCTGTACTTGCAGGAAATCTAACATTTTGCATAGAATTCGCTTTTTCCTCCATTTTTTTAAGGACTTCTGCTTTGTTGCCAAACAGGCGGTCTTGGTTTAAGGGAGCATCCAGTAATTTAGCTTTACCATGATCTGGCAAGTTTTGCTCCTTAAGCCAAGAATGCCTTCCAAGTACAGACCCAGTGACAGCAGCCCTGCAAGATGCTTCTAGAGAGTCAAAAACCACATTGCAAAGTATGTTTACCAACTTGTTTAGCAGAATGCATTACATCCTGTAATTCTTTATGTTCAGCAGTCAGGAATCAACATTATTTTCTGTTTAAGTAGTCCCATAATATGCTGCTACTTTAACATATGAAACTGGTAATTTAAGGCCCTAATGGCCAAAGTAGCAGACGTGTATACCTTCTTACCCCATCTGTCGAAGGCCCTGGAATCTCTATCAGAGGGGGTAGGGTTTTGCCAGCAGTAGCCTTAATGCCCTTTGGTCCTTGGGAAATGGTCTCTGGATCTGTAGTAGGATTCTTGAAGAGGAACTTGAGTCAGGTACTCTAATACCGGTCAGGTTTTCTGGGAGCTGGAGGTAAAGTGTCTGGGGCCAGGCTAGATTCCAAGAAGGCATCATATACAATGTCCAGAACAGGAGGGATAGCTAAAGGCCTGTGTTGATGTGTTGAGAGAGGAGTAAGAATTCCCTAAGCCTCTTTTTGGAGTCAGAGTAATTCTGGCTTTCCCATCGGAAATGCTCCCCAAGAGTGTGCAAGGTTTCACCAAAAGAAAAATCTTCTGGAGGGGAAGCAGAAGAAATGGAATCCTCTGGATCAGAATCCTCATAGGTAGACAAGGGCAAATCCAGGTAATCAGAAGAAACAAACTTCAGAATCCTGATCAGAAGAATCAGAAGGAAAATCAGTTCTAGGTCTCGGGGGGGGGGGGGGGGGTCTGGCTTCCCCTAATTAAAAGTAATAAGGTCTTTAGCCATTCTAAGCATTTGTTTTTTTAGGCATATGGGCCTGACCATGCGGTTTGGACATCAATTTTCTAGGCGTGGGTCAAGTTTTAGGAATGGACGAAGACGACTGCGTTGGTTTAAAATGCAAATCTGTAGGCCTGAATACACCCTCAGAAACCGGTGCCTGCACAGCGGCTCCAGATCCATGCAACAGAGACATCTGCAGGTTCCATAGTCAAAGCAGCATCACGTGGTATACCGGACTCCAAATGGGTCTCAGTAGAGGCCTGCGAATTTGAAGTAGCTTGTATCAGGGGCTGCGAAAGCACCTCACTGAGTACAGGCAAACTGGCAACTAGCTTAACGGAAGCGTCGGCAGTTTCGGACCTATGCGGACTGTCTCTATCTTTACATTTTTTCAGAATATCGGTAGTCAGATGGCTTACCGAAGACATTTCTGGATAGTTAAACATAGTACCAAAATAATTATCTGCAAAAATAGACTAATAGTTCAGGGGTTGAATAAGACACAAAACCAAAAGCGAGGGACGTCGTGGTCTGGGCCTAAGAAAGGAATGCAGTACGAATTAAAATCTTTATGAGGTATTTGCTTTCCACAGGTAAGACAATTGTTAACTTTTACAGACATCGGTTAAGAGCAAAAAAAAAAGGAACCCCAACGGGGTACTTAGCTTTTTTTCGAAGACATCGGTTCTGAAACTCTAAAATGAAAATTTCAGGAGTCTGCCAACCGACAAATGCTTCTACTTCAGGCACCATGCGGCAAGAAACACTGATGTAATGGTATCAGCTGCATGTTTTATACCCCTGAAGTCATGGAAGAAGAGACAGCATCCGACGCAGGAATCCAAGACTGATCTTCAGGCTGGCTGAGGGCTACCTGCAGGCAAATAACCCATACATAATGACTGCAACAGTTAAACACGAAGAACACCAGTAGGGATGTCAGCTGAAGTGGCAGAAACGTGAATCTTAATGGATGAGGACGACATGCCTTTGTCCAAAAAGACAGCCAGGTACTCCAAAAAGACAAATGTTGGTAGAGACAGGGTTGAGTCCTTGTTGCTAACACCAGAGAATCTTTTTCTACTTGGCAGGGTATGTTTTCTTAGTAATGTGTCTTTTAGATTCCTTTAGGATATCAAGCACCTGACAAGGACTATTCATGGTACATTTTTGATTAATTATCCAGGCAGAGAGTTCGAGTCTCTGCAGGTTGGGGTGCATAAACTTTCCCTTTGCTCAAGTCAGCAAAATCCACACTCTGGGGTAACTGCCTAGGTTTTTCTTTGGTCAAACCCAGTAGCTGGGGGTATCTCTACTGCCTGAGCCAGTATGGAGCAATAAGGATGACCCTCAGTCCTTTTTTTTTTTTTATGATTAGGACCATCCTTGGAAGGAGAAGCAAGAGATGAAATGCATAAAGAAACAGATGGCTCCAGAGGAAGGAGAATGCATCTGTTCAGGCTGTGTGAAGTCTGCTCCTGGAACAGCATCGTTTTACCTGAGCGTTTTCATTGGTGACAGAGGTCTAATTGAGGGGATACCTACTTCTGAAGTAAGCTGAGAAATGCATCTCCGTGCAGCTGCCACTTGTGGGAATCCATTACGTGTCTGCTGAGGCAGTCTGCTAGAATGTTCGAGCCTCAGGAAGGTACTGAGCCATCAGGTGCAACCCCATAGCATTAGCTGTCTCAGATCTACATTGCCAGCTGACAGTAGGAGTGTGTTATGCACCACATAACTGCTGCGTTCTCCATTTCGATAAGTAGAACCCCTGGTTTGCTATGATCCTTGAAGGCCACCATGCCCTTCTGTACTGCCATCAACTCCTTCCAATTTATGTGCTTGCGCCTGAACTGCTCTTCCCATTTGCCCTGGGATAGGAAGTGTTGGAAATAGGCTCCCCCATCTGTTGTTAATGTCTGGCCTTGAGAAATTAATCTGAAGGGGATGCCCACCAAGTCAATTCCTCCCTGAGGCAATATATTAGGTGGATTTGTCTCTCCAGGAACCAAGTGCTGGCGCCACAGATTCTTGAAGTACCACTAAAAAAAGAAGTTATGCACTCACCATAGCGTTCCATCTGAGTAGGTAACTTCATTTGTTAGCAACCTGTGGGTATCTGATCCGACCCAGCAGCTTTCCAAGCTAAAGATCCGAGCTCCAAGCTCCTCCCCTTACCCATAATACCCTACCTCCTTCCAGTCCTCAGATCGTGTTTGCCCAATTATACATCACCTAGACAAAACAACAACCTGAAACATCCTAACCTAATGAATACCAAAATCTTATATTCTAGGATTCAGATAACCAGAGAACCAGGTTAGTTGGAAGGAGGGGGGGTCGGTTGCTGACAAATGAAGTTACCTACTCAGATGGAACGTTATGGGGAGTACATAACTTCTTTATCTGAAGTAGTTAACTTCATTTGATCAGCAACCTGTGGGACAGAGTCCCCAGCTACCAAAAAAATAACTTGGGAGGTCCTCAAGGAAGGATATTCCGCAGCACTGCAGAGCCAAAAGCTGCTCTTCCTCTGGATATTAAATCCAATTTATAATGAGAGATAAAGGTATGAGAGGAAGCCCAAGCAGCCGCAGAACAAATATCATCCAAGGGCACTCTACCAGAACACAGCAGAAGTAGCCATAGAATGGGTAGAATGGGCATGAACCCCTCGCTAAGGGCTCAGGCAGACCAGATATCTTGTATGTGAGCAAAATGCAGTGAGAAATCCATCTAGCTAGAGTCACCTTCGACACTGGCTTACCCAAGAAAGGCTTCACAAAGGAAACAAAGAGCTGCTCTGACTTGCGAAAGGCAGCTGTTCTGTGTAGGTAAAAGCGCAATAGTCTATGAACATCTAACAGATGAAGTTTGTTTTCCCCTTTATTCTGATAGTTAGAGAAGAAAACTGGTAGATTAATTGACTGATTGATGTTCCTAAGAAGGAAGGGTTAGTCCTGAGAGAGAGACTGTCCTTATGGAAAACAAGATATGGGGGTTTAGTACAAAGGGCCTGGAGTTCTGACACCCTTCTAGCTGAAGTAATAGCTATTAAGAAAGCAGTTTTCCAACATAAGAATTTTAAATCAACAGAAGCTGCAGGTTCAAAGGGTGGTCCAGTTAGAGCCTGAAGGACCAAAGTTAGGTCCCATGGGGGAACAGCGTTCCTAATAAGAGGTCTCAAAAGAAAGGTTCCTTTTAAAAAGGTCTTACAAATCTTAGTGGAAGCTAAAGGACTAAGATGGTCTCCAATGTGAAAATGGGAAATGGCAGCCATTTGAACCTTTACAGTAGAACTGGCCTCTTGC
Organism: Protopterus annectens; assembly: GCF_019279795.1. Taxonomy (NCBI): domain Eukaryota; kingdom Metazoa; phylum Chordata; order Ceratodontiformes; family Protopteridae; genus Protopterus; species Protopterus annectens. The sequence continues at coordinate 512,042,559 of NC_056745.1, forward strand.
TGAAAAATATGAGAGAGGAAATCAAGCACTGCTGGAATGGCAGCAGTGAAAGGATCCAAATTCTTATGAGAGGCCCACATGGAAAACAGTTTCCATTTGCTGTTGTAAACCTTCCTGGTAGAAGTCTTATGCGCCGCTACCAGGATGGATCTAACTGCAGACGAGATACCGGGAAGTCCTTGCAACTAATGGAACTGGATCAACCAAGCTTGAGGTCGTCCAGATTCGGAGTTTTTAATCCCGAAGGATGAGAAATCAGATCCGAGATGGGACCGAAGATCCAAAGAGGAGCTATGAGATGAGACCGTAGGTACAGGAACCAGGTTTGACGAGGCCAGAATGAGGCTATGAGGATAATCTTGTTCCCCAACCGATGAGCTTTCCGCAAAAACTATCATTAATGGAAGAGGAGGATAAGCATAAAGAAGACCGGATGGCCAAGCATAAACTAGAGCATCTCTGCCCCCCCCCCAGGGGGGGGGGGGTAGAGCGAAAAACTCGCTGCACTTCACGTTTGAAGGCGACGCATAGAGATCGCAGCAAGGCTGACCCCACTTGCAGAAGATCTGTTTCACTACTAAGGGGTTCAGAGACCACTCGTAAGGCGAGAGGATAGTGCGACTCAGCTTGTTTGCTAGGATGTTGGACCGACCCATAATGTGCGTTGCTAACAGAAAACGGTTGGTGGATATTGCCCAATCCCAAACTCTCATGGCCTCTCAGCAAAGAGGGTAAGACCTGGTCCCCCCCCTGTTTGTTGATGTACCAGACCACTGACATGTTGTCTGTCTGAATTGCAATAGTCCCTGAAGGGAGAAAGGCATGAAGAGCTTGCAACGCTAGAAGCACCGCTCTCATCTCCAGAACATTGATATGCAGAATGGTCTCCGTCTCGAGTCCACGTACCTTGGACAGTTCTGCCCATACAATATCCCCCCCCACACACCCAAGGCGAGAAGCATCCGTGGTTACCGTGGCTTGGGGTTGTGGCATTATGAATGATCCTCCTTCCCGAAGCTCCCGAGAATTGAGCCACCACATGAGGGAATTTCTGCAAACTCTGCTGAGGGGGATCGGAGAGTCCAACGGGTGTTGAAGGATGGACCATTGGACCTGCAAGGTCCACTGGAGGACCCTCATGTGCAAGCGAGCTAAGGGCGAAAGGTTGATTGCTGCTGCCATGAACCCTAAGGCTCTCAGGACTAACTCCGCTGATGTGCCTGGAGATTGAAGGAGTGCTAGGACATGAAGGGTTAAGCTGCGAAGCCTGTCCGATGTCAAGAAGGCCTTGGTCTGAAGCGTATCTATTCTGGCCTCTATGAAGTCTAGGACTTGCATTGGTTGAAGGGATGATTTCTTGTAATTTATAGTGATCCCCAACTGGGAGGCTAAGAGCAGGAAGCAATCCCTGGCTGAGCAGAGTAGATGCCTGGTGGAGGTGGCAAGGAGCCAGTCGTCCAGGTAAGGAAAAATCTGTATTCCCTGAAGCCACAGGTGGGCCGCTACTTCTGCCAAGACCTTGGTGAACACCATGGGGGCTGTGGTGAGGCAGAATGGTAGGACCCTGAACTGGTAATGACTGGCCCCCAAACGAAAGCGGAGAAACCTCCTGGATAGTCTGTCCATGAGAATGTGGTAGTACGCATCCTTGAGGTCTATGGAGCACATCCAGTCATTCTCCTGCAGTAGGGGGAGAATGGATTGAAGAGTGACCATCCGGAATTTCTCCTTGGCAACAAAGAGGTTCATTGTAGAAAGATCGAGACTTGGTCTTAATTCCCCCATCTTTTGTGGCACCAAAAAGAACCTGGAGTAATTGCCTAACCCGGACTTGTCTGGGGAGACGTGCTGGATGGCTCTTTTTTCTAGCAGATTCTTTATTTCTAAAGCTGCAGCCTCCCTCTGACTGGGTGGAACATCAGTGAGGCGCCTTGATTGAGGAGGAAGGTTTATGAAGGGAATAGAGTAGCCTCTGTATATTATTCGACGCACCCAGCGATCTGTCATGATGGACTCTCATAGTGCCAGTGCTTCGAAAAACACACCCCCCCCCCCCCCGACTGCCTCCAGAGAGGAGCAGTCAGGCAACTCCTCAGGGCTGCTGTGTGGGTCGATCGGAGAAAGGTTCTCGCGACCCAAAATTCTTCGCCCCCCCCCCCCTCTGGGCCGGCGTCCACCTTGGCCCCCTCTGCCTCTGAAGAACGAAGGGTCCGGAGCGTATCGGGACTGCTGAGACTTCCGGAACCACATCTTCTTTTGTCCTCTCTGGTTCCTGGAAATGGACCTGTGAGGAGACGAGAAGCAGATTCCGACAGCAGACAGCGTCTTCCCGTCTTTCTCGCTCTGGATAAATGTATCGTGGACAGTCTTGCCAAACAGGGTAGAATCGAAGGGAGCGTTCGCAAAGGATGCCTTGAAGGGTTCTGCAAAGTCAGAGCCAGGCGTGACGCCATAAGGTGATGCCTGATCCGCTGGCTCTAGCGGCCCCCTCCATGGCATGGGAGTGTAGCCGCATAGACGTGTTTGATACAGATTTCAGAGTGGCCATGCGAGTCGAGAAGGTCCGTTTGTCCTCTGCAGACATGGACTCAGGGGGAGACTCAGCGTATTCCTTCACCAGATCCCGCTGAAGTCTAATCACATGGGCAAAGTAATTCAGCGCCCTTATGGAAAATCTAGCTGTAGCAAACATCCGCTTTCCGATGCGATCCATCGTCCGAGACTCCTTATCAGGAGGATGGACCAAGGAACTATCCTGTGCCAGTTCCTTCTTGGAGGCAGCCGCCACCACCATGGCATCTACTGGGGAACCTTTACTCCACGCTGTCCTATCCACAGGGGGACTAAGGATCTTATCTGGTCTCCTGGGGATTGTCTCTACAGTGTCTGGCTCTTTCCATGCCCTGGTAGTAATGAGGTCTACCTGGGGGTCGGCCAGAGGGGACACCCAAGAGGTAAACGGGCCTGCGTCAAACGCCTCCAGAAACACAGACTCATCCGAGGAAGGCTTTTGGGCTGACCACCCCCCTTTTAGGCATAGCATTTCCATAATGTCTCCAAAAGAGATGTCCGTCCTGGTGGGGGGGGGGGGGTGACCTGGGGGAACCTTCCCCTTCCTCTAAATTGGTGTCTTCCATGAGGGACTCGGGGGAGTCCAAGTGCCTCCTTTTACAATTACATTTGTGAGGGACCTCCTCGGCTGGACTGTCCGAGGAGGGCTCACCAACAGGGTCATGTTCCTCCAGTGGGACTGACTGGGGCGTCGACGCAGGCTGTCCCTGAGGCCGGATGATGGAAGACCAGCCCATCTGCGAGGGAATGGTGGCTGGATCCGTAGCACGAGCAAGGGGTCTCGAACCTCCCGAGAGAACCCTCTCCACCACGTCGAAGGTGAACCGAGCTCTCTGGGTTCCATGAGCAACACCCTCGGATCCGACGCGGGGATCTATGTCAGAGCCAAAGCGATCGGACTTGAAAGGGAAGTGTGCTCCGACTGCAACGGAGCCGAAGACATACCTACCTCCTCGGATCAGACAACTTGAGGGCATGGCCGGCGAAGTAGCAACTACTGTCGGCGCCGACTCCCTGACTCCGAGACTACACGGATCCAACGTTGGCTCCGAAACCAGATAATGGATCGGAGAAGGAACTATGGGGGCAAAAAATGGGGCCAAGCCCCCCCCCCCCGGAGGGGGGGAGGCAAGAGCACTCCTATCTGCATCTGGGCTTGTAGGAAGCGACGCATCATCAGGTCCATGTCCGTGTCAGAGAGGCTTTGTGTCGACCTAGAAGAGGCCGCTGCGATGACTTCGAAGATGGCCAGGGCTGCTCCTCTGGCGAGAAACGTGGGGAACGGAGCCGAGAGGGGGAAGACCTGAGAATCTTCAGGGGAGAAGAGAGCTGTTTAGCTGGCGGGGCCAAGGGGGCAGAGTCGGCCCGCCGCTTGTGGCTCCTATGTTTCTATCTCTTTCTCCTCTTTTTTCCTCCTTCTCTCCCTGGGAAATGGTGGGAGGTTGAGTCCCAGCCAGGGGAGATAGCACAGCTGGCTGAACAGCCACGGCTGGAGCCACTGAGGGAGAGGAGGAAGAAGCAGAATCTGTGGGCAAAAGACCCGCCAAGATCAGCTTGTTCCTCCTATCCCTCACAGCCCGGGGGTTAAAGGCTGCGCAGATATGGCAGCCCGATTACAAATGGGCTACCCCCCAGGCAAAGAACGCACTGAGTGTGGCCATCGGCTGGGAGAGCTTATGGCCACACTCAGAGCACTTGGAGAAAATGGCCTTAGGGTCTTCGGCCATAACAAAAATCACAACCACACACACTAACACACAAGAATAAGGGGAAGGGTGAATATACTAAAATTAAGCTAAGCTAATGGGTTTAAACTAAACACACACCTCTAATTTTACCAAAAGTCAAGAATTTGACTCACTACCTAACCGCTAGGAGCTCGTAACTAGTGCTTGTTAAAGCCGCGGCAAACTAGACTGGAAGGAGGTAGCAGGGTATTATGGGTAAGGGGAGGAGCTTGGAGCTCAGATCTTTAGCTTGGAAAGCTGCCGGCTCAGATCCAGGTCGGATCCGATACCCACAGGTTGCTGTTCAAATGAAGTTAACTACTTCAGATCTTTACTTATGTGTAACCCGGCCAGAAGGATATTTGTATGCAGGGTGCCATGTAGCAGAGAGCTTTGAGGAATTCCTCGGCTGAGAGGAATTCTCATATCATCCTGGAAGTACTGGGTTAAGAAGGAAGGCCTTCTGGAGGGAGGAATCCAGCAGAGCTCTCAGGACAACTATCCTGGTAGAAGGGCTTGCATTGGATTTGCTGTGATTTATGGTGAACCCTAGAGAAGACAGTAGGGTCTGAGACAATCAAGCAGATAAGGGTAAACATGGATTGCCTCTTGCTACACAGAAGGCAATCACAGGGGCCAGACAATTGAAGACACTGAGAACAGCAGACAAGTCAAAAGGAAGTGCAGAGAACTATAAGTGACTGGTTCCTGCTCTGAAGCGAAGAAAACTTCTGCAGGATTCTTTTACAAGGATGTGCAAGAAGGCATCCAAGGCTCAAGGTAATCACAGCCCGAGAAATGATTATGGGAAGCTTTTGAATTTTGGGACTATGACAGATTGAGAATGGACAGATCCACAAAAGGGTGCCAAGAGCCTTCCTTCCTGGAGACCAAGAATAGCCTTCAGTAAAAGCCTTTTCCTATCTGGTGGTCTGGTACTGGTTTCACACAGCCCTGAGAGCACAGGTTGTGAATATGAGAAATGGCCTCTGCCCCTTGGTTTTGTGGCATATCAGGGTAGCTTTTGAATCTTCATGGTTATTTGAAAGTGAGCTTGTAGCTGTTTGATTACTTCCAGAACCCACTTGCTGGAGGTGACGAGGGTCCAGTTTTCCCTGAATAGGGAAAGTCTTCCTCCTATCTTGCCCATGGTTAGGGATTGGGGGGGGGGGTGAGTCATTGCTGATCTCTGCTAGGGCTCTGTGGCCTAGAACTCCCCGGCCTGGGTGTTCCTGAGGACGACTTCCTTGCACTCGGAGATTGCTGCTGCCTATGAGGCCCTTTCCTTTCAGGTTTTCCTCTGACTGGGTTTTGACTGGGAGGGAAAGGACCAATGCTTAGTGGGAAAATTCCTACTGAGCCTAGGAGACTGAACTTGGAGGAAGTACTTGACCTTTTGCATGAATATTGCTTTACCCTCCTCTTTTTTGCCAGAGCCTTAGCCTTTGGTCCAAAAAGGGAGTCCTTATCTAGGGAGTGCATCTAGTAGTTCTGATTTGACGTGCTCTGGTAATGTCTGCTCCCTAGGCCAAGCATGCCTTCTGATGACAGAGCCAGAGAACGGCTCGGAAAGATGCCTGTAGGGCATATCAGCACTGCAAGAGTGCCTAGCTACCTGGGAACTAGAATGGCAGAAATCCAACAATTCTTTGGAAGTGTTCCTGTCCTCCAGTGAGGAAATCTTTTGCTTCATTTTTTCCAAAGTACTCTGTTGGTATTTTATCATATGAAACTGGCAATTGAGGGCCCTCACGGCCAGGGTAGATTAAGTGTAAACCTTCTTCCCAAATCTGTTTAAGGGCCCTGCTTTTTTTTTTTGTCATAGGTAGTGCGTTTTTTTAAGTACTGGCCCAACAGCTTTGGGGCCTAGCGTGACAACCTCTGAGTAAGCACAGGGGTTCTTAAAAAGTAATTTATGCAAGTCCAGTACCATGTAAAAAAAAGTCTGGTTTATGAGGGGCTGGGGGGAAGTCTCGCTGGATTGAGAGGATTCCACAAAGACTTCTACCACTTCCAACACTGGAGGGATAAGCCAAGGGTTTTTGATGAGGGAGAAAAAGGAACTCCCAGACCCTCTTTTGCTTAGGGGTACTCCAGTGCCTACCAGTGGAAAAACTCACATGGCATGCAGTGTCTCCTCAAATGTAATGTCCTCAGGGGGTGAAGCAGAAGGCGACACCTCTTTGGCATCACAACCCTCAAAGGAGGTAAGGGTTCTTCAAGGACAGAGTCCTCCTGATCGGAGTCTTCATCTGAATCAGGGGGTTCTGAAAAGGCCTCAGGTGTAAGGTCTCTCGGCCCTTTTCCTGGGGAAGATTCAGGGGGAGGTTGCCTGCCTCTGACCAAAGAAATTTGGTCCTCAGCCAACCTGACCAAATCCTGACTACCTGTGGGACGGGAGACTGTAGGCCTAGGCAGAGAAACAGAGGTCGAAATCTTTTTAGGTGTAGCCTTTGCCTTGGGCCTATGCACGTGTGCTGCTCTGGCACTAGTCTCCTTGAAAGAAATACCAGATTAGGGTAGGTGCCCCAAAGGGATGTCAGTTGAGGATCATTCGCCGGAAACATAGGTCTGCTTAGTGACTTCAGACCTGACAGAGGAACAAAATGGCAAGGCCTGACTTGAAGCTGAGCGACCAGACAGCATGTCAGACTACAAAAGGTTTCTCACAGAGGCCTGCGTCATCACCTCCCTCGCAGAAGTGGGCTGCGAAGGTGCCTCTCCTTCTGCAATGAGCCTTGGGGGGGGGACACTGGAGGACAGAGATAGGTTGTCGTCAGAGGCAATAAGTTTGGGTCTTTTTTCCTTTTTTCACTTGGGGAACAACCTCGGGACGACAGACACCATTCTGCAATGTAAAGTGGACTGCTGACTAAGGTGCTTAGACAAGATTTCGGCCCTACGCCAATTTTGGACATTGTGGTTTGGGCCAAAACAAGTCATACACAAAGTATGAAAGTCTCTTGTGTGGGATTGGTTTACCACAACAGAGACAGTTAACTTATGACACGAGTCACAAGAAAGTTCCCCAATGGGGTACTTAGCTTTAGGAGGACTTCTCACTCCGACTGTGGACTGATTGATGCACTCATAACTGCTTCTGGCACTGACAGCAAGACAGATGTTATGGTGTCGGCTGGCTCCCTTTACAGCCAACCATTCTGATGCAAGGGTAGGGTGTCTGCCAGCTGAAGGAGGGAGTTTTATTTGCTCAGGTAGTTGGGGCCAACCAAGGGCTTCCGAAGCAGGAAATCCCTTAAGTCAGGACTGCAACAGTGAAGCACAAAGAACATCTACATTTTCTTGATAAATCTTTCAATGCAAGGGGTTCCTTGAGGGGCAAGGTTCAACTCCTTTGGGTCCTGAGGAATCCACCTTGGGATCCATCACAGTAGCTGAGAAAATACTAAAGGTCATTTTAAAATGATTAAATTTCCTGAGGACAGGAGCCTGCAGCAATGATACAAGGAAGGGTCTTGGACGACATTATCCACAAACTTTAGAATTAGAGGAATAGCCAGATGTGTGTGTTCAGGATGGCCAATGGTTACTTAGACTAGGGATAATCTTGAGTCTCCCAACTAAAAGATCCCCTCATCTTGTAGGGGGTCTCTCCGACAGATCAGCCCTAAGGTGTTGAGGCTTAGGCAATTTATCGGACGCAAGTGTAGGCATATCATCCAAAGGAAATTTGGTCCAGGCAATCAAAATCTTCAGTCTCATAGGAATCTGGAGATGCCAGATGAGAAAGGCCCTTTTTTCCTTTGGGCAGGAAAAGCTCCTGGGGCAGGGGTTCTGCCCGGACTCAGCTATCTGGACTTCAATCTATGAGATCTTCTACTAACCTGACCAGGTACTGTGGGGGTAGGCAGAAGTGGAGAACCAGAAGGCCTAGGCTGGGGAACCTTATATTTTGCCTCAGGTGAAGTGTTTGCTGTCATTAGCCCATGCTATGCCTGGTCTGCAGAGGATTCTGCTCTCATCAATAGGTCTGGTACAGAAATTGGAACAAAGTCTGCAGAGCGAATCTGGACTCAAACACGCCAAGTCCTTCGGCTCCAGTAGACTTAAAAGGGGCCTCCAGTGGGGGACTACAGAATGGTCACAGCCAACGTAAAGACTGCAAATGAGTCTCCACCTTAGACAATAAGAGCCTGGGTGGATTATCAGACAAGCTGTCTTGTCTTGATGCTTCTTTTTGCAAGGAAAATCCAACTTAGTATGACTGGCAGACACCACAGCAAACATGGACCAGCAAAGTGCTCCCACCTTCTCTAAACTAAGACTTTCAAAACACTACCCTACTTTTAATTGTACTAGAATTAAAGTGAGCACATTCGGGACAGTTGGGTATGTTGTGCTCTGGCCCAAGCAGAACACAGTGGAAGTCCCAGTAAGGGGTTCATTTCCCCACATATTAAGCAAACAGTTAGTTATGTACTCACCATAACAATCGATGTACGTGGTCCATCTCACCTACATTCATTACTGATGGGTTCGGAGCCGATAATCGGCTCCGACTCGGCCGACTATTTTCTAGCACGAAGTCTCTAATTGGCTGGGCTAACCGGTAACCCAGAATGCACCTCTCCCAAACCCCCAGATCTTGTTTGCATACATCCATACATACATCCGAATCACTCCACATACACCAACCTCAGTAAGAGGAATATCATCCACCAGGAAAGGGGAATAAACCGATTCTGAAGGGTCTCAGAGCAATTATCCTGCAAATCCTTCAGGCAGGGGGCCGGTGGGAGGGTACGCAAGAATGTAGGCGAGATGGACCACATACATCGATTGTTATGGGGAGTACATAACCAAATGTTATGTGGTCCTATCTCGCCTACATTCATTACTGATGGGACAGCGTCCCTAGCACCTCTAACCCGGGAGGCTCATAGGAAAATACTCCTGAGAACCGTGGAACCAAAGGAAGCCCGGCCTCGAGATGTCACGTCCAGCTTGTAATGACAGATAAAGGTGTGATGAGAAGCCCAGGTAGCCGCTGCACAAATGTTGTCCAAGGAAAGCCTAGCATGATACGCTATTGAAGTCGAGACCGCCCTAGTGGAATGAGCCTTGACAGGGAAGGGCAAGTTTCTGCCCGCTGATGAGTAAATAAAGGTAATGCAATCCTTAATCCACTTGGAAATTGTGCACTTGGAAACAGAACTACCCGTTCTATTCTCCGAAAAAGAGAAACAATTGATCTGATTTTCTTACGTGTTTTGTCCTGTGTAAATATAATCTTAGTTGTCTATGCACATCCAATTGATGAAATTTGAACTCCGCCTTGTTGGAGAAGTTGGGGAAAAAACACAGGTAACTCAATGGATTGGTGGAGGTCAAATGTAGACGACACCTTAGGGAGAAAGGACAGATTAAGTCTCAAGGATACCCTGTCCTTATGTAATATCAAATACGGGGGCCTAATGGATAATGCTTGAAGTTCTGATACTCTTCTAGCCGAAGTGATGGCCACTAAGAAAGCAGTCTTCCAGGATAAGAATTTCAGTTCGCAAGTGGCAGCCGGCTCAAAGGGCGGAGAAGCGATGGCTTGCAATACCAGATTTAAATCCCATGGCATGACGGGTTCTGACACAGGATGCAGTAACCAGGCTCCTTTCAAAAAGGCCTTGCAAAGTTTATGGCCCATAAGAGCGGGCTCATAGGATACATGGAAGTTAGAAATGGCCGCCAGCTGCACTTTAATGGTTGAGGGAGCAGACCCCTGTCGGAACAGCATAGCTAAAAAGTCTAAAACCGCAGATATAGGGGCTGTGAAAGGGTCCAGACCTTCTGCCTGAGCCCAGATGGAAAATCTCTTCCATTTGCTAGAGTAAATTCTTCTGGTGGAGGACTTGTGAGACGACGAAAGAATATGCACCACCTCAGGTGAAAAAGAATGCAGTCTAACTATCGATGGAAGTGGAGCAGCCAGGCTGTCAACCTGAGGGACTGTAGGAAGGGGTGGAGCTGTCCAGACATAAGAGTCAAAAGGTCTGGTACTGGATCCAGAGTCCAAGGACCATCCACAGTGAACCGCTGAAGGAAGGGGAACCAGACCTGGCGGGGCCAGTGTGGGGCAATTAGAATCATCTTGCTTCCCAAGTGAATGGCTTTCTGAATCACTCTTGGTAACAGAGGAAACTGAGGAAAGGCACAGAGCAGACCGGAAGGCCAACCGTGGACTAGAGAGTCTCTGGGTGACTCCCTCTGTGGGGAGATCAGCATGAAGTAGTTGCTGCATTTGGCATTGAGGGGACTGGCAAAGAGATTGCAGCAAGGCTGACCCCAACCTGTTGAAGATCCAAGTTGCAACTCGGTTGTTCAGGGACCACTCGTAAGGCATCAGAATCACTCTGCTTAGCCTGTCTGCTATCACGTTGGATTTTCCCGGAATGTGCGTTGCCACTAGAAACCGTTGGGAAGACGCTACCCAATTCCACACACTCATGGCTTCTCCGCAAAGGGGGTAGGGACTTGGTTCCCCCTTGCTTGTTCAGGTACCAAACTGACATGCTGTCTGAGTGAATAGCAATTGTTCCCCGGGGAAGAGAGCTCTGAAGTGCTTGCAACACTAACAGGACTGCTCTCATCTCCAGGACATTGATGTGTAAGTGTACCTCGTGATCCTGCCACGTGCCTTGGACCGTTCTGCCCAGATAATGTCCCCCCCCCATCTGGGAAGCGTCCGTGGTCACTGTGGCAGCAGGAGAGAGGGGGACTAGATTCCTCCCCCTTGTCCAGGTTGGAGGAACATAGCCACCAACGGAGATCCTGCCTGCAATGCTCTGTGAGGAGAATCGGGTGAGAGGGGTAATTTTTGATAGGACCACTGGACTGAAAGGAGCCACTGGAGGATCCGCATGTGTAGCCTGGCTAAGGGTACTAACATGATGGTCGCTGCCATGGATCCCAATAACTGAAGAACTAATCTGGCTTGGACCTTTTTCCGGGGCAATAGAGCCTGGACCTGAGATTGCAACACTGTTATCCTTTCTTGAGGTAGAAAGGCCCTCATTAGGACAGAGTTTAACTCTGCGCCTATAAATACAACACGCTGTGAGGACAGCAAGGCAGATTTTTCCCAGTTTAGTGTAATTCCTAACCTTTGACAAAGGTAGCCTCTCTGGCTTGGATGAGGAGATGCCTGGTGGGGCGGTAATAAGCCAATCGTCCAGGTAAGGAAACACCTGGAATCCTAGACGTCTCAGGTGAGTTGTCACCACTGCCAAGCACTTGGTAAACACCCTGGGGGCTGTGGTGAGACCAAAGGGCAGGGCTCGAAACTGGAAATGACTGGCCCCCAGCCGGAAGCGTAAATGATTCCTGGATGCCTTGTTTATCTTGATGTGATAATAGGCGTCCTTGAGGTCGATGGAGCACATCCATACTCCCTCTCCCAACAATGGGAAGATGGACTGAAGAGTGACCATTCGGAACTTGGACTTCAGGACGTAGTGATTCAATCGACTGAGATCCAGGATGGGTCTCAGGTCCCCTGTTGTTTTCGGCACCAAAAAGAGTCTTGAGTAAGTTCTTGATCCGATCTGGTCTAAGGGGACCGGATGGATGACTCCTTTTCTTAGCAGTTTTGATATCTCTAGCGCTACTGATTAGGGGAGGGGGCGAAACAAAGGGAATGGTGTAACCTCCGGTGATTATTCGAAGCACCCATCGATCCTGAGTGATGCTCTCCCAGGCTTGAAGATGCCTCAAAAAACGACCCCCGACTGGCTCCGGAGCAGCACAGTCGGGCAATCCCTCAGGGATGCCAATAGGAAGATCCGCAAAAGGAGTCGCGGTCTCCCAGATTGCGGGGGGCCTCCTCTGCCCCTAGGACGGCGTCTTTCAGAATAACTCCCCCACCTCTGCCTCTGGAGGGGGGCTCACCATGCGTGGCTGGGAAAGACTTTTGTGATTTCTTGAACCACATCTTCCCTCCTCTCTGAGCCTTGGGATAAGGCCTAGAGGGAAGAGAAAAACGGGTCCCTAAGGCAGATAAAGTCTTACCCTCCTGTTCACATCTGGTGAGTCTCGTTCACTTTGGGTCCAAAAAGAGAGGACCCATCGAAGGGGGCATCCGTGAAGGAAGACTTGAAGGCCTCTGCGAAGTGACATAGGCGCATCCAGGCTTGCCTCCTAAGAGCCAAGCCTGAGCTAACTGCCCTACTCGCCCCTTCGGGTGCATAGGATATGAGCCTCATGGACGAGTCTGCAATGGAACCAAGGGTAGACAACTGGGCGTTAACAGTCTGCGCTACCGCCTCAGGCATGTTACCAGTCAAGGTATCTCCCAACTCTTTGTCACTTTACTCTGCTCCAGTGAGATCTCCTCAAAGGTAATTCAGAGACCACAGTGTAAAGGTAAGTGAAGACAGGGTACGCTTCCCATATCGATCCATACTCCTGGACTCCTTGTTAGGACAGACGGAGGAAGAAGCCTCTGCAACTTCTTGCTGAGTAGCTGACGCCACCACCATGGCATCTACAGGGACCCCTTTTGTCAAAAGCTCTTTCCCCGGGGGAGTAGACAGGAATTTATTAGGACTGGGCACTGGTTCCACGGAATCAGGGTGCTCCCACACCCTTCGACAAATCAGGTCTAAGAGTTCATCGAAGGGTGGAGACACCCAGGAGGTGGAAGGTTGAGCTCCGAAGGCCTTGAATACAGACTCCTCCTCAGAGGGGGGCTTGGAAGGCCAGTCGTCGCTCTGCCTCAAAACCTCCAGGATGTCGGAGGAGGAGACGTCATCCGAGGACGACTTAGGGGACCCCTCTGCATCATCGAGATCGGTATCAGAGGTGATGGACTCGTCTTGGGAGTCTATGTGTTTCCTCTTGCACAGGTTCTTCCTGGGAGGCTCCTCAGGCACAGACTCTGAGGGGCCCTCAAAGCTGGGGACCACTCATGGGGGTGTCCTCAGGCCTTCAAGCTCTGCTGTCCACTGATAGGGAGGCGTCAGAGGATCTAGTCGGGGTGTATGGGGATGGAGTGGCCGATCCAAGTGATGTCACTGACGACCTCGCCAGTGCGCTCCTCATGGCCTCGAAGGCGGGTCCCCCCGAATCAGAGGACTGACCCATCTCAGAGACTATAACCGGAGTCGGGATCCCCCTAGCCGAAGCGCCGAGAGGGAGAATCGGGGCCGACGGAAGTCCCGATGCATCCCCCTCGGGCCCGACTGAAGAAACCAGAGTGCCGAAACCAGATGATGGAACCAAAATGGTTGGAGCAGACGACTGCTCCGATAAACCCGCCAGGGGTACCGGAGCCAGCGTAAGGACATCACTCGGCACCGAACACTCCGGCTCCGATGACAATGCTCGGAGGAGGAATCATCGGTACCGAAAAAGGAACAGGCTCCGGAGCCGACTGGGTCGGAGCCGAAAACAATTTGGCTAACACCAGCGACTGAAGGAGCCTCTGAACCACCCTATCCACGTCCAAATCAGATAACCTAGAGGATTTGGAGGCAACTGAAGGAGATTAGGATCTCCTACCTATTGATCCCTGTGTAACACTGGGTGACCGGCTCCGAATCGGCTCCAATAGGATTGGAGCCGAGGTCGACTACAGTACCACCGATACCTCCTGCGGCCCCGAAGAAAATGGAGCTGAGGAAGCAGTATCCAAACCAGAGCTCCTGTCCTGTGACTCCGAAGCCAACGGAGCCGAGGAAGTTGTAACTATTTTCAAAATCTTCTCCGGGGGTTCCGAGGAACTAGATGGAGCCGGAGATCATTTCTTAGTTCTGGTGGATTTGGATTTGCCAGTAGAAGCAGATTCTACATCCTCTTCAAAGGAGGGCTTGACCAGGCCCTTCAAAATCAGTTTATTTTTTCTTTCCTGCAGCACCCTAGAACTGAAGGAATGGCAGACACTGCAGGATTCCTGTAAGTGAATCGCGCCAAGGCAATAAACACAGATGGCATGCCCATCTGTGATCGACATCTTATACGCACACTGAGCATTTTTTTAAACCCGGAGGGTTTATGCTCCTTTTGCTCTTTAGACATGTCCAACAAATTCCAAACACTCAACACAATAGGAAGGTGGGATACACTACAGGAACTCTAATTTAAACGCCGACAACAAGACGAAGGAGAGGACTAGGTCCCTCTAAATTAAACGGGCCTAGCCCGCCAAACACAAGGAAACCACACACACTCTCCACAAACTATAACAAGCTCAAACACACACAAAACACAATATAGCTATGAAAATAGCTTTTGTTTGACAGAAAGTTATAAAACGTTAGAAAATTTAGTCAAAAAGGTACTTGGCCACAGCCAAGCTCGAGACCACGTCCTAACTCAACGAGCGACAAACAAGATCTGGAGCAAACACTGGTTTTACCCACTGGCATCTAAAAGTGTGTGCATCCGCGAGACAGAGACTTTCCTCAGTTGGGTACTTAGCTTTAGGTGCATAGACTGATACTTGAAGGCTATCTTGAGCAGAGATGTCACAAACTGACAAAAGGGTGCTGACTGATGACTCGCACTCCAATGTCCTGAGGGAAGGGCATCCGACAGGCCAGGAGGGGCTACATCTCTGAAGCCCCTGTAACAAACCTCTCTAACATCTCTACCCCAACCTCTCTAATCCCTTTCTTCCACCCCTCTAACTACCTTGGACTGTAGCCAAATACACTGCTTGTAAACCTACATCTCAGCTGTAATCTTAGCCACTGTTATTCAAGAGTAATAGCTGCTAGTTCAGCTATTAAAATACTTGTTAGTCTTTATGGCACCAGTGATACAAGTGTTGTACCATTTAACTAAATTTCATTTTGAACTTAACGGTTTACTACTATTGTTAAACAAAGCCTACATATACTTCTTGTAACTTGTAATTGTTTTTAATTGTTGTTTTTATTGTGGAGCTTTTCTCCCCGGGCCTCTGCTGGAAAAAAAAACCTGTGTCCAGTCGGATTTTCCCAGTCAACAAATGTAAATAAAAAATAAATTGTCAGTAAAGGGTTTCCACAGCAGGAAATCCCAAGCAGTTACTGCAGCAAAAGTGAAACATTAACATCCTCAGCTGCCCAGCACTGAAAACAGTCCCTCCTGAGAGCAAGGTATCTGTAAACACAAAGTCAGCTAGTGAGGAGTCTGTAGGCTTTCTGCAGACGAATGTAGGTTTTGTAAAACAGAACTGGAAGCAGTTGCACACCTTATTGCTGGTTGTGACATACTAATGGTAGGACTGTATAGTGAAAGGCATAATAATGTGGCAAGACTGTTGCACTGGGGATTGTGCAAACAATACTGAAGTAGCTGAAAAACACTGGAAAAATGAGCCACAAATCATCATACAAAATGAAGTCTACATCACGTGGGATCATCAATTACCTACAGTTCAAAAGATAGGTGCAAGAAAACCAGATATAGTGGTCCATGAAGAGACAAAAGTGGCACTGATCAGTGAAATCACTGCACCCAGTGACTACAGTGTCTTGGGTAGAGCCAAAGTAATAAAATATCAGGATTTGCAAGCACAAACAAGACCAATGTGGAAGACACCCAGACAGCTCCAATAGTGGTAGGAGCAACTAGTATTCTAAAAAAGAATTACAGATGCATGCAACCCTGTACGGATTGCAGGAGTCACTACTAGGCCACTGCATGTGCTGTGGAGAGCACTTTTGGCTGACATCAAAGAATGAAAATACTAATTTCATTAACTTTAATCATACTTTGACTTAGGAATGCTGTCCATTCCAGTCATGGTATTAGAAATCCAAAACATTTGAAGAAATTAAAGTGAGAAACCATAGATATTTACATGAAATACAGCAGTGTAAAATTTTACACTAACAGTAGATGTCCTTTTCACTGCTGCAGTATTCATCACACATGGTATGGCCACCCAAGGATCGCACAACATACTTCTAAGAATACTAAAGCCTTTACAACCTCCCAGTGTTGTACATCAGGCATATGTTACCCATACAAGTGAAGAGCATAAAAGGCAGCATATGCACACTGAATACTTAGAAATGAAGTGACCCAGGAGAACTATAGCAACTGCAAGAGAAAGGCGAACGTGCACATCCAGAGGTAAAAACGAAACAGAAGAGAAACAGGACAAGAAGGCAAAGACCTTTTGGCCAGCAGTGTTCCCAAAAGGGAAAAAAAAATGGCAATGGAGTGACTGAATACTGCAACAGCAAAAAAGAACATTACTGTTATGGTTAAGATCTTACACAACTGCACTAGGTCCTTCCTTATCACCGTTTCAGTATTCATCACGTGGGAGATTGCCAAAGCTACTTTATGGGATGGGAGAAAGGCAGAGGATCTCTTCACAAACCCATGAAGGATAGCACTGGCAAATCCTGTCCTGGCTCTTCAATGTCAAACTTGTAATGTTTAGTGAAAACGGATTGAGTAGCAGCTTCAAGGATGAAGCTAGTATCCAAATCTTTGAAGATCGCTCCAGAAAAGGCTACTGCCCTCACAGAATGAGCTCGAACAGAAGCAGAAAGCAGTTTGCCATGAAAAGAACACAAAAATGGCCTCAGAAATCCAGGAGGAGATGGTATGCTGGGAGATGGCCAAACCCAATGTCCTGGAATGAAAATGAAAAACTACGCATATTTAGGGAAAGCCCTCGTCTTATTCTTATACCACCAGTGCTGTCTAGGTAGATCCAAGGTAAGAACCTTCTCACTAGCAGACTATGGAGAAGGAAAAAAGGACGGAAACTGCATAGATTAAGAAGCAACCCATGGACCACCTTGGGCATAAAAGGATTACTACACTGGAAGAACGAGAGACCCCTTGTTTTGTGCGAGAAGATACAGCTAATGAGGTAACTTGGTATTTCCCCTGACCAAAGGCAAGAGAAAGGGGAACCAGTGCTGTCTGGGCCAAAAGGTAGTCCCTAACTAGATTCTGATTGGGGGGGGGGCACCCTTCCTGCTCATATGTAGGACCCTGGGAAGCAGAACAGAAGAATAAGCATATAGGATTCCTATCGAAAAGGACATGGCACCCACCTTGTAAGTCAGAGGACTTGGCATACAGAAGCAAGAAAGATGCCTGTTCAGGAGGGAGGCAAAAAGATTCACTTAATACCCTACCAATGTACTATAAACAAATGTCTCTGTGAAGCATACGTTTATGAGGTTGTGTCCCAGATCTGTTCAAGGAGTCTGCCACAATTGTGTTCTGAAGGGGTGTAGACCACCTGGAAGTTGAACTGATAGTGGACAGCAAATACCAAGCAATGAAGGGCTAGTCTGGGAAGATAAGACCTTGTGCTTGTTGATGTACTACTGTGGGTGCTGGGTGTAAAGAATTTGTAAAGAGCCTGTAGACCACAGAATGAAAGACCTCAAGAGCAAGAATGAGGGCCCTCATCTTTAATGTTGATTTGATCTAACCTCTTAGGTTCATACGTAGGTACTAGGCTATTGGCCCTATGGCCTATATAAGCCTAGCCAAAAACATAACCTGGCTTTCGCCAATCAAGAAAATTATTTTCCTGTGCCCCCGTCGAGCAGAGCCACAGAAGTGATCCCCAGGATGAATTTCCTATCTCCCATCCAATCAAGATTCATCTTGAAAAGTGCTAATGAGAGGCTTTTTGTTTGATACAGATAGTTTGTTCCAAGGTATGGGAAGTCTCTGGGACAGGAATCTATCCTTCCAGCATGTTCTGTTTATTGTGACAAGGTTTAGGTCCCAAGAGTGTAGCTAGAGAGGATTGGGATTTCTTTAAGTGGAGCATGTCCAACAGCTTTGGGTTTGACGCAGCTTTGTACGTTAGGCAGAGATCGCCTCCGAGTAGGCGATATGCGACAGAGTAAAGCTGGAGTTTTTTTTAGATGGTCTGAGTAGGGCATCTGAGGCCAGCAATCCTGTGGCACTTCTGTGGCCTTTCCAATTGTTGTAGATTTCTTGTGAGGTACATACCAAAAGGGGCGCTGTATTCTACAATGGGGTCTACTGAATGAAGAGTAGAGGGGAACAATGACCTTTTTTTTTCGTGGATGAGAAACCTTTTGTGATTAGGTGTGCAACGTAGAAGGATTTCCTGACTTCTGTGGTGATGTGATTATCAAAGGAGGGACTACTCTCCACCTGTGTCCCAAGGTCTCTCATCAAACTTTCGGTGTTAAGTAGACTACCGCCTATGTGGTAGTTCATGGGTACGGAGTTTTTACCAAAAGGGATGGCAATGCACTTTTTGGCACTGAGCTTGAGGCCATGGCTTTCACACCAGGCATCTGCCTCAGTGAGGCCATTTTGTAAGATGTCCACATGGCTAGGATTTTCGATTATGGCTCCTAGTTTGCAGTCATCTGCAAACTTCGCTAGCCAAAGACCTTCTGCGTTGGTCTGTACTTCAGAGAAGTAGATACCAAACAGGAGAGGACCCAGGACTGAACCCTGTGGTACTCCACTTGTCACTGGTCTGAAGTCAGATTTGGAGTCTGCTACTTTCACAGCGTGGGTTCTGTCAGTGAGTCAGTTGGCAACCCATCTTGTGACATAGGGATTTAAACATAGTTTAGTGAGTTTATGTATAATTCCAGAGTGGGGGATGATGTTGAAAGCCTTGGAAAGACCTAGATAGGCTGTGAACACCACCTTACCCTCATCTACGGCTTTGATGACTGCTTCAAAGAAGTCTCTCAGGTTTAGGAAACATGATCTGCCTTTTACAAACCCGAACTGGGTGGGGTTCAGAGTTTGGAAATTAGCAATGTCATTGTTTATAAGTTCCATGACGATACATTCCATAGCCTTGCAGACCAGGCTTGTCAGGCTAATGGGACAGTAGTTCCCAGGGTCCATGGTGGCTCCCCCTTTGTGGAGTGGGATAACAGTCGGTGTGCCATTCAGTGGGCACAAAGCCTGAGGTGAGGCTATGATTGAACATGGTACTTAGGTGGGGTGTCAGTTCGTTCTGTAGCTTGTGTAGAACGCAGCCTGGTCTGTTGTCAGGTCTCATGGATGCTGTGTTCTTGGCTTTGGAGAGTGTGGTTTTTACCTGTGCAGCCGTGATTACAGGAACTTTGCATTCTTCCGGTACAGACATGGGCCCTTTAGGGGGTGAAAGGGGGGTAAAGATAACACTGAACCTATCTGCCTGGATGCTGGTAATATCAGTTGGGTCTGTATATTTGGTGCCATTGTGCTGCAACTCAGAGCAGATCTGAGTGTTGAATTAGTGGCGATTTTGTTTTAGTAATTAGCTTTGGAGGATTTTGTGAGGGATCCCAGCTTCTCACTGCGGCTGACCAGGGAATTCCTCCAATCATGGGATTTTACTCTTTTGCAACAGTTTCTTTCTTCTGTTCTAGAGATTGTTTATGGCAGGGGACCACCAGATTGGCTTCAATTTTTTTGGAGGATAGCATCTTGGTTCTGTTAGGGATTGCACGATCCATGCACTCCTGCAAGTGCTTATAAAGTGCATTTGTGTAGGATTCAGTCATACCTTTATTGTCCGTCTGCATGGGTGTTGTGAAGTTTGCCACTTCTGTGTTGAGCGTGAAGTTGGCTTTGGAAAATTCTTTACAGTGGTTTCCCTAATGAGGAGTGGGGGTGGGATGTGGATGTTTAAGGTGATTAAGTTTGTGGTCGGATCTGACCAACGAGGAATTGACCATGTTGGTAATGACCAGGTCTAGGATACTGCTGCCCCTGGTGAAGATGTGGATAAGTTGATCCAAGGCATTGGAATTTATGAATTCCAGAAAACGCTGAGCAAAAGAGTTGGTACACGAGTAGTTTTCCCAGTTAATGGTGGGGTAGTTGAAAAATACAGTTGTGTACACTTACCATAAATGTAGATGTTAGAGTGTATTCACTGTTGCAGTCATCACATTTGGGTTATCTGCTTGCAGTAGCCCTCAGTCGGCCTGATTATCAAAGTCTTGGGTCCTGCGTCAGTTGCTGTCTCATCTTCTGTGATGTCAGGTTGTCAGGGGTATAAAGCATGCAGCCGATGCCATTACATCAGTTTTTCTTACCCCAGATGTCAGGTGCCCCCCTAATGGGAAGCAATTAAATATATATATAGAAGGTTATACCTCCAACAAAAAAGCAAATACACCAAAAAGCTTTTAAGCATAGTAAAGGAGAGTAGAGGTATAGCCAAATGAAGTCAGGGGGCTGGAGGGAGGGTAACCAGGACTGCAACAGTGAATACACTCGAACATCCACATTTATGGCAAGTGCACACAACTGTAATATGTTTCTGCAGTCATCACATTTGGGCACATTCCCAAAGCTAAGGATGGGAGGAGGAATTTAGACAGCATTAGGACCAGCTATAAGGCCCTGCAAGACTGCAGTGGCAAAGCCAGCTCTGGCTTTAGAGAAAATTGGCAAATGGTAATGCTTGGTGTAAGTATGTACAGAACTCCAGGTAGCAGCTTCTAGGATGTCCCTGGTAGGGACACCTCTGAGAAAGGCTGTAGAGGTAAATGCAGCCCTGGTTGAATGGGGTCTAATCCCCTAAGGGATAGGTTTTCCATGGTGCTTATAGCAGAAATGAATGCAATGGCCTATCCATTTAGAAATGGTTCGCTTTGAAATAGCCTTCCCCTCTGCCCCTGCATCAAATGCCACCAGCAGTTGTTCAGATTTCCTTTGAAGGACATCCTCCCATTATTAGGGTGTTAGGTTGTACCCTAATATTTCCCAGTGTATCAAGAAATGAGGAGTGGGAATCCTGGGGCATGGTGGGGGATCTGTTGCAAGCTACAATCTGGATTGCAGTCTTGCCCAGAGTTGCACTTGGATAATCTCGGATGCATTATGCTGAGCAACTAACCTGGAGGTGTGGATATCTTTAATGAATATGGACAAGCCTCCACCTTTAGGGCTTAAGTACAGGTTAGGTGGCCGAAAGGTGCGGTATGAATTATAGCCTGGTAATGCAGGGGAACTCTGGAACCTTGAACCAAGTCTCTGTCACTGCAAAGATATCAATGTTTGCCATTTTAAGGAGTGCCTCGAGTGAGTGCATTTTGAGGTTTAGACTTCAGACTTCTAGCATTGAGTGCCCTGAAGAAGGGCCATGAATCCTAAGCCTTCAGATTGCTGAAGAGGCTCCCTACCCCAGATAATAAGAGTCTGAACAGCTCTTGAGCATGGGGTAGGAATATGGAAAGACAGGAATGGTTTGAGGGAGATTTGTCAAATCCACCAATGAAACAAGTTGAAAGAGGCAGTAAAAGAATCAAACTTCAGACAGTAGCAATGTTGAAGCCAGTCTTTAGGTACCACTGAAGCCTCCTCATATGAAGCTTGGTCAAGGAAAGCATGGGAATAGTAGATGCCGTGAACTGACAAGGCTCTACAATTTTGCAGGAATGAGAAGAGAGGAGGTAGAGACTGGTAGTAGTTTGTCAGAGAGAGATCCTTTGGTAAGAAAAGCCAGCACTAGAATGGTTTGGATTCTGCAACCCAAAAAAATGTGATCTTGGAAATGAGTCAGAATTAACTTGGAGATTGATAGCAAATCCCAGACTGCACAGGAATATGGTTAAGTGCAGATCCTGAAGAAACCTGGACTGAGGGGGGAACAAGAAGGTCGTCATCCAAATATGGGAATATCTGAATAAGCCTAAAGCCTGCAAAAGGCTAGGACAGTGGCCAGGCATTTGGTAAACACCCATGGAGCAATAGAAAGACCAAAGGGCAAAGTAAAGAACTAAAAATGAGAGGAAGAAGAAAGAAATGTAAAAACTTGGGAGAGGTTGAATGGAAATACGAAGACAGTCACGCCAGGTCTAGGGAGATCAGAAAGGCCTGTGGGATTAGAGGAAAATCTGGAGGGAAACATCCAGAAAGGAGGAAAAAAAGAATTGATAGGGGAGAGATCTAAGACAGGTCTCCATGGCCCCTCTTTTCTGGGAACAGAAAACATCTGAGCAAAACCCATTCTGAGACTCTGAAAAGGGTTGATTGTACCCTGATCTACTAGTTCCTGTAGAATCTCAGAAAAATGAGGAAGTTGGCATGGAGGAGGGGAAAACAACTTTTTTGGGGGGAGGGTGGGGGTGAGATTTCCACACCATAAAA
The DNA here is from genome assembly GCF_019279795.1 of Protopterus annectens. Classification (NCBI taxonomy): domain Eukaryota; kingdom Metazoa; phylum Chordata; order Ceratodontiformes; family Protopteridae; genus Protopterus; species Protopterus annectens. The sequence goes on from NC_056745.1 coordinate 512,064,914, forward strand.
CAGTGAGAGAACGGACAGAACAAGAGTCTGAAGTAACCTGTTGCCAGACAGGGAAAGTCCAAGACATAGGGGAACCTGGGATGAAGATAGGAAAAAAATGTCAGATGAAGGCAGATTTATCCTGAAAAGGAGGCTTTTGAGCTTTAGAAGTCTGGGTGGGTTTATCAGAAAACATAGTGGTGTAAAATCTTACCATAACCATAGATGTCCTCCTCTTCCATGTAGCAGTATTCTTAGTGTGGGATTCCCTACCTCAGGCGACCCCGTCAGCTCCTATACAAAAGCTTAAGCCTAGTTGCTGTAGGTGCGTGGGATGCCACACGGAGGGCCATAAACCAGACACCTTAAATGTGAAGTCTGGCTAGTCTGCTCTTGGTGAAGGGTACAGCTTCCTAGTGCCCAAGAGCTATATCCATACTCCAAACTTAATCCAGGGGGTTGGAGAGAGGGAAGGAATACTGCAACATGGAAGAGAAGGGCATCTATGGTTATGGTAAGGTTTTACACAACTATTCTGTATCCTATTTCTATGTTGCAGTATTCTTAGTGTGGGAGAGTGCCACAGCTTAGAGGGAAGGGTGGAGGTAAACGTGGAAGATTCCAGAAATGCCTGCAGGATTGCTCTAGCAAAGCTTGGCCTGGCAACTTGGTCCAGTTTGTAGTGTTTGAAGGTGTGAATAGTGGACCAAGTGGATGCTTCCATAATGGATGCTGTGTCCAGCCTTTTGAGGAAGGCTTTGGAAGTAGCCATGCCTCTGGTGGAGTGAGCTCTCAACCCACGGAGTAAGTGCTCGTCATGATGCGAGTAGCAGAAGGAAATGGATTTTCTGATCCAACGCAAAATAGTTTGAGACTGGGATGGAAGGAGACAAATAGTTGGCTATATTTTCTGAAGGGCTTAGTTTTGTCTAGGTAGAATTTAAGTTGTCTGTGTACATCCAGGGAATGGAAAATCCTCTCACTAGTGTTACCTGGAGAGGTGAAGGTAGGTGAAGAGATTGATTTAAGGACAGTTTGTGGAATACTTTGGCCATGAAGGAATTGTTAGCGCACAAGGTCACCATATCCTTGTGGAAGATTGTGTAGGGGGGCAGGTCATGACAGCCTGTAACTGACATTCTCCTAGCAGAGGTAATGGCAACCAACAGTAGTCTTCCGTGAACACAGTTGTAAAGCAGCATCACAAGCTGGTTTAAAGGGGACCAGTGTTAGTTTTTCCAGGACAAAGTTGAGGTACCAGGGTGGTGGGATGGGTTTTCTAGGTGGTCTGATGTGAAAAGTTTTACATCCAGCCTGGATAGCAAAGGGGGGGTCCTAGAGGCAGGCAAGATGAAATGGCTGAAAGGTGGATTTTTATTGAAGAGTAAGAAAGGCCATCCTTAATGAGTTCACACAAGCAAAGACTAGGGAAGGGTCTGCTTGGTTGTGGTCCCTGTCTTTATGTAGACACCATTTGGAAAAACTTTCCCATTTTTGATAAATATGATTTCATAGTAGGTTTCCAAGCCTCCCTCAGGACTGAAAGCATGTCCTCTGAGTAGAGGTGTCTAAAAGGGATTAGAAGTTTATCACCCAAAGTGTTAGTCCCGACATCTGCTGGTGATGATGAATTAGAGTTCCCTTTTGTTGTGTGAGAAGGTCCACCTTGTGGGGTAACTTGTGGTGATTGCCCTTGGCTAATGAGACAATTAGGGGGAACCAGTGTTACCCTGGCCAGTAGGGAGTCACCAGCAACATTTTTGGTTTGTCCTTCCTGATTTTCAGTAGGACCTTTTGGATTAGTGGGAAGGGGGAAAAGCATATAGAAACTGTCCCTTCCATGGAATGCTGAAGGCATCTACTCTCCAGGCAAGTGGAGAGTGATCCTTGGTGCAGAACTTATTCAAATGTCTGTTCTGGGGGGAGGCAAACAGATCCATTTGAGTGCCCCACCGGTGGACATGTCTAGAAAGGTCTCTGCTCAAAATCCACTCGTGCTGCAGAGAGGATGGTTTCCTGAGAGGGGATGTATGAGAACTGCAGGGACAAGTTGTGCCTGGAGGTGAGGTCCCAAATTTGTAAACTTATCCTGCAAAGAAAGTAAGCTCTGATCCCTCCTTGTTTACTGAGATACCACACAACTGTGGTGTTGCCTGTGAATATTTGAAGGGGACCTGGTTGGAGAATAGGAAGAAAAGCCTCCACGGCCAGAAGAACTGCAGTCATTTCCCTTACATTGATATGCTTCTTTTGAAGGGTAGGATTCCATGTCTCCTGTACCCTGAACCTTTGCAGGCGGCTCCCCACCCTAGGTCGGATGCATTTGAGTGCATGAATTGGCTTGGGGAGGGGATTTGGAGGGGTAGTCCCAGGTTGTGAAGAATTTGTTGAATCCACCACCTTAGTTCTGTTTTGAGGCACGGAAGAATTGGAGTGTTGGTGTTGTGACCACACTTTTTTTAAGGTACCACTGGAACTTCCGCATGTGCATTCTTGCTAAGGGAAACATAGGAATGGTGGCTGCTATTAGCCCCAGGAGTTAAAGGAATTGCCATGCAGATATCGTGTGTGTGTGTGTGTGTGTGTGTGTGTGTGTGTGGGGGGGGGGGGGTTAGTAAAAGGTTTTGGATGCGACTGGAGAGGGACAGGACTTGGGTCTTGGAAAAGCCCAGAACAGGTCTGTCCTGATCCTGCAGCCCAGAAAGATTCTGTATTGCTGCAGGAGTAAGGAGAATTTGTTTAAGATGAGGGTGAAGCCCAGGTTTTGTAGAGGGGAGGTGGTCTTTTGGATCTGCTAGAAGGAGATGTCTAGGTACAAATAGATTCAGATACCTTGGGTCCTGCAGTACGCAACGGATGGGGCTAGGCATTTTGTGATTACCCTGGGTGCAGTAGACAAACCAAAGGGCAAGGCTGTAAACTGAAAATGAGAGCAGGCTCCAGTAAAATGCAAGTATTTTTTGTTGAAGGGTTTTATGGGGATATGGAAATAAGCCTCCTTTAGATCTAGTGTGGCTATGAAGGCTTGGGCTGGGCTTAAAGGGAGACTAGTTTAAAGAGATAACCTTCTGAATGATGGAACTTATAGGATAGATCTAGTATAGGTCTCCAAAGCTCATCTTTTTTGGAGGGCCACAAAATCTAGAGTAAAACCTTTTTCCTTCCTGCCCTGGGGGAACAGGTTCTATTGCTCCTAATCTTTGCAGGTATAGTAGAATGTGAAGAAATAGGTGGATTTGATTTTTGGGTGGAAAAGGGATGGGGTTTTCCTTCCAAGAAAGTACTTATCCATTTTGACTGAAGTACCCATTGGTCTGATGTGATGTTTTTTCCAAAAGGGGAGACAGTGAAGGAGACTGGCTGACAAAGGTAGATGGGCAAGGTCATGCATTGTTGGGTGCATTTCTATCCTGAAAAGGCTGTCTTGGGGTTGGTTGAGAGGTAGCAGGTCTGGGAGTAGGTTTGCCTTCTGGTTCCTCTCCTGTGCCTGGTAGAAGAGGGAGTGCCAGAGGAAGGAGTTCTCCTGACAAACATTTTTGCAAGATAATTCCTGTAACACTTAGAAATAAGAGACAAGTAAATGTTTGATGTCCTACAGCTCCTTACTATTCACAAGCAGGTTTTTAAAAAGCTCTGCAGATTGTTTTCGAAACAAAATGTTATGGTCTAATGGGGTATCCACAATTTTAGTTTTGAAGTCCTCAGGGAGTGGTTTTAGGCGAAGGCAAGAACATCTGTGGAGAAATGAAGCAGAAGCTGCTGACCTAGCAGAGGCCTCTGCAGCATCATAACTGCACCTAATGAAATGTCTGGCTACCTGTGAAGCCAAAGACAGTTTAGATCCTATCTCAGATTTAGTAGGGCAGTCAGGGGTGGCCAGCCAGGAGACTGAAGGCTTGGGAAATACGGTCCAAGGCATGTGTTACCATGTGCCTGGTAATTGATAACATGGGAGGCCAGGGTGGATATGTACACTTTTTTCCCAATCCTGTCCATGCGTTGGCTATCCTTCTCAGTTGGCAGAAGAAATCCTGAAGGAAGTAGTCTGGATTGCTTGTCAGGAGAGACCAGAATTACTGCAGGGTCTGCCAGGGGGGTTAACTACGAATTTTTGCTCATCAGGCACTTTAAAAATCCTGTTCCGTCTCTTAGGTGGAGGTGGCTGAGAGTCTGGATTCTTGGATGCAGAGGTGAAAGCATCAAGACAGGCAGGTAAGACAGGTGGGATGGCTGATGGGGAGGGCGATTCCACTTGGAGTAAAAAATACCTCATCTGGGTGTCAGTCATCTGGGTAGTGTCCCATTTGTAGTATTCTTTCATTTTAGTAATCGTTTCACCAAAGGTAACATCCTCTGGTGGGGAGTCCTCTTCGATGGATTCCTCATCTGGGGAATAGCATTCCAAAGGAGAGGCAATCTGTGAAGCATAAGACATGGACTCTTCAGAAGATGAGTAGTAAGGTTCTAGATCCTCCTCCTCCTTCTTGGGTAGTAGGCATGGTGAGAGAAGTGGCAGAGGCAGGCTTAGAACTAAGCACTGGAATAGTGGAGGGGGAAGAGGTTGTGGGTCTAAGAGCCATAAAAGCCTGCAAAGAATTAGTAAATGATTGCCAGTCTGGGACTCCTTCAGGGGTTGGAGTAAAGTGTTTGTTTTTTTGTTTCCGCTTAGAAGGCGCAGGTCTGGGAGAAGCCCTAGGTTCTGGTGCCTGAGCTTCAGGAAATGGCATCTGTCGGTCATCTAACTGATTCTGGTTCCCCCTCGACATCAGTAGGGACCAACATCTGTGCTCTGTGGACACGCAGGCCGTTACTTCTGAAGCGGCTTCCTCGGTGGGAGCCAAAGTAGAGGATTCAATCGGACATCCTTTAACCCTTAAATCGGAAGCTGGAGAGGCGTCCGATGGAGAGGCAACAAAGGTAGGCCTGGAAACTTTGGTCTTCTTCCATGGTGGTTCAGTCGGAACAGACTATTCGGGATCCATCCTAAGCTCAATCTTTTTGAGTCATTGCTTCTCTAAATATAAGTTGAGGGCGGCCAGATGGCTACAAAGGGTCGTCGGAACAAAAGACTGGCAAATTGAACAAGCAGTATGATAGTGTTCCTTCCCTAAACAAAAGATGCAATGGTCGTGCGTATCTTTATGCAGTATGACGCCCGCAATGGCATTTGCCCTTCTTAGCTGACATCGGCTAATAACTACAGCTAACCAAGCTCAAGCAAAAGAAACGGAAACTTTCCTCAACGGGGTACTTTTTAAAAGTTTAGGAGAGAAGCGATCTGTGTGACGTCATCTGCAGCTGAAAAGTTCTGCGGTATGTGTGCGCAGGTGTCACATTTAAGGTCCCTGGTTTATAGCCCTACGTGTGACGTCCCACACACCTACAGCAACCAGGCTTAAGCTTTTGTACAGGAGCAGACATTCAGGTCGCTTAAGGTGGGGAATCCCACACTAAGAATACTGCAATATAGGAATAGGACACCATGTGTTTAGATACCCTTTTATCCTTCAGAAAGCTCATAAGGTTGCCTATGAACTTCACAGGATAGTTTCTCTGAAATTTAGGTATGGGTGAAATAAAGATCCTGCATGACTTTACCTTTATCTTGTAGTCTTAAAGTCAGCTGCAGTCATACCAGAGATTTTGAATGCTGGAGTATCACCTCATAGCTGAACAGAAAAGCAGCAGCTCTAGAAGATGCATCAGCTACATTATTAACCACATTTGAAAGAATGACAACTACCTGTAAAGAGGAACACAAGATCTGAAAACTCCCCAACGCTGAGACAAAACAGGCAAAACATACCTGGGTCTATGGGTTTGATAACTTATGGGCCTGAAGGCCACAGAGTATAAATCTTTTTACCCAGCCTCTCCAAAGCCAGACTATCAGAAGAGAGGTTTGGAAGAGGGTTAAGACATGTACAGCTTGTCAGCTGAAAGACTACAACAGGGTCTTAAGGGCACTTGAAAAACTACTCAGTCGCCACATAAAAATGGTCAGGCTTAGGAAACCGCTACAAAAATATCCAACAAGGCATCCAACACAGGGAGAACAGTTGAAGCTTTAAGAGATTCCATTTCTACCTCTTTTGAATGTCAGAGACTTGGAAGCAATCTCACTCAATGCTCCATCATGCAAATTGGTATCCCCAAAGGATAACTCCTCAAAGGGAGAATCAGTACTCAAGGAATCCTCTTCCTCAGACCCATTGCCTAAAGTTAAAAAATTTTGACTAGGCCAAGGATTCCTCTCCTGATTCCACTTCCTCATACAAAGAAATTGGACTCCCTAGTCTTTTTTGCCTGGATTAGATGACCAGAGGAGGAGGAGGAAAGAAAAGTTGTGTCAAGTCTTACCATAACCATAGATGTCCTTCTCTTCCATGTTTCAGTATTCTGCATATGGGTTTATCCCTTCAGTCTCACGTATGTACGGCCAGTATTCAAAAGGTTTTAGCCCCTCTGTGGTGCATCAGACATCAGGCAAGGCGGAGGATACGTGGGCCTTAAAAGTGACATTGGCACACACCAGCCCATAGAAAAGTAGCCTCAGAGTCAATCCTGTAAGGGCAATGCTACATCACTGCCATCCAGAAAGGGAAGAAATGTAGCAGATGAGAGGGGAAGGTGGTGGGAAGGAATACTGCAACATGGAAGAGAAGGAAATCTATGGCTAAGGTAAAACTTTACACAACTTTTCTATGTCCTATTCCCATGCTGCAGTATTCTGCATATGGGTGAGTGCCAAGGCTCACTGTGCTTGGGGTGGTGGTCTAGATGCAGATTCCAGGAATCCATGCAGGACAGCCCTGGCAAAACCTGCACTGGACCTGGAGATTAGGTCAAGCTTGTAGTGTTTGGTGAAGGTGTGGACTGATTACCAAGTAGCAGCTTCCAGAATTGAAGGGGTATCCAAACCCATGAAGAAGGCTTCTGAAGATGCCGTTGCTCTAGTGGAATGAGCTTTAACTGCCCCTTGCAGGGTCTTGCTAGGGCCAGTACAGAGTAACCAACAAGATTTTTGGGTTGTCCTGCTGTATTTTCAGTAGAGTTTTCTGGATGAGAGGGAAGGGGGAATGCATACAGATATTTCCCCTTCCATGAGACTGAGAAGGCATCTGTTGCCAGTGCCTGCGGTTCTAGTGCAAAAGCCAGGAAGTTGCCTGTTGAGGGAGGCGGCGAACAGGTCTATTTGAGATATACCCCACTTGTGGACCAGATCCAAGATTACCTCTCTATGCAGCATCCATTAGTGGTTGTTTGCACTGATTCTGCTCAACAAATCTGCCTGCTTGTTGTGGAGGGAGGGGATGTAGGTTGCTCACAGGGAGATTCACTGAGAGGTAGCCAACTCCCAAACCGAGAGAGCTAGCCTGCAAAGCAGGTAGGACTTGGTCCCCCCTTGCTTGTTGATGTACCACAGTACGGTTGTATTGTCTGTGTATATCAGAAGAGTGGCCTGTAGAAGGAAAGGTTGAAATGCCTGTAGGGCTAGCTGGATTGCCCTCATTTCTCTGGCACTGATGTGTTCTGATTTTAGGTAAACTGGCCACAAGCCCTGCACCTTAGTCTTAGGGCAGCTCCTCAGCCCAGGTCCGAGGCACCTGTGTGCATGACCTGGGTGGGTTGTGGTGGTTGTAGTGGGAGTCCTGGGTTTCTTTGTACCTGATCCCACCACCAAAGTATCCCCTTTTTTAAGCAGGGTAGAAGTGGTACGATGTGCTCCAAGGGCCGATTGTGTTGTTTCCAGACTGAGTGAAGGTGCCACACTGCAGCTTCCTCATGTGGAGCCTTGCTGTATTCCCTTTGTCCTGGTGTAGGCCACCACTGGAGCCATTTGGTTAAGACTCTGGTAGCAGTGGAAAGACCAAAAGGCAAGGCAGAAAATTGCTAATGAGAGCAACCTACCACGAATCTTAATTATTTCCAGTGGGAGGGTGAGACAGGGATGTGGAGGGTAACCATCTTTTATGTCTAGAGTAACCATGAATCCCTGTGGAGTAATCAGGGGAAAAGGGTAGGCAGGGTGAGCATTTTTGAAGGTGGGTACCTTTAGAAAGACTGAGGTAGGAAAGATCCAGGATGGGTCTCCATGGTCTGTTTTTTTTTGGGAACCAGGAAGAGCCTTGAATAAAAACCTTTTCCTTTTGCACAGGACGGAACTGACTGTATAGTGCCCTGGTATTGCAATGGCTGCAGTACTGGTTGTAAAAGGGGCACTTGCTGTGAAGGGGGACAAGGAATGCCCTTCCACATGGAAGAAGACAGCCAAGTCATGTAGTAGCCATCTTTGACGATAGACAGGACCCATTTGTCTTTGGTGATCCGGGTCCACAGAGGGAGACAATGAGAGAGGTGGGCAGACAGGGGCACAGTAGAGGGAGGAGGTTGAGGCAAAGATTGTCCTGAAAGGAAGACCTCTGGCTAGATGCAGAAAGTGCTCTAGGCGTGAAAGGTGGTTTCCTGAAGGGTCTGAGGTCTGGCACTAGGGGTAGGCCGGGACTGCTTCCTAATAAACTGTTTTGGAAGGATAGTTCCGGTAGAACTTGAGAATTGGTTAGACCAGATGTTTGAGGTCCTGCATCTCTTTTTGCCCTTTTGTTGCAGTGATTTAAAGAGAACTGCGATTTTAGATCCAAACAGTGCAGCATTATCCAGGGGTGCATCCATGAGCTTGGCCCCCAAAATCATGTCAGGGATTGTAGACGAATCCAGGAATATCTGCATAGGGCGGATGCTGATGCTGCTGACCTAGCAGAGGATTCAGCAGCATCATAGCTACACCTAATGGAGTGTCTGGTGACTTGAGATGTAAGAGCCAGAGGGAGGACAGAGCTGTTTTGGCAGGGGAGTCTGGAATATCTACCAAATGTTTGGTGGCAGATTGCAGAAGAGAGGGGTTATACTTAGTCACGTGGTCTGGTAGTTAGTGGCTCTGAAAGCCAATGTACCAGAAGTATAAATCTTTTCCCCTAATCTCTCCAAGGTCTTGCTGCCCTTGTCAGCAAGGAGAATAGTAGTAATGGGTAATAATTTGGAGGCTTTGTCAGTGGCCACACCAACAGTGCCTGTGTCAGTTGGTGGGCAGTTTATCAGGTGCTTAGCAGTGTCAGGTATTTTGTACAGTCTATCCGGTCTATGTGGAGCAGGGGGCTGACAAGATTAGTAGATGCAGAAGAAAAGGCATCTAGGAAGGCTGGGAGGAACAGCAGATGGGCTAGGTGTTTCTATTTGCATGAGGTCGTAATACCTCTTCTGTATCTCAGACAATTCTGAGGAATCCCATTTGTAATGTTCCTTCATCCTGGTAATGGTCTTACCGAAGGTTAAATCTCCCAGTGGGGAATCAAGGTCCAGGGACTCTTCCTCAGGCGATCCATATCCCAAAGGAGATGAAAGTTGTGAACTGTAGGAGGGAGATTCTTCAGAGGAGTCTGAAAATACCTCCTCATCCATAGGAGGTTGGTCTGTATGTGCACAGGCCTAGGGCTTAGGAGAGGAGGAGGAGGGGGTGGAGATTGAAGGAGTAGACCTCAATGCCATAAAGGCGCTGAAGAGGCTCTGACTGAAGGCCTGCCAGTCAGGCATGCTTTCAGAAAAGGGAGGAATGTTTTCTCCTCTCCTTTTTAAAGGAGTTGCAGTCTTGTTTCCTAGAAACTGGGGACTGTAGAGGGGCAGAGGTCTCAGACAACTCCCCATGAAGTACTGCCCCCTCCGTGGCCAACCGCACCGGTATAGCCTCAGCGGACATGCTCTCATCTGTGGATGGTGCAGCATCCTTAGAGGTACCCACGACCTCCGCAGAAGTGCATCTGGAACCTGATCCTGAAAACCATGCCTATGTCAGCCACAGGCTGGGATTCGTGGGGTGGATCAGCACTAGTCAAGGTTGTAAGGTTCTGGCATTCTTACGTGGTTGTGTGGGGGGGCGGCGTCAGAAGGATCTTCCATGCTAAGTGCAAGAAGTTTCAGGCATTGGTTCAAGACAAATTTAACGCGCGCAACCGGCTGAGCAAGATTTTCGTCACGAATGCCTGGCAAATAGGGCAGGCCTTATAGTAGTAAACTCTTCATAAACAGAACACTTATTGTGGTGGCCTTATGAGGGATCTGGTGTCAACACTGACACTTTCCCTTTCTGGATGACATTAACAAGCAATGTTACAATAAAGGAAGGACTGAAAAAAGGTTCTCCAACGGGGTACTTCTCAAATTATCGCTATGTCAGCGGTAGCAGGAACACCTGGCGTACGAATGGCGGCTGAAAAGTTCTGAGGGCTGGTGTGTGCAGTCACTTATGGCCCACATATCCTCTGCCTTGCCCGTCTGACGCACCATAGGAGGACTGAATACTGGCCGTACGTATGCGAGACTGAAAGGATAAACCCATATGCAAAATACTGCAACATGGGAATAGAAGGACAACAGATAACCCCTGAGGGGGACCTCAAAGCCATCAAGGCATTGATCAAACACTGGGTAAAGTCTTGCCACTCCCTCCACGGATCTTTACAAACAAAAAGGAATATGTTTGGCTTTCCGCTTCTTTAATGGAACGACAGCTTTAAACCAACCTAGGGGCGCTCAGCCATGCCTAGACTCAACAGTACCACAAACCTCTCTAACAAGAATCTGAGGAATCCCCCTGGGCCCTTCTGAAGTAAGCCATAGGTCCCCTTCGACATCCATGGCAGATGTTTGCATAGCCTCAGGAGGATGCACAAGAAGCTGCTTCCATGCCAGCCTCTGACAGGATCATAGCAGAGGAAACCACTGTTAATGTGGCCTTCATCCACCTTGAAACAGACATCCAGCAGAGGCTGAACAGCGGCATTCAGATTGAGAGTTCTTGAACAGCGGCATTCAGATTGAGAGTTCTTGATACTGCAGTACCTTGGAAAGGGCAGATTCAGCTATGGCAACCTGGGTCAAAAGTCTGACGCACTACTTCAAGGCAAAAGTATAAACAGAGCTGCAAAGAGTTTTGGGAGCACAAACCTGACAAATGGTACACTGTGCATGATCGTGAGAAGCACCTAGGCAGAAAGAATAGTTGTGTAAAATCTTACCATAACCATAGATTGCCCTTCTCTTCCATGTTGCAGTATTCTTGGTGTGGGATTTCCTGCCTTCAGGCGACCCGTATGTCGGCTCCTATACAAAAGCTTCAGCTTGGCTGTTGCAGCTGCGTGGGATGTCACATGTAGGGCCATAAACCAGGGACCTTGTGTGTGATGTCTGCATGCACAATCCTCAGAACTTGAAGCTAAGCAGGCAAAGATGGACGAACAGGACAGGCTGCCAAAGGTGACAAGTATAATGCCCTGGGTCTCTTCTGTAATGGAGAGAGGCATCAGGAAGCAGTTAAGACTGGTGGAGTCAGACGAGGAATGGTGGGTGGAAAGGAATACTGCAACATGGAAGAGAAGGACATCTATGCCCTTCTACTCTTATGCTGTATTCTTGGTGTGGGATAGTACCACAGCTTAGTTTGATGAAAGGGTGGCGGATGCAGATGATTATTCCACAAAGCCTTGTAGGACTGCCCTGGCAAATCCTGCTCGTGCTTTGGAGATTTGGTCCAGTTTGTAATGTATGGTGAAAGTTTGTATAGTGGACCATGTAGCTGCTTCCATAATGAAAGCTGTGTCCACGCCTTTTTGGAAGGCCTTGGCAGTGGCCACTGCTCTTGTGGAGTGTGCCTTAACCCCAAATGGAGGTTTTTCCGTGGTGAGTAGCAGAAAAAGATTGCCTTTCTAATACAGGATGCATTGGTCTGTTTGGTGACTGCCTTGCCCAATGCCCTGGGGTGGAAAGATGCAAAGAGTTGTTTGGATTTCCTAATGTCCAAGTCTTGTCCAGGTAAAATCTCAAGTTGCCTATGGACATCTAGGGAGTGGAGTATCCTCTCTCCTTGGTTAGTGGGAGAGAGGAAAAAATGGGTAGGTGAATGGATTGATTTAGAGATGTCACTGATATGAAGGAAGGGTTAGTTCTCAGAGTGACCCTGTCCCTATGAAAAATGGTGTAAGGTGAGAGCATGCCATTAAGCCTTGTAGCTCGGAAACCCTTCTGGCAGAGGTAAAAGCCACTAACAGTACTGTTTTCAAAGTACAAAACTGTAGAGGCTGTATTAGCCAGTTCAAAGGGGGGCTGGGTGAGTATTTCCAGGATGAAGTTCAGGTCCCATGGAGTAGGGATAGGCTTCTTAGGTGGTCTGATGTGTAAGAACCCTTTAAGGAAGAGTTTCACATGCAGACTGGCTAACAAAGGCAGGATCTAGAGGTAAGCAGGCTGATAATGTGGAGAGGTGCACTTTCACTGATGAATAGGAAAGTCCACCCTTTATAAGTTGACACAAATGAGAGGACTAGAGGGGTGTCAGCCTTGTACAGGTCCCTTTCCTGTCCCAGACACCACTGAGTAAATCATTCCCATTTAGCAAGGTAAGATTTTCTAGTAGTGGGTTTCCTGGCCTCCCTCAGGGCTGCTAACACATCCTCTGAATAGTGGTGTCTGAATGGGGTTAGTAATTTATCACCCACAGAGTCAGGGATAGCATTTGCATGTGTGGGTGTAGGAGAGTTCCTTTGTCTTGTGTCAGAAGGTCCACCTTGTGGGGCAACTTGCAGTGATTGCCCTTGGCTAAATTGTACAGAAGGGGGAGCCAGTGCTGCCTTGGCCAGTAGAGAGTCACTACCAAGATTTGTGGTTTGCCCTTCCTGAATTTCAGAAGGACTTTATGAATCAGAGGGAAGGGGGGTGGGGGAGGCATACAGGAACTTCCCCTCCCAAGTGAAACTGAAGGCATCTACTCTCCAGGCTTGGGGGGGGGGGGGTAAGTCTTTGTGCAGAAGGTCTGCAGCTGCCTGTTCTGGGGGGGGGGGGGGGGGGGGGTGGCGTCAAACAGATCTATTTGTGGAGTGCCCCACCAGTGGACTAGGTCTAGGAAGACCATCCTGTCCAGCATCCATTCGTGTTGTGGAGAGGATGTTCTACTCAGGAGGTCTGCTTGCTTGTCCTGCGAAGGGGTGTAGCTGGCTTGCAGGGATAGGTTGTGCTGGGATGCTAACTCCCAAATTAGTAGGGCTAGCCTGCACAATTAGTATGCCTTGGTACCTCCCGATTTGATGTATCACATTACAGTGGTATGGTCCATCACTACCAGAAGAGGACCTGGTAGCAGTAGGGGTAGGAAGGTCTGTAGAGCTAAAAGAACTGCTGTCATCTCCTTTACACTGATTTGTTTGGTTTTCATGGGAGGCTGCCACTGGGCTTGGACTCTAAGATTGCAAGGTGGCTCCCCAACCAGAGTCTGAGGCATCTGTATGCAATATTTGTGTGGGTTGAAGGGGCTGCATTGAAGCCCCAGGTTTAGTTGTACTTGTTGGATCCACCAAATGATTTCCTTCTTTAAACAGGGAAGAAGGGGAATAACTTGTTCCAAGTGATTCTGGTGTTGTGACCAGATATTTGAGGTACCATTGCAGTTTTTGCATATGCATTCTGGCCAATGGTAGCATGGGAATGGTTGCTACCATCAATCCCAGAAGTCGAAGGAATTGCCTTGCAGTGACCGCCTGGGAGAACAAGACTTCCTGGAAGTGGGAAGTTAAGAGATAGAACCTTGTCTTGTGGGAGAAAGGCTTTCATTTGTTCTGTATTGATTCTGCAACCTAGGAATATCTTGTCCTTGTCTGGGTTCAAGGAGGACTGCTTGTGGTTCGGGGTGAACCCTAGACTTTGTAATAGGGACATAGTGAAGTGTAGATGTCTTAAGAGGGAATCTTCTGACTGTGCTAGGATAAGGATGTCATCCAGATATGGGTAAATCTGGATTCCTTGGGTCCTGCAGAAGTCAATGGCTGGAGCTAGGCACTTTGTAAAAACACTTGGGGCAGTGGAAAAGCCAAAGGGCAAGGCTGTAAATTGGAAATGCGAGGATAGCTCAGAGAAACGCAGGAAACGTCTGTGAGACCCTGATGGGAATGTGCAGGCGAGCATCTTTTAGGTCCAAGGTGACCATGAAAGCATTTGAGGGTATGAGGGATGAGTGGGAAGTGACAGCATTTTGAAGGATGGTATCTGCAGGTAAAGGTTTAGGAGGGAATGATCCAAAATGGGTCTTCAGGGACCATCCTTTCGAGGGACCAGGAACAGACAGGAGTAGAATCCCTTTCCTTCTTGTCCTGTGGGAACAGGCTCTATTGTGCCTAGTTGTTGCAGGTCTGACAATTTGTGGAAGGAGATGGCATTGGTTTTTTGGGGAAAATGGAATGCCTTTCCAGGGGGGAATTTGTTTCCAGGATAGAAAGCATCCTTTTTGAATAATGGTTAATACCCATTGGTCTGTGGCGATATTCTGCCAGAAGGGGAAACAGTGGGTAAGGCGAGCAGATGAGCAAGGCAGTTGCACATTATTGGGACCTCCCCTGTCCTGAAAGGGCTGTCTAGGCTGAGGTGGTGTCCAGTGGGCCTGGATGAGGAATGTCTTCTAGTTCCTCTTCTGGGTCTGGAGGAGGTGGCAGCAGAATGCAGGTTACACCTAACAAAGGTGGTCTTAGCCAGGTAGTTCCTATAAAATGTGGGTATAGGGGATACCAGATGATGTTTAATATCCTGCAACTCTGCTTTTTTCTTGCAGATTCTTAAGTCTGCAGATTGCTTTCCAAAGAGGAAGTTGTGATCCAGGGGAGCATCCAAGATTTTGGACTTGAAGTCCTCTGTCAAATTCTGTAGTCTAAGCCAGGAATATATGCTAAGGACAATTGCTGAAGAGCGAGCAGAAGCTTCTGCAGCATCGTAGCTGCATCCTATAGTGTGTCTAGCCAATTGTAGTGCTAAGGACAACTTGAAGGAGATATCAGTTTTAATGGGACGGTCAGGAATTGAAGCCAGCAGAGAGGCAGCTTGGGATACTAAGTCCAGGGCATACTTGGTCATGTGTGTTTGATAGTTAATGGCTCTGAAGGCCAAAGTGGAGGAAATGTACACCTTCTTGCCTATCCTATCCATGGATTTGCTATCTTTATTCATGGGCAATAGGGAGGCAGAAGGTAGCAACTTAGACTGTTTATCACAGGCAGTGGCAATCACTGCTGGGTCTGCTAAGGGTGGCTTTATGAGGAATTTTTGTTCCTCTGGCACCTGGTAGAAGCGGTCTGGGCGCTTGGGTGCAGGAGGCTGAGTCAGGAGTTCTAGAGGCTGCAGTAAAGGCATCCAAGTATGCAGGAAGAACAGGGGGTACAGCTGAAGGGGAGGGGGACTCCACTTGCAGCAGTTCAAAGTATCGTTTTTGGGTTTGTGTCATTTGGGGAAGTATCCCATTTGAAATAGTTACATTTGATGAAACCATGACCAAAATGAATGTCTTCAGGTGGAGAATCCCCTTGCACAGAATCAAGAGAGCAATATTCCTTGGGAAAAGCAATCTGGGATGCATAAGAGATGGATTAATCCGAGGAAGAGTAGGTAGGTTCATGTTCTTCCTCAAGAAAGGGAGTCATGGGAATAGAAGAAGCAGAGGCAGGCCTAGGGTTTAGCAGAGGCAATGTAGTTGTGGGTGAAGCAGAAGGCCTAAGGGCCATAAATGCCTGCATAAGAGAGGAGGTGAAGGCCTCCCAGTCTGGAGGGACTTCAGGAGCAGGTGTAATAGGTTTTGTTTTCTGCTTCATTTTGGTTGGAGTGGGTCTAGAGCTGGGTTTGGCAGCGGCTGTATCAGAGGTCTGGATCCCGGTAGAAGGAACCCCCGAATCTGGTTCCCCCTAGACATTGACAGGCACTGGTGTCTGAGAAAGCTCCATGGATCTGTTGGACGTCTGCTGTGCAGTGGCCTCCACGAAGGAGGTCGATGGAGCCAATGGAGCCGACGGATCCACTGAACGCTTAACTCCTACATCGGTAGTTGTCAGGGCGTCCAGGTGCGAAGCGGCAGGCGAAGGCCTAGGCATCTTGGCCTTACACGGAAGTTCTCAGGCGGCCTCCGAAGCAGGATCCACCCTGAGAGCCAGCCGTTTGAGACGTTGGTTTTTTACGTAAAGTTTAAAGCTGCCAAACGGCTATGTTACGTCTTAGGCACAAAAGACTTAAATAGGGCAGGCATTATGGTAGTGTTCCCGGCCTAAGCAGAAAATGCATTTGTCATGGGTGTCCTTATGGGGAATTTGGCACCCACATTGGCACTTTCCCTTTTTACATGACATCAGCTGAAAGCTACAACAACCAAGCGTAAGCAATGCGAAAGATCGGTAAAATATTAGAAATGCAAAAACCCAACAGGTTACTTATCTATAGTCGATCTGACGTCTGGAGAGCGATTGTACGATATGAAGTAGTCTGCGGATGAAAAGTTCTGAGGATTGCACGTGCAGATGTCACACAAAGTCCCTGGTTTATACCCGTATGTGTGATGTTCCACGCAGCTGCAACAGCCAAGCTGAAGCTTTTGTATAGGAGCAGAAGTACAGGTCGCCTGAAGGCAGGAAATCCCACACCAAGAATACTGCAACATAGGAATAGAAGGACATCTAAATTTTTGTGATGCATTTACGGGGAATCTGTCTCCAAGTTGACATTTTTCCTTTTCTGGATGACACGAAGCCCAAGTACACAAAGGAAAGAATAAGGTGGACTCTCATAGGGGAATTAGCTGGTTTCTACAGTGCCATTTACAGATCAGCAAAGTGTGTTCAGACAGATGTTTAACTACGGTGGACTGGCAGCAACGTTGTTCTGAGAACAGACCATGCAAATGTCACCTTTATGCCCTATGGCTGGAAGACGAGCGTATGCCAGACATGACACTAGAAGGATATAAAGGCTTTGGTATACAGGCCGGACGTTGGGCCATCCTTTGCAGGAGATCAAATGTGATGAATACTGCAACTATAATGAAGGACATTACCTATACCTGTCCACCAATAGTATACCTGCAAAGTAGGATCTAATCTATGCAGATGCGTGGACAGCTACTGTTGAAGGCATTAGTGCTGAACAGTTAACTGGCACTAGGTACTACCCTTGCTGTGTGCGGATTGCCATGTACTGTTACTGGTCCAAGGCACGGTGTCAGGGATACCAATAGTGTACAGTGCATGGAGGCATCCATACGAGCTTAAACCATAAAAAAAAAGAGAGAAGCCTGGCTCAGAATACGGATGAAGGGTGTTTTCTGAAAGCTTTATCTTGTGTGACAATAAAGCAAAGCATTTCTACTTTTTGGAAGCCGTATTTTGTGTATTATTTCCAAGTTTCCCTTGTGGTTGCAGTTAATTTGTGTCTCTGGTCAGAGCCAATGGTGTCACTGAAATCAGTTCTGTAATCTGTGTAGTGTACAGGGAACAGAATATAAGAGGAGAGTGAAAAGCAAAGAAATTGAACTGAAATTCACCTGGCATTTTTCTCCAGGAATATGAGCATTAACCAGCTGTACACTTCAGTTTTTAGCTCCAATTCACCACGTGGAACTTTCTAGGCAGTTAAGTTGGGTGGAAGACTAGTGTTTGCTAAAGCAGTTTTTGGTGAAGACAATGGGGAATCTTTTTTCTATTGTAAATGGTGTCAAGACTTCTCTGGCTGTGGTGTGAGACTGAGTTAAGGCAATTTTTTTTGTTTCTGTTGCCACTGAAGACCTTTGTGGATGGAGTCTAATTCTATAGAACACAAGCTTAACTGGTTTATCTCAAGCATGCATATGAGCCAGAGCAAAACTGAAGTCACTCCTATTAGACTGTGTTTAACAGCTTCCAGCAACACCTTCACATTGCCTTATTAAAATTTAAAGCACATTAAGGCAACTTGTTTTCTCCTCACCTACTTAATGCAGAAAAATTGAGCTCCTCTTGTAATGGCCTGACCACAAACCCACTGAATAAAAAACATTTAGGTTTGGTAGTGAGCACGGCCTTGGGAGGCAGTACAATGAAAAGCACGTTACATTAAACAAAGATAAAAGTGGTCACTGTTTATCATGGGAAATGTTCCTGAAGAATGTTGCTCTGTTTTTCAGTGTTTGGGAGAAGGTTATGAGCCATATTCACTTGTCTGTGAACAATGCCTAGCAATTAAGACATGGTCAGGGATACACAACAAGCAACAGCCTGAAAAGCTCTTAATGCAGTGATCTGCTCGTAATATCTGTAGTATATAGGACCTACTGCCTAATCAAGCTAGACTACTTAACTCAAGGGATGTCACATTTTACCTTACACAAATCCTAATATGCTGCTGTAAACAAATTTCAGCGTCAGATGATATTTTGTGCACGGAAGTCAAGAGTTCAGCATGAAGGTCTCATTAGCTTTAGCAAAAGTCTAAAAAGTTACACAAGTCTAAAAAGTTACACTGGAGGAAGTTCCACAACTTCCAAAAGTCACAGCAGGAAGAACAGCAGGAAAAGGTAGCGGCAGCCATGGCAACATCTCCTTGGTCTGACACCCTCATGCTCTCCATGACCTCTTGCTCCCTTGTCTACAGACGGTGTCACCACTGATTTTTGTCATCAATCTCTCCTCTGGAGTCCTCTTTCACATGTGGGCATTTATGGAGGAGATTCTCTTTTGGAGGGGTGGACACCACCCAAGCCAATCTACACTTTTTATATTCCAGGAAATCCCACAGCCTTCAGCCACTATAAACAAATGTTTTTTTTGGAGTCTGGTGTTTTTCCCCAAAAGGAAAGGCACTCTAATGTTTATCTGCATGGACAACAGTCTTCCACAGGCAAACTTCTTCAAATCATGTCCATCAAGTCTCCACTATTAACTGCCAAGCAAAAACTGAACTGCCAAGCCAATCTGTCCTCCTACATGTATTCAAGGATCTTTTATTCAACATGTTTCATAGGTAGGTACTAGGCTATCAGCCCAAGGGCCTACATAAGCCTAGCCAGCAAGGTACCATAGATTACGCCAACAAAGAAAGTTATTTTCCTGTGCCACTGTCCAGCAGAGACAGAGAAGTGATCCCCGGGGTGTATTTCCTATTTCCAAGAACCAAAAGGATGTCAGTGAATCAAAACTTGAACCAAAGAAATCACTGAGAGCAACCAAATGGAGAACGAGCCGAAGTACAGTTTATTCAACCAAAATACAAAATTCCAAAGGACGTGCTGTGACTATCCACCTGGGTCCCAAGGTCTCATCACACATTTGGTGTTAAATAGACTGCTGCCTATGTGGTAGTTCATGGGTACAGAGTTTTTACCAAAGGGGATGACACTGCACTTTTTGGCATGGAACTTGAGGCCATGGCTCTGACACCAGGCATCTGCCACAGTGAGGCCCTTCTGTAGGATGCCCACATCATTTGGGGACTTGACTATGGCTATTAGTTTGCAGTCATCTGCAAACTTCATTAGCCAGAGGCCTTCTGTGTTAGCCTGTACTTCAGAGAAGTAGATACCAAACAGGAGAGGTCCCAGAACAGAACCCTGTGGTACTCCACTTGTCACTGCTTTGAGGTCAGATTTGGAGTCTGCAACTTTTACAGCGTGGGTTCTGTCAGTAAGCCAGTTGGCAACCCATCTTGTGACAGAGATTTATACCTAGTTTAGCTATAATTCCAGAATGGAGGATGGTGTCGAAAGCCTTGGTGAGGTCAAGATAGGCTGTGTGAACCACCTTGCCCTCATCCATGGCTTTGGTGACTGCCTCAAAGTAGTCGATCAGGTTCAGGAGGCATGATCTGCCTTTCACAAACCCAAACAGGGTGGGATCCAGAGTTTGGAGGTTACCAATGTCTGTTTATGAGTTCCATGAAGATACGTTCCATGGCCTTGCAGACCAGGCTTGTCAGGCTAATAGGTAGATAGTTCCCGGGATCAGTGGTGGCTCCTCCTTTGTGGAGTGCGATAACTGTTGCTGTGCGCCATTCAGTGGGCACAAAGCCTGATGCAAGGCTATTATTGAACATGGTGCTTAAGTGGGGAGCCAGTTCGTTCTGAAGTTAGTGTAAACTGCAGCCTGGGATGGCTACTGCCTTCTGCAAAGGATTTGTTTAGAATAGATGGACTTGCTGATTAGGATGACAGGAAGAAACTGAGCATGATCAACACAATCACTCATACTACTACTGCTCAGTCAAACAACTGAGCACAAATTAATCCTACAGCCCACACCAATAGAATATTTGCAGAGAGTCAACCTCTGTACTTTTCTCCTACAAACATATCAACTCCACTATCACACAGCAGACCTTCTGAATCACTAGCATGGCTTTTGCCCCTACCACGGCACTATTGCCGTCCTCTTACAGATCAGGTATTTTCCAACATGGAGCATTTTAAAACATGTGGTGCCATCCTCCCTGACCTTAGCAAAGTCTTTGATACTGTTGATCATCCACTGCTTCAAAACTCAAGAGTCTACCCTCCAATTATGTGTGGTGGTTTACAAATGCTCTCTCCAATCACACCTTCACTCTAAATGGACCAACCACCACCCTCGTTATTGGTTCATCTCACAAAGGCACACGGAGCTACTTTTCTCTCTTCCTTAATGACCTACCCTGTTATCTCCCCCATACCAACTGCCTCTTCAAAGATAATACAACTCCTTCAGGGCTACAAAACAAACTTCAGATTTTGCAGCCAATTGGAACTGGCTTCAAACACATTTCTAGTCAATACTAATAAAAGCTCCTTAACTTTTGTTGCGTCTCAAAAATGAACAGTTAATTCATAAACTTACCATTATAGATAAGTTCCCCACTACCCTTTGTCACTCAGGCACTTAAGCCTCATATTTGGCCAGTTTCTGTCCTTCAAATGTTGATACCCCAATTCAAAGTTTTATCTCAATTAAGGCTATCCCACAGAATCTCATCTCCTTAATGTAGAAGCTTGATGACCCATAGTCATTAATGCTCTTCTACCTAGGCTTGAATATAGTTTGCCTCTTATCCTGGGATCTTCACAAAACATTCAGCTCCAAAAAACTGAAAAATCAACCTCGCCATTTAATTCACCTCTCTAATAACGCTTACCACCATCATCGTACACCCAGCAAAGAAAAACAGAACCAGACCTCAGGAAACACTGTTGATTGTAATAGACTGCAAAACAAAATAAATAAAAACACCACTCAGCCAATGTCTTGTACGGCTTGGTGCAGCAAAATAAGACACTTGGACCACTCTAACAAATCCAAATCGACACCTTACAAACATGAACCAGGCAGCATGTAAAAAATATTAAGACTTTATTGAAATAACGAACCAAGAGCTTTCGTCCCTCGAGGCTGATGGCACTTCATTAGCATTGTTTCCTGACATCTGGATCGTTTTTTTTTTTTTTTTTTTTTAAGAAATTTGCTTGCTTTCTGGTTGTTCTTGCACAGTAAGGGAACATCTACCAGCAACTCAAAGGGCATATTTTCCATGAACACAACAAATTTCTTAAAAAAAAAAGTCTAGTCCTCACCTGCTTAAATATCTAATCAGAAATTCTGGTCACCACCCCCAGAAATCTGCCCTTTCTAGTCCTACCTTTACCATTACAATGCAACAAATTTAGAGAAGGACTTGAGCTGAAATTACTACTCCTTGAAAGAAGTCTCTTCATTTGCTTTTACTAAAGTAAAAAGTATTTCAGATGGCTAAAGCACTTCTATGTCTCTTCAACCCAAAATCTAAACTTTGAGAACACTCCTTTTTGAGATATGAATCTCTCCCTCTAATTCCACTCTCCAAATGTATAACAGGGAAACAGTCAGGGTAAGGCTTTATTCTAGTAACCTTTTACTCTACAGGAACACATCACTGAGCCAAAAGAATTTTTGCTGAATGCAGTTTCATATTTAACCGAAAACTGACTCATCAGTTATGGAGAATTCCCTTTTCTCCACTGTTCTGAGACCACTGGACACACATTTAAGTATTGGGGGGGTGTCCACTCATGGAGGGATACAGGGTGCTTGTCCCCTGCAAATATTTGCTGAAAGTTTTCAATTAAATGTTTTCACAGAAAATGCATTTACCGCAAGGACTAATTTCTCAACACATCTGTTTTAACATTCACTGCACCACACACTACCATTTCACAATGAATACTTTACTACAACTTGTAGCACAAATCTACTAAATTATTTTCATTATTGCCCTACACCGTACGCCTGGGTCCACGTAGGTTCTGAAAGCTAACAAATCCAATACAGCAATCATGTGACAATGAGGTTTATAGTCTTTTCCCAAATGCCCTGGATCATTATCTCCCGAATGAGCCACCCAAGGTAAAATACGAAAACCATTTTATTAAGCATCTAGGAGCCTGTCTCAATCCTAAGTGAAGCTCTGGTTGGCCTGGACAGCTTCTATCCTTCACAAGACCTTTGTTCTTCAAAGGAGTAAGAGAAGAAATGCAAGTTCAGGCACCAATTTTTACTTTTCTTTTTGTTACACCAGTACCATTGGAACTTCCTTATGTAACGTATCCTAGGAACCTGAGGAATTCCTTGACTGTGATTTTTTTGTTCGGCCACTTTCCTGAAAAACAAGGTCAGGAAAAGGATTTTTTTTCTCCATGAAGGTAAGCCTTCTGATTGCCTCACTATTTAGATCTTGTGCAAAAAGGGTTACTCTGACAGACAGCAGCAGCAATAGAGGAAAAGCCCATCTTGGTAAAGCAATTCATAGTTACCTGCAGGGATGTCTCCATTTCCTGAGGAAATACCACCCATATTGGGCAGCTGTCCAGGTACATGTAAATGTGGACACCCATTGCCCTGTAAAAGGTGATTACTGGAGCCAAATATGACAAACAACTTTAGGAGCAGAAGACAAAGGGCAAAGCAGAGTTCTTGAATGGGGAGCCCCCTCCCTTGAAGCACATGAAACGACCCACATTCCTGGGCTATGGTGAAAGGAGTGCTGTAAACCATTTTGAATTTTGTTATAGCAGGCAACAATTGCAATCCTGACAGGATTGGTCTCCAGGACCCTTTCCTTGGAAAAGGATAGTTGTGTAAAATCTTACCATAAACACAGATGTCATTCTTTTCCATGTTGCTGTATTCTTGTTGTGGGATTTTCTACCTCAGGCAACCTGTAGGTCAGCTCCTCTACAAAAGCTTTAGCTTGGCTGTTGTAGTTGCGTGGGACGTCACACGTATGGCCATAAACCAGGAACCTTAAATGTGATGTCTGCACAGCTGGAGGAGAAGCCAGTGATGTCAGTCATAGGGTCAAGGACCCATTATGTGGTTACATAGGTCACAGGACAGGGTGTAGACCCCAAGAGAACCGAAGATATGAGTGACAGAGAGAGGATAAGAGGGTTTTGGAAGCTGAGAAGGAATACTGCAACATGGAAGAGAAGGGCATCTATGGTTAAGGTAGGATTTTACAAAACTATTCTGTCCTATTCCTATATTGCAGTATTCTTGGTTTGGGAGAGTACCACAGCTTAGCTGGAAGGAAAGGTGGAGGTAGAAGAGGCTGATTCTACAAAGCCCTGCAGGATTGCTCTGGTAAATCCTGCCTGTGCTCTGGAGACATTGTCTAACTTGTAGTGTTGGGTGAAAGTGTGAATGGTGGACCGCGTGGCTGTTTTCAGTATGGAAGCAGTGTCCATGCTTTTTAAAAAGGCTTTGGAGGCAGCCACTGCCCTGGAGTGACATTTAACTCCCTGTGGGAGCTTTTGCCATGATGTAACAGAGGCAAATGGCTTTCCTAATCAACATGCAATGGTTTGTTTGCAGATTGCCTTGCCCAGGGCCTTGGGGTGGAAAGAAACAGTTGATTGGATTTTCTATTGGATTTTGTTTTGTCTAGATAAAATCTTAGCTGTCTTGTGTACATCCAGGGAGTGGAGTATTCTCTCACCATCATTGGTTAGGAGAGGGTTAGAAGGTGGGAAGATGAATTGACTGGTTTAAGTTGACCACCTTTGGCATGAAGGAAGGGTTGGTTCTTAGTGTTACCCTGTCCTTGTGGAAGGTAGTGTATGGGGGCAGGCCACTGGGGCCTGTAATTCAGACACCCATCTGGCTGAAAGTATGGCCACTAGCAGTACTGTCTTCCATTGTGCACATTTGGAGAATAGCCACACTAGCAAGTTGAAATGGAGACTGGGCTAGTTTTTCCAGAATTAAGTTAAGGTCCTATGGTGGTGGGATGGGCTTTCTTGGTGGTCTGATGTGCAAAACCCCTTTTAAGAATAGCTTCACGTCGAGTCTGGCTAGTAGGGGTGGGTCTAGTGGCAGGCAGGTTGAGATTGCTGAAGGGTGAACTTTCACTGAAGAGTAAGAGCCCGCCCTTTACTAGCTGACACATATGCAAGAACTTGGGGGGGGGGGGGGGTGCTGCGATGCATGGATCCCTGCCCTTGTCCAGACACCATTTTGAAAATTTTTCCCATTTAGCCAAGTATGATTTTCTTGTAGTAGGTTTCCTGGCCTCCCTCAGGACTGAAAACACGTCCTCTGAGTAGTGGTGCATGAAGGGAATTAGAAGTTTATCACCCACAGTGTCAGTGACTACATCTGCAAGTGTGGGCAGATGAGGGTTCCTTTTGTTGTGTCAGAAGGTCCACCTTGTGGGGGTAACTTGTGGTGACTGCCCTTTGCTAGACTGAGAAGTAGGGGGAACCAGTGCTGCCTTGACCAATAGGGAGTCACCAACAAGACCTTTGGTTTGTCTCCTGATTTTCAGGAGAACTTTCCGAATTAGTGGGAAGGGAGGAAAGGCATATAGAAACATTCCCTTTCAAGAAATGCTGAAAGCATCTACTCTTCAGGCTAGAGGGGGGTAGGTCTTGAAGCAGATGGTCTCCAGTTGTCTGTTCGGGGGGGGGGGGCGCAAGTCTACTTGGAGTGCCCCACCGGTGGACAATGTCTAGGAAGACATTCCTGTCAAACATACATACGTGCTGTGGAGAGGATGCCCTGCTTAGAAGGTCTGCTTGTTTTTGTCATGGAAGGGATGTAGGATGCCTGCAGGGACAAGTTGTATCGAGAGGCTAGGTCCAATATCAGTAAGGTTAGTCTGCACAGGTGGTACGCTTTTGTTCCCCCCTGCTCGTTGAGGCACCACATAACTGTGGTATTGTCTATTTGGAGAACACCTGGCAGTAGGAGAGGCTGAAAGTTTTCAGTGCTAGGACTGCTGTCATTTCCCCCACGTTGAGGTGTTTGTTCCTTAAGGAAGGGTGCCACTTTGCTTGGACCCTCTTATTAGGATGGCATTGTGGCTCCCCATCCTGAGCCTGAGGCATCTCTATGCATATAACCTGGGTTGGGAGAGGAGGCTGCAGAGGAAGGCCCGGGTTGAGCTGGACTTGCTGAATCCACCAAAATACTCCTGCCTTTAGGCAGGGCAGGATAGTGATTTCTGGCTCTAAAGGATGTTTGTGTTGTGACCAAACATTTTTTACATACCACTGTAGCTTTTGCACGTGCATTCTGGCACGTGGAAATATGGGGATGGTGGCTGCCATTAGGCCCAGGGACCTTAGGAACTGCCTTGCAGTTATTTGGGTCTGCAGCAAGGCTTAGAAATGGGATGTCAGGGAGCTGACCTGCCCTGGGGAAGAAAGGCTTTCATTATTGTCAGTCTTGTCCTGCAACCCAGAAATATTTTGTCTTGTTCTGGTGTCAAGGATGATTTTGGGAGATTGAGGATGAACCCCAGACTTTGTAGTAGGCACACAGTGAACTCTAGATGGATTTATAGGGCTTCTTTGCAGTCTGCTAGGATGAGGATATTGTCTAGGTAGGGATAAATCTAAATCCCCCCGTGTTCTGCAATAGGCAATGGCCAGTGTCAGACATTTTGTGAACACACTGGGGGCAGTGGACAAAGTAAAAGGGAAAGCAGTAAATTGGAAACAAGAGGATGGTCCAGAGAAATGTAAACTTTCTGTGGGAGAATAGAATGGCTATGTGCAAGTAGGATTCTTTCAGGTTGAGTGTGGCCATGAAGGCCTTGGCCGCTATGAGAGGGAGTAAACTTGGAAGGAACATTCTGAAGGTGGGCACTTTTAATAGGTTTAAGAAGGACAAGTCTAGAATGAGTCTCCATGGTACATATTTTTTGGGGACTAGGAATAGTCTTGAATAGAAACCCTTTCCTTCTTGTCCTGTGAAGAGGTGTCTGATTTTTTTGGGGAAAGGGGACACCCCTTAAGGGTGGCCTTGCTTTCCAGGAGAGTAAGCATCCTTTTTGGATAATAGTCAGAACCCATTTGTCTGTGGTGATGGTTTTCCAAAAGGGGAGGCAGTGGGAGAGGCGGGAGGAAATGGGAAGGAGGGCAAGGCAGTAACTCATTATTGGGGCCTCCTCTGTCTTGAAAGGGCTGTCTAGAGGGAGGCTGAGAGGCAGCTGGCCTGGTAGGGGTTTGTCTTCTGGTTCCTCTTCTTTGCCTGGAAGAGGTAGGTCAAGCAGAGGGTGGGTTTCGTGTGACAAATGTGGCCTTGGCAGGGTAATTTCTGTAATAGTTGGGAATTGGGGACTCCAAGAGATGCTTGATGTCTTGCAATTCCTTGCTCTTTTCCTGCAGATTTCTGAACAGATCTGCTGATGGTTTGCCGAACAGGAAATTGGGGTCCAGGAAGGTATCGAAGATTTTAGACTTGAAATCTTCAGGTAAGTGTTGCAGACAAAGCCAGGAGTATCTCCCGAGAAGCCAGGCAGATGCTGCAGTACGAGCAGAGGCCTCTGCAGCATCGCAGTTGCATCTAATTGAGTGTCTGGCTACTTGGACAGCCAGGGAAAGTTTGGAAGAGATGTCAGCTTTTGTGGGGCAGTCAGGAGTAGCAGTCAGCAGAGTAGTGACTTGAGAGACCAGGTCCAAAGCACATCTAGTCAAATGGGTTTGATACCTGATGGCTCTAAAAACCAATGTGGAAGAGGTGTAGACGTTTCCAATTCTAGCCACTGTTTTGCTGTCTCTGTCCACAGGCAAGAGAGTCTGGATTGTTTATCTGGTGAGATGGCAATCACAGCAGGATCTGCCAGGGAGGCTTGACTAAAAATTTTTGATCGGGCACCTTGTAGAAGCAGTCTGGCCTCTTAGGGGTAGGTGGCTGAGAATCTGGTGTCTTTGATGCAGAGGCAAAGGCATCTAAATAGTCAGGGATGACAGGTGGAATGGCAGAAGAGGAGGGGGATTCCACTTGCAAAAGCTCAAAATACCTCTTGTGTATCAGACATTTGTGAGGTGTCCCATTTAAAGTATTCTTTTATATTGGTGATGGTTACACCAAAGGTGATATCCTCGGGGGGGGTCCTCCCTCAATCGACTCATCTGGTGAATAATACACTTGTGGAGAGGCAATTTGGGAAGTGTAAGAAATTGATTCCCAGAAGAGGAGTAATAAGTCTCTAGCTTTTCTTCCCTCTCTTGTGAGGCAAGTGGTGGAAGAAAAGAGGCAGAGGAAGGGTAGCTCGAGAAGAGGCAGAGGGCCAGAAAGGCCTGCATTAAGGAAAAGGTGAAAGTCTGCCAAACAAGCAGGCCTTTTGCGGGTGTAGCCAGATGTTTAGGGTTTTTTTCTTTCTTTTTGACTGGTGTAGACTTAGGAGTAGGCCTGGAGTCGGATGCCTGGCTAATGGTAGCAGTGTCTGGTGGAGGGATCCTGGCCAGAGGCCCAACTGTGTCTGGCTCCCCCTCGACCTCAGCGGTAAGCCAGTGTCTGGGTTGGCTCCAGGGATGTGCCGGACAACTGTGAAGCGGCTTCCTCCAAAGTCGCCGTAGAAAAAGACAGGTCCGGACATCCCTCAACTCATAAACCTGTAGCTGGCAGGGCGTTGGACAGCGGAGCGGCAGAGGAAGAAGGCCTAGGAAACTTGGCCTTCTTTCGTGGAGGTTCAGTCGAGGCCTGCGGGAACGGATCCATCCTAAGAGCTAATTTTTTAAGCCACTGGTTTTCCAGGTAGAGATTTAGAGTGATCAGACAGCTGCGAAGGGTCTTAGGAATGAAAGATTGGCAGACAGCAAGCGTTGTGATTGTGCTCCCGGTCTAAGCAAAAAACACAATGGTAGTGTGTCTTTAAGGGGTTTCTGGTGCCCCCATTAGCATTTGCCTTTTTTTGCTGACATCGGTTAAGGATTGCTACAACAAAACCAAGCTTTAGAAAGAAATTAAAGAAAACCCCAACGGTGCTTAGCTTTTAGACGTCTTGCGGTGAAGGAGCGAAGCACACAATGCAGCCGTCCACGGCTGAAAAGTTCTGAGGTCTGTGCATGCAGATGTCACATTCAATGTCCCTGGTTTATGGCTGTATGTGTGACGTCCCACGCAACTACAACAGCCAAGCTGAAGCTTTTGTATAGGAGCAGACGTACGGGTCTTGACTGAGGCAGAAAATCCCCCAACAAGAATACTGCAACATAGGAATAGGAGAACATCAGGATTTTACTACACACACTTCGTTTCTCTTCCCTTTTTGTTATGGGTGCTATAAATCCTTGCTTGGGCCAGAAGGTTTTGCACTTGAGCCTCAGTTTTATCTGATCTTTTGGTACAGGAGAATGTCTTGAAAACTTTTGTACAAAACACATTTCACAGCCTCATTTTATGAGGTGTAATACCTACTTGCGCCATGTGATTTGAAGCCAATGGGGAAAAACAGGGACACCTTGCCTACTGCTTTGGGAGGCGGTAGTGAGGACTTTCTGGGAGGATGACAAGGAGGTACTCTGCTGAATGAGCTGTTCCCTACTGGGACCCTGAGAGTGGGCACCTTCAAGCCTTCCTCTGGAGTCAGTTTGGCACTTTCAAGAAAGCTTTCCTTTCTTCTCTTTGCAGCCTTTCCCTCTAATCTGTTGTTGGGGCTGGCAGCAAACTAATGGGATAGCTCCTCAGACATTGGTGAGAGCCTACAAAAAAACTTTGTCAGTCTTGCATGGTCTGCTTTTTCCTCCAGTTTCTTACCCATTTTTCTTATAGCTGGGGACACGAAGTTCTTGTCAAAAGAAGCATCAAGGATTGCTGACTTTACATGCTCAGAAAGGGTCTGTTCCTTCAGCCAAGCATGCCTCCTGACAGTTCCCATGACACCTATCCTATTAGATGCACACAAGGCACTAAAGCCACACAAAGGAATACTTGGCCACCTGGGAGCTGGTGTTTCACAACTCTAGCATTTCCCTGTAAAGTCCTCATCTTCAATCTCATCTGCCTTCTACTTTAATCTAGGAAGGCTTTATGGTACTTAATCATATGAAACCAGTCAGTTTAGTGGCTTCAGAGCAAGGGCAGCGTAAGTGTAAGTTTCTAAAACAGTCCACCCTGTTTTCAATCAATTGAAAGCAGATTCCTGGAATAGTAGTACATACTTCGGAATATAAAGACACCACTTCTGATATGCTGCATGGTTCTTATGCAGGTGAGACTGTCTGACTCAAGCAATTTGCAGAAGCAGTTAGGCTTCCATGAAGAACGGGACTGCAAATTTGGTTGGAGGGACTGTCAAGAGACACCACTACCCAGTATCTCAAGTAATGGAGAAATAGCAAAAGGCTGACACTATTAGCCCAAAACACTGCCTAAATCTTCTCAGAGCATTCCTTAGCTTCCCAGTTAAAGGAATCTTCTCTTGTGGAGAGCACTCCCAAAAGGAAAGGTCCTCATGGGGTGAGGCCAAGACCGGTGTCAGATTCAGTATAGGATCCCTGTAAGAGCTGGTTAACACATGCAAACGTCTTCCTCAAAGTCTGAGGAATCAAAGGTGTTTGTGTGGTAGAAATGGTACTTAGGCCTATGCAAAAAAAGCTGGGACAAACGGAACTAACTGCTTAGATTCTGGTGGTTTGAGCCTCTATTTGGGTGTGGAGTCAGACCTCAGGACATGGAAGCCACAGCCTATACCCAGAACCCAGGAATCTATTACTCGACAAATACAGGGGATGCCAACCTCCCCCTCAGTAACTAGTATACCACAGTTTCAAAAGCTAGGGATAGCAGCTCCATACCAGACTGATGCCTAAAATGTCACAGTTCGAGTGGAAGCTACGACTGAAACAGGCATGGCAGTCTCTAGAGGTATTGCACCAGAGGCCCCTGCAGCACAGATGTCACCCTAAGCAGCTGTGGAAGTGTCAAGTCAGTTGATTATAGAACCTTCCCTCAGAGGGCTGATACTGAAATATTCAGTTACGTTAGCATGCCTTCTTTGAATGCTTTTCTTTAACTGTGTGGGGACTTGCAGATATAAAAGCACATCACAGACACATGTGAACTTTTTGCTCCAAACACCTTTCTAGGGATTTGGTCCAATCTTTATCACGTGGGAGTTAAAAATATGCACTAGGGACAGCTGGGCATTTCCTTTGGAACAGGCAAATTAACAGTGGAACTCCCCTAACGTAATTTGTTTACCACACTAATTTGCTTTCCCTGACATCCACAAAATACTAATAGCAGTCAGAGTTCCCCAATGGGATATTTATCCGATCTTTCTGACTTCTAAACTGGCCTGGTGTGCTGTACAATGCACACACAAATAGAACTCTGACAAGAACTGAAAACGGTGCCAGCCATCAATCCCTCATACAACCCACATCTTGACATCAAAAGGGGAGAGTGCCTGCCAGGATGTGGAAGGAGAGATTGGTTATCTGGGCTAGTCTCGGGACTCAGCATGGTAGAAGTCCAGAGAGTCAATACTGCAGCAGTGAACTACAAACATTCACCTTTCAATAAAAAGTATCTGCATGCATCTTTAAACATGTGAAAAGTATTCTGTTTAAGTAAATATGTAAAATCTTACACCAAATGTGTTGGTCTAATGGAATCTCCTCCATGCCCTGCAATAACATTAACGTGCAGGAAGGAGATAATCACCGATAGGGCAAATGCTAATAAGGCTCAACAGAACATACAAAAAATTCCAACACTATTAGGCAATAACTAATCTATTAAGACTCAGTCTGGCAAAACAAAGTGGAAGTATCAACTCTGTCCTGCTGGCACACTAACATTAGTGCAGAACATCTGGAGGTACAGATATGACTTCCACATTATGGAGATTAACCTAAACCTGTTCTGTGGAAAAAGCTTTTTACATTTCCTTAAATGTCTATATGAATGAAGCATGAAAATGCCTGCTGAAAAAGTTGTAAGATTCAGTGCACATGTTAAAGGCCTATGTACCACTGTGCTACTGCAAATAAAATGGAACTTTTGGTGACTTATCTGCTGTTTAACTAATGCCAGATAACTGAAAGACTGTAAAAGCAGTTCCTGAGCACAAGCGGAGGCGGTTAACATTTGCGAAGGAAAACCATCTACAAGACAGCAGCTAAACAAGTTCAAGGCCAGAAGCTATACGTGTGACGGTTTTACAACTGGGTTACAGATAGGGAGGGACCCAGCAGTTGTGACCTACCAGGAATACAGCAAGTCCCATTCCTTTCTCCCCCCATACAGAACTGATAAAATTAGTCAGACAGGACTAGAATGCTGTATGGATGAATTGTAGACCAGAGGATTGTAGTGATGGGAATACTGCTGCAGAGTGCCTGCCCACTGTTTAGTTCTCTTCAATGGCCAAGTCTAAACAACCATTTCGCAGATAAACAGCGTTGCAGAAGTTTTTTGGGGGGACGATGTGGGAAGGATTTAAGAGTGACCAAGTAAGCAGAAAGTTGGCATCATCAGGATAAAGGCAAACAAAAGCTGGAGAATGTAGAAAACCCACAACTTTGGTGTGAACTTTTAGCCAAGGGAAATGAAACTGATGGTAACAATACAAAAAAATCCAGAGGTGGGGATCACACCTGAAACAGACAAAGATCAGTTGGACAGGACAGCTGCAACAGCAACAATACTGGGGTGAATCCTTAGTGGCACAGACTTAAAAAGATGCAATACACCCTGAACACTGGGTGGCCATCTGGAGAAGATTTAAAGAAAGGGACATCGGGGTTGCTGGACAAAATCTAGAGAGAAGGCATCAGAAATATCTGCAGGAAGAACTATGACTAAAGACAACACCTCTTTTCAACGGAGCCAAGAACAGAGGGTTGATGACATCAATGCCAGTTTGTCAATGACAGTAGATGGTGCTTCCTTAACAAGAGGAACGGATACAGCACAAACCAAAGACTACTGTAGGGAGTAACCACTCACTCAATGGACGCGCAAGGACTTCACAGTAAAGGATGGCTACCGACAGACTGGATCAGAATGAATACTAGAAAAGAGAGGCACTCTAGGACAGGGAAAGAAAAGTTAAATGGAAACTAAGGACAACGGTGGTGGGAGGCAGAT
Organism: Protopterus annectens; assembly: GCF_019279795.1. Classification (NCBI taxonomy): domain Eukaryota; kingdom Metazoa; phylum Chordata; order Ceratodontiformes; family Protopteridae; genus Protopterus; species Protopterus annectens. Next base: position 512,097,100 of record NC_056745.1, read on the forward strand.
ACATGGCAAACAAAATCTTAGTTGACACATCCTGCCATTAAGCAAATGGAAGTCTGCTGCCCACATCATTACTTCTATGAGATGTACAATCCCAGCACTACTCATTAGGGATGTATCACAGCAGACAGATGCTAGTATTTCCAAGACTAAGTTCACAATCCAAGGTTTGAGCAATCTATGCAACAGAATCAATGTTGCAGCAGACTGTCCACACTTACTGGTCTCAGCCTGCAGCAGCTTCTTGGGAAGCAAAATAAATGCAGTTAGTCTTTATGAGTACTGATACAGCAGGAAAGTAATCCCAAAGGTACCTCTATAAGGAGACCTGCTCCAACAATGCAAGTCTGGAAAAAGAGGAAATGAAAGTTCCATGTTCAACCCCCCCCCCCCCCCATGAGATCCTCCATGAACATACAGCCATTAGGAAATAGTAAACTGCATTCTTGTATCCCTGCCACATCTGTGAAATTATTGGGTATCGATATTCAAAGTCAAGTCCCGACACTCCTGAACTGTAGTGACCCTGGGAAGAATAAAAGATGTACAAACCTGCACGGACAGAGCACAATACCTCCAAGAAAAAGTGTCAGACAGTTGTCATGAAGTGAAGTTCATGAAGAAACCTGCAAGCCTGCTAACTGTGCACTGGGGTGCACAAGACATCTTTAATAGGCTCAGAACAAAGGAAAGTTGTGCAAAATCTTACTATAACCATAGATGTCCTTCCCTTCCATGCTGCAGTATTCTACTTGTAGGTTTACCCTTCTTCCTCTCAAATTCATCTGGCCAGGTTTCCAAAGATTTTCAGTCCCTCTTGGTGCGGACGTTTGACGTGGCTGCAGGAACGTGGGCCATAAGAGTGACATCTGGACGCACCAGCCCTCAGAACATAGTAAAAGCCCCAGTCGGAGCCAATCCTGTAGGTGCATAGCCTGTCCACTGTCGACCAGGAGAGCAAGTGCAGTCATATAATAGGGGAAGGAATACTGCAACATGGAAGAGGACATCCATGGTTATGGTAAGATTTTACACAATTTTTCTATGTCCTTCTATTTCAATGTTGTAGTATTCTACTTGGGGGTTAGTGCAAAGCTCACCGAGGATTGGGAAGTGGCCTAGATGAAGTTTCCAGGAATCCGTGCAAGATAGCCCTGGCAAACTCCACCCTCACTCTGCAGATATGGTCCAGTTTGCAGTGCTTGGTGAAAGTGTGTACTGAGGACCAAGTGGCTGCCTCAAGTATGGAGTTGGTGTCTAGCCCTATAAAAAAGGCTCCAGAAGAGGCCATTGCTCTGGAGTGGGCCTTGACATTGGCCTGCAAGGTGTTCCCATGGTGTAGGTAACAGAAAGAAATGGCCCGGGAGATCCAGGCCGAACTCGCACCTTTCCCCAAGGCCCTGGGGTGGAAGAAGACAAACAGCTGGCCAGATTTCCTAAAGGGTTTGGTTTTATGTAGATAAAACCTAAGTTATCTGTTGACATCTAGGGAATGAAGCACTCTCACTATTCCCCTGTGGGTTTGGGAAAAAGGTGTGCAGCTGGATGGCCTGGTTCAAGGATAGAGCATTCACTACTTTGGGAATGAATGACTGGTTTGTCCTGAGGGTCACCCTGTCCAGGTGGAAGATTAGGAAAGGTGGTGTATGTAGCCATAAGAGCTTGCAATTCTGAAACCCTTCTGGCAGAAGTCAGAGCTACCAGTAAGTTTTCCATGTGCAAAATTTTAAGGAGCCTTGTCTGCTGGCTCAAAAGGGGCTAGGGTGAGTTTTTCTATAACATAGTTAAGGTCCCAGGGAGGGGGAGACCGTTTCCTGGGTGGTCTCAAGTGTAATGCATCTTTTAGGAAAAGTTTGGAGGGGAGTCTGTATGCAAGGTGTGGATCCAGGGGAAGGCAGGCAGAGATAGCAGACAAGTGTGCCTTCAGGGATGAGTAAGACAACCCTGTCTGCTTGAGTTCACACAGGTATGACAGGATGAGAGGCATATCCCTTTCCAGCAGGTCCAACTGTTTTTTGTGACACCAGATAGGATTTCCTTGTGTTGGGTTTCCTGACCTCCTGCAGGACAGTGAGCACATCCTCTTTATATAGGTGTCTAAAGGGGATCAGAATCTTATCAGCCACAGGGTGATGCAAGGATTGCCACTGTGGGTGTACCTGAGTTCCCTTGTGCTGTGTGAGAAGGTCCACTGGGAAGGGGGGGGGGGGATGCATACAGGAATTTCCTCTTCCAGATTATCGAGAAGGAATCTGTTGCTAATGCCTTGAGGTCTGGTGTCCTGGTGCAGTAGCCAGGGAGTTTTCTGTTTATGGAGAAGGCGAACAGGTTTATTTGTGTAACAGCCCACCTGTGGACCATATTCAAGAAAAAAAAAAAGTTGAGTCTTACCATAACGTTCCATCTGAGTTGATTATCTTCCAGTCATCATTGATTGGTTCGGTTCCGAGACCTCGGAACTGAGTCGGACTTATACTAAGCTTGCGTGCACCAAAAACTCTCAAGCTAAGCTGCTACCCACAATGCCCTTAGCTCAGTTACCTCAGATCAAGTTTGCATGCAATAGAGAAAAAATAAGCCAGAGGCCATCTCTGTGCAGAAACCCTAATACACCCCGAAGACCCAGAAGATCCACCAGGAACCTTAGGAGGGGGTCGGTGGGAGGGTGTGATGACTGGAAGAAGATCAACAATTCAAATGGAACGTTATGGTAAGACATAACTTCTTTACCTGAAGTTAATAATCTTCCTATTCATCACTGAAGGGACAGAGTCCCCAGCTACTTGGAGAACCTGGGTGGCCCTTATGGAAGAACATTCCTGAGAACCATTGAACTAAAGGCTGCTCTTCCCCTGGAGATCAGATCCAATTTGTAATGTTTGATAAAAGTATGGGGCTTAGACCAAATGGCAGCTGCACAAATGTCATCCATGGAGGCCCTAGAATGGAAGGCACCAGATGCTGCAATAGCTCTAGTCGAGGGAGATTGGATTTGGCCCGGCTTAGATCCCTCCATAAGTGAATATGTAAAGGAGATGCAATCCCTGAGCCACTTAGACAAAGTAACTTTTGATACTGCACCTCCCACTCTAGGGTCTGCAAAGGAAATGAAAAGCTGGTCTGACTTGCGGAATGATTTCGTTCTGTCCAGATAAAAGCGTAATGGTCTATGAACATCCAGGAAATGTAGGCAGTATTCTCCCTTGTTGGAGTAATCTGGGAAAAACACGGAGCTCAATAGACTGGTTAATGGAAAAATCTGAAACCACTTTGGGGAGGAAGGATGGGTTAAAATCAAAGTGATACTCTGTCCTTATGAAAGATCAGATAAGGGCTCTTGATGCATAATGCTTGTAATTCCGAAATATGTATTGCTGAAGTTATAGCCACCAGGAATAAGCACTTCCAAGATAAGAATTTTAGATCATTGGTGGCAGCCGGTTCAAATGGGGGGCAGAGAGCCTGCAGAACCCAGGACAAATTCCATGCCTCCACTGACTGTCTGCTGGGAGGCCTTATGTGAAAAATACCCTTGAGGAAGGTCTTGCAAAGACTAGGGGAGATAAGTGGTACTCCTTCAGAACCGTTATGGTAGTTGGAAATAGCTGCTAGACGGACTCAAATGGTACAAGCCGAGGCACCTTTGTCAAACAGCTCAGCCAAATAATGCATAGTGGCTACAGGGGCTGAGAACGGGTCTAGCTCCTGATTACGTGACCAAATAGAGAACCTCTTCCATTTGTCCTTGTAAAGTTTTCTGGTGGATGGTTTATGAAAAGCCAAAATAATATCCCGGACAGGTGAAGAAAGGTTTTCTTGCCTGGTAACTGCAAAAGTGGAGAGGAAAGCAATCGGGCAGCGCCTCAGGAGCGCTGATATGGTCTAGCTGAGAAGGAATCTCTGGAGCCCTGATTCCGGGGACCCCCTCTGCCCTGAAAGGGACGTCTTCCATTACTGGAACCCCCCCCCGTCTCTGGAGGAGTCCTCGCCACATGCGTCTCGGGAAGGACCTTGAGACTTCTTGTGCCACATTTTTCTGCTACTCTGGTTCCTGAAGAATGAATGCTGAGGTTTGAAAAGCGTAGGCCAACGGCAGACCAGGTTCTTCTCATCTTGCTCGCATCTGGCTAGGGTATCCTTGACCTTCGCACCAAACAGAGCGAGGGCCCGATAGGGGCATTTAAAAAGGAAGACCGAGTCCGCAAGGTCACAGATGCGCATCCAGAAGTGACGTCTCATGACCACGCCTGCATCCGCAGCTCTAGCTGCTCCTTCGGCTGCGTGAGACAGCAACCTCATGGATGAACTGGATATAGATTAGAGGGTGGCAAGTTGGGAAGCAACCTTATCTTGTGCTCCATCCGATACTTGACCCGCGAGGGTTCAGGACAGTTCGGACATAAGCTCTCTCCGGAGCCTCGTAAAATGTGCCATAAAGTTCAAAGACCTAACAGCAAAGGCCGCTGGCGCAAAGACTTGCTTCCCTAACCTGTCCACTGCCCGGGACTCCCTGTTGGGCGGGTGAACAGTAGGACTCTTCTGCAAGGTCCTTTTTCGTGGCAGCCGCCGCCACCACCACCATAGTGTCCACTGGCAAGTATCTGGACCAATGGGGTTGATCCTCTGGAATGGAGAGCACTTTGATCTCCTGGGGACGGCCTCAACGGTGCCGGGGCTCTTGCAAGCCTGTTGCACGATGAGTTTAACCAACTCATCGGCGGGAGGGGTCACCCAAGAAGTAGAGGGCTGAGAGCGAAAGGCCTGCAGGAATACGGATTCCTCTGAGGAAGGCGTTGAGGACATCCAGTCACCCCTCTCTTTCAAGATTTCCATGATGTCCCTGAAGCAGACAGTTAAGGGGCAACCATGGGGACCCTTCCCCACCATCATAGTCCGTATCTTCTGAGTGACTCCTCCGGGGAGTCCGTGCATCGTCTCTTACACACCCGTTTCAGAGGAGGTTCTTCGGTGGGATATCCGAAAAAAACTCGAAAAGTGAAATGCTCAGAACAGGGATCTCCTGGGCCTTGCGTTCTCAGAGTCCTGGGGGGGGGGGTGGACTTTGACAGCTGCAGCTCAGAGGGAACTGGGGAAATAACCAACTGCAAAGGATTGTTGGCAGCAAGTGCCCTCGACGGAAAGGGAACAGAGGTCACACCCTGCACCAGATGGACCGCCCCTGGGGAAGGAGTCTCAATCAAGCTCGGAGCGGTAGTTACCCTCTGCTCCGAAGTCGGGGCTGACAACCGTCGGGACCGGGGGCTCAAACCCCCCCCCCCCAAGCATGAGACTGAGTAAGGGTGGGTCCGACAGAACCAGCACCCAGAGAGATCTCTGAGCCTCAGAGCGAGCTGTTGTCGGCGCAGAGGAAGGAATTCCTCTAGTAAAAGTTGGATAGATGAGCCTTGGAACAGAGGGGTCCAAGGGAGAAGAGTAAGTAGGGGCTGCAGGAGAAATAGACCCAAAGCCAGGAGTGGTATAGGCGGATTTGAGATCCCCCTAGCAGTCAGCAGCTGATCAACAAGTCACACCACATCCAATTCAGAAAGGCTCCTGGTGGATCTCTGATGCACCTGAAGGAGAGTCAGGTCAGTCCAAAAAAGGGCTGCAGGCTTGTCAGGCAAATGGGTCCACATTGGATGAGTATCGGTTCCGTAGTGCGTCACAGAACGGCATCAACAATTCCAATTTTGCAACAGGTAATAACGGTGTGGTTGTAGCCAAGAACGGGCTCGGAGCAGAAGTTACTACAGGAGTGAACGACAGGAACGGTTCTGAGGACGTTGTCGGAACAGATAACGGGGTCAAAACGGGCGTGAAGTCAGTGCAGATAAAGATGTGAAAATACTGGTCAGTATCCAAGATGTAGGTGGTACTGTAATTGTTGGTGGCGGGGTGGACGCCAACGAAGCTACCTCTGTAAACTTCACTGGAGCCAAGCTCTGAGCCAATGTGGTAGTCGGCACAGGAGGCAGAATGATGTTCAGACGATAACTTATGGGCCTTGTGCTTGTGACCTTTACCTCTGTCACCAGCCGGTGAAGAGGGGTCCGATCGAGGACGTTTCTTATCCGAAGCAGGAGGGGGTGAGACCTCCGTTGCAGAAATGGCCACCGAGAAAGGTGAAGCCAGCAGGCCCTTTAAAATAAGTGTTACGACGTTCATTCAGTGTCTGCTGACAAACTAGCACAAATATCACATGGGGGGGGGGGGTTCGCCGACAAATGCGGAACCCCCACACAGTAAACCTTCCTCATGGAGGTCACTATTCGGCAGTTTACCACTGCAAGAACAGCAGTGTTTAAATCCCGTAGTTCCCTTCTTTTCAGACATTCCCAACACACTCGCACACAAGGGAATGAGAGGAAAGAGGAAAAGGAGGAGAGAAAAAGCAAATACCAACAATAGTAAAAAGATACCGTAAATGTAGAAAGTTAGAGATAACAAGAAATTACCAACAAAGGTAAGAGAAATACTTGTGGGTAGAGCAGCAGCAAAATAGAACAAGAACTAGTTATAAAGAAGAAAACACTTTTTCAAACTATTAAATATTTACGAAAAAAAGCACTTGGCTGAAGAAATCATTGAAACGCTGCTATATGGCTGTGCGGCAAACGAGATCCGAGGTAACTGAGCAAAGGGCATTGTGGGTAGCAGCTTAGCTTGAGAGTTTTTGGTGGACGCAAGCTTGGTATAAGGCTGACTCTGTTCTGAGGGCTCGGAACAGAACCCATCAGTGATGAAAAGGAAGATGATTAACGACTTCAGATCATCTCTTTACATCATCCATTCGCGGTTGTTTGAAATGGTTCTGCTTAGTTAATCTGCCTGGGAGTTGTGCAGGAATGGAATGTAGGCTGCCTGAAGGGTAAACCCCTGAGAGGTAGCCAGTTCCCATGCCCGCAGAGCTAGTCTGCACAGAAGGTATGACTTGGTTCCTCCCTGCCTGCTTGTTGAGATACCACATGACTGTAGTGCTGTTTGTGAATATCTTTAGACAGCCCTACTGTAGGTAGGTTTGGAAGGCCTGCAGAGAAAGGAGGATGGCTCTAATTTCCTTGACGTTTGTGTGATCTCGTGTGTCTGTCCGCAAACCTTGTACTTTCCTTTTTCCCCAGAGTTGCTCCCAAACCCAGAACTGAGGCATCTGTGCGCATTGTCTGGGAGGGAGAAGGTGTTTGCAGAGGGAGTCTTGGGTTCTGGACTACCTGAGCCACCCACCACCTCAGTTCCTGATGAAAGCAGACCAACAGGGGGACCCTGAACTCTAGAGGGTGGGAGTGCTGGCTCCATACCGACCGGAGGTACCACTGAAGTTTCCTCATGTGCATCCTTGCTAGGGGCAACATGGGAATGTAGCTGCCATGTAACCTAGAAGTCTCAGAAATTGTCTTGCAGTCAGTTCTGCTGATTGTAGGGCAGCCAGAAGGTGGTGTTGAGAGGGATACCACTTTTACTGCTGGAAGGAAGCCCTTCATGAGGTCTGTCCTGATCCTGCAACCCAGGAAGACAATGTCCTATGCGGGGTTGAGGTAGGATTTTGGGAAGTTCATCATGAACCCCAGAGACTGTAGGAGTACCAGAAGGTCCTGGGAGTGACAGAGAAGAATTTTCTTGTCTTCTGCCTGAATTAGGAGGTCTAGGTATGGGAATAACTGGATCCCCTTTGACGTGCAGTAGACGATTACTGGAGCCAGGCATTTTGTAAATATTCTGGGGGCAGTAGAAAGCCGAAAGGGCAAGGCACAGAACTGAAAGTGAGATGAGCCTGCCAGAAATCTGAGGTATTTCCTGAAGGTGGGCTTTATAGGTATGTGAAGGTCAGCAATCTTTAAGTCCAGGGCTGCCATGAAACCATGAAGAAGGATGAGTGGAGAGAGTAGGTAGGGTGCGCATCCTGAAAGCAGGCACTTTTAGGAAGGGGTTGAGGTGTGAGAGGTCTAGAATCAGTCTCCACGGTCCTTCCTTTCTGGGTACCAAAAAGGATTCTGGAGTAGAATCCTTTTCTTTTTGATTGTGTGGGTACTGGTTCCATGGTGCCTTGTAGTAGCAGGGTTTGCAAAAGCTGAAAGAGGAGGGGTAGTTGACTGGGAGGAGGCTGTGGTATGCCCAGTCTTGATGGGGGGGGTGGATCGAGGACATTAAGTAGCCGTTCTGTATGACGGACAGAAACCAATTGTCTTACGTAATATGTGTGACCATGCAGGGAGACAGTGAGAGATTGGCAGATAGGGGTATGGATGAGGGGAGTGGGGGATGAAATTTTGGCAGTGGTCAGACACTACCTGCCCTATCAGGAAAGAGAGGCCTTTGACTGAAAGACTGAAGGCTTAGCCTGGGGAGGCCGTCTTCTAGATGGGGGGGGCTACTGGCCTGGAGGTTTTCCTGATAAACTGCGTCTTCGCCGGGTAATTCCTCTGGAACTTTGGAATAGGTGAGACTAGTAGGTGTTTTAGGTCCTGTAATTCTTATCCCTTCTGTTGCAAGGATTTAAACAGGTCAGCTACTTCTGCACCAAAAAGGTCTTAATGATCCAAATGCGTGTCAAGAAGTCTAGCCCTGAGGTCATCTGACAGAGGCTTCAGCTGCATCATAACTGCAGCTTAAGGAGTATCGAATTACTTAAGTGATGATGGCTATCAGGCGAGACAAGGAAGCTTTGGCTGCACAGTCAGGGATGTCATCCAAATCCGTACTGGCTTTGTCAAGCAGAGCTAAGGAGTATTTGGTCATACAAGTCTGGTAGGTGGTGGCTCTAAATGAAAGGGTACCAGAGGTATAGATTTTCTTACCCAACCACTCCGTAGTCTTGGTGTCCTTAGCAGGGAGGATAGTAGTGGTAGGAAGGAGCTTGGAGGCCCTATCCATAGAGATGGAGATGGTGGCAGGATCAGCAAGAGGGCACTTGAGAATTTTTTTCGTCTCAGGGACTTTACAGAGCCTGTCTGCTCTATGTGGGATTGGAGGAAGGGAATCCATGTTAATGGAGGCTGAGGCAAACGCATCCAGGAATGCAGGTTGAATAGGAGGAATGGCAAAAGGACTGGGAGAGTCCATTTGAATAAGGTCATAAAACCTCTTTTGTACTTCAGTCATATCTGAGGATTGCTAAGGTTCAGCAGAGCCCTCCTCAGGAGATCCATATCCCAAGGGAGAGGACATCTGAGTGTGAGAGTCCTCAGTGGAATCAGACAATTCCTCTTTAGGCTGATCTACCCTCCATTCAGGGAAGAGAGGTCTGAGACTAAGGAATGGAGGAGCAGTGGCAGAGGCTTCTACTGAAGGCCTAAGGGCCATAAAGGCATTAAACAAGCTCTGCCAAGCGGCCATGCTTTCAGAAACTGGGGTAAGGCGTCTTGTTTTCTGTTATTTCTTTAAAGGCCTCACTGGTGTCTGGCTAGAGATAGGCCTAGGGTCAGGCGTCAGGATGGTGGAGGCGGAGTCCGATAGGCCCAGTGTGAATGCTGGTTCCCCCAGTGTCTAAGGAAGGCTGCGGTATATCTTCTGTGGACGTTACATCCGCTCGAGATTGTGCGGCTTCCTCAGAGGTACCCGATTTATCTACAGTAGCAGATGCCGGATCCTCAGCCAAGCGGACATTGGCTACAGACGGTTGAGAGAGAGAGAGAGAGACACAGCTGATGAAGTAGGCCACAAGGACTTGGCCCTCTTCATAGGCGGTTCAGACAGGGCGTCTAATGCGGCCTCCATCCCAAACGCCATTTGTTGCAAGCACTGATTCTCAATACAAATGTAATGCCTGTAAACGGCGGCGTAAGGTCTTGGGGACAAAATATGGGCAAATGGCACATTTCTCGTGGTCATGTTCCCAGCCTAAACAATAAAGACACTGGTCGTGGGTGTCTGTGGGGAATATGCTGACCGCACTTACCAGATGACATGAACAGACTATAAAACAAGGTAGGACTGAAAGAATCCCTAACGGGTACTTAATCTTTTTCAGATCGAACGTCTGTAAAAAGCAGGAGCACTTGGCGTATGACTAGGGGATGAAAAGTTCTGAGGGCTGGTGCGTACAGAGATCACTTACGGCTACATTCCTGCAGCCACATCAGACGTCCGATGCACCAAGAGGGACTGAAAATCTTTGGAAACCTGGCCAGACAAACTGGACAGGAGGAAGGGTAAACCCACAAAGAGCAAACTGCAACACTGGAATAGAAAGAAGGACATCTGTGAGCCTTATCTCCTGGGCAGGCATCTGCAATACAGAAGCAACCAAAGGAACAACACTGACAACCGTTACGTCACTAACTGCACAAACTTAAGATATGCCAAACTGCCAAAAAGCAGTGGAGTGAGGGCCAAACATGGATAAAGAAATGTTGTGTAAAATCTTGCCATAACCATACATGTCCTTCCCTTCACTGCTGCAGTATTCTTAACTTGAGGGACAACCCACCAGAAACCAGTAACGTCAGCCAGTATAAAAGTGTCTTTTGCCACTATAGGGTACATGGCACGTCTGAAGTCAGCTGCAGTTGGGCATAGGCCATAAAACAGACTACGCACATACCATCTTCAGAACTGAATGCCCCAGGAGGAAAGCCAAACGAAGGAAATGAGTGGTCAGTACATACAGGAAAGACAAGAGACTACTGGGTAAAGCAGGAGGGATAGGATACTGCAGCAGTGAAGAGAAGGACATCTATGGTTATGGTAAGATTTTACACAACTTTTCTATGTCCTATTCACTTGCTGCACTATTCTTTACTAGGAGAATACCAGAGCTCAAGAGGGAAGGAAAGAGGAAGAAGCAGAGGAACGCCATGAAGCCATGTAAAATGCCTTTGGCAAAACGGGTACCAGCTCTGGAGATAGCATCCAGCTTGTAATATTTGGTAAATGTATGACTAGACGACCAGGTGGGTGCCTCCAGAATGGCACTGTTTTCCAATCCCTTGAAGAATGCATTTGATGAAGCCATAGCTCTGGTAGGAAAGGCTTTCACAGGTGCAGCAAAATCTTTTCCATAGTGAATGTAGCTAAAGATGCGAGTTTTAGAAATTAAAGAAGAGACCGTCTTGCTTGAATGTAGAAGACCCAGAGCCCTGGGGTCACAAATTTACAAAAAGCTGTTCAGGTTTTGAGTTTGTCTTGTCCAGGTAATCTCTCAGTTGTCTGAATATCAAATGGTGCAAAATCCTCTCACTGATTTTGTGGAGAGTGGGAAGAAAGTTGGCAGTCGAATAGATTGGTTAAGGGATAGCTCGTTAACCATCCTGGGCATGAAGGGTTACTTCTCAATGATACCCTGTCAATATGAAAGACTAAAAGGGAGGGGGGACCGCCATCAGGGCTTGGAGTTCCGAGACCCTTCTAGCTGAAGTCAGGGCTACTAGCAAGACAATTTTCCAAGATCAATGTTTGAGAGAGGCAGGTGTGAGTTCAAATGGGAGCAATGTCAATTTCTCGAACAAAATTAACAGTCCTAAGGAGGGATAGGTTTCCTGGGAGGCCTAATGTGGAGGACGCCTTTAAGAAATTGTTTTACCTCAAATCTGGATGTCACAGGAGGGGATAAAGACAGACAAGCAGAGATGGCTGACATGTGAGATTTAACTGACGAACAAATGGGGCCAGCTGAGAGTAGTTCACACAAATATTCCAGAGCCAGTGGACAGAACAGTAAGACAAGTGGTGAACTTCATGACACCCATGCAGATGGGCAATACAGTTACAACTGCTGAATCCTACACAAATGCACTCTAAGCACTTACACTAGTGCATGGATCGTGCTATCCCAAACAGAACCAAGACGCTATCCTCCCAAAAAAAAAAAGGAAGCCAATCTGGTGGTCCCCTGCCATAAACAAACTATAGAACAGAAGGAAGAAACTGTAGCAAAAGAGAAAAATCCCATGAGTGGAGGAGCTCCCTGGTCAGCCTCAGTAAAAAGCTGAGATCCCCTGTAAGATCCTCCAAAGCTAGCTACGAAAACAAAATTGCCACTAATTCCAAGGACAACCACAAAGCATTCTATAGCTATGTCAAGAATCTTGATGGCAACACCCAGATCTGCTCTGAGTTGCAGCACAAAGGCATGAAAATTACAGAACCAACTGATATTGCCAACATCCTGGCAGATAGGTTCAGTGCTAACTTTACCCCACTCTCACCCCCTAAAGGTCCCATATCTATACAGGAAGAATGCAGAGTCCCTGTAATCACAACTATGCAGGTAAAAGCTGCACACTCTAAAGCCAAAAACACAGCATCCATGGGACCGGACAACATCCCAGGCTGCGTTTTACACTAACTTAAGAATGAACTGGCTCCCCACTTAAGCACCATGTTCAATAATAGCCTCACATCAGGCTTTGTGCTCACTGAATAGCGCACAGCAACATTTATCCCACTCCACACAGGGGGAGCCACCACAGATCCCGGGAACTATTGACCTATTAGCCTGACGAGCCTGGTCTGCAAGGCCATGGAACGTATCATCGTGGAACTCAAAGATATTGGTAACCTCCAAACTCTGGATCCTACCCTGTTCGGGTTTGTGAAAGGCAGATCATGCCTCCTGAACCTGATAGACTTCTTTGAAGCAGTCACCAAAGCCGTAGATGAGGGTAAGATGGTTCACACAGCCTATCTTGACCTCACCAAGGCTTGACACCATCCCCCATTCTGGAATTATAGCTAAACTCACTAAACTAGGTATAAATCCCTACATCACAAAATGGGTTGCCAACTGGCTCACTGACAGAACCCACACTGTAAAAGTTGCAGACTCCAAATCTGACCTCAAAGCAGTGACAAGTGGAGTACCACAGGGTTCCATCCTGGGACCTCTCCTGTTTGGTATCTACTTCTCTGAAGTACAGGCCAACAGAGAAGGCCTCTGGCTAACTAAGTTCGCAGATGACTGCAAACTAGGAGCCAAAGTCAAGTCCCCAAATGATGTGGACATCCCACAGAAGGGCCTCACTGAGACGGATGCCTGGTGTCAGAGCCATGGCCTCAAGCTCAATGCCAAAAAGTGCAGGGTCATCCCCTTCGGTAAAAACTCTGTACCCATGAACTACCACATAGGCAGCAATCTACTTAACACCGAATGAATGATAAGAGACCTTGGGACCCAGGTGGACAGTAGTCTCTCCTTTGATAGTCACATCGCCACAGTAGTCAGGAAGTCCTACGTGGCACACATCATAAAAGGGTTCTCATCCAGGATAAAAGGTCATTGTTCCCCTCTACTCGACACTCATTAGACCCATTAGAGTACAATGCCTCTTTTCGAATGTACCTCGCAAGACATCTGCAGCAGCTGGAAAGGCCACACAATTACCTCACAAAGAATTACTGGCCTCAAATGCCCTACACTGACCGCCTCAAAAAAACTCCAGCTTTACTCCGTAGCATATCGCCTACTCAGAGGTTATCTCTGCCTAACATATAAAGCTATGTCAAACCCAGAGCTGTTGGACATGCTACACCTAAAGAAATCCCAATCCCTCCGAGCTCCATGCTCTAGGGACCTAAACCTGGTCACCACCATAAACAGGACATGCTGGAGGGATAGATTCCTGTCCCAGAAACTTCCCATACTCTGGAACGGGCTACCCATCTATGTCAAGCAAAGTTCTTCATTAGCACTCAAAAATCTTGAGTGGATGGGAAATAGGAAATACACCCTGGGGATCACTTGTCTCTTCTCGACAGTGGCACAGGAAAATAACTTTCTTGGGTGGCGTAAGCCAGGGAACCATTGTTGGCTAGGCTTACGTAGGCCCTAGGGCCGATAGCCTAGTACCTACCTATGAACCTATGAAATCTAAAACTTTCTAGTGTTGGGTTTTCTGGCTTCCTGTAAAACCCTAAGCACATCCTTGGAGAAAAGGTGTCTGATGGGAATTAGAATTTCATCACCCACAGTGTCAGCTGTAGTGTCGACGTGTAGATGTACAAGGGATCTTCTGTTCTGTGAGAGAAGATCCACTTTGTTGGCTAACTTGTGGTGATGGCTCACGGCTTAATTGCAGAAAGGGGAACCAATGCTGTCTTGGCCAAAAGGGAGTCACCAGCAAGATTTTTGGTTGATCATGCTTGATTTTGAGCAGGACTTTTGGTATTAGAGGAAGGGGAGGGAATGCGTACAGAACATCCCCTTCCACGAGGAGGAAAGGGTGTTCACTTTCCAAGCCACAGGACTTGGGACTCTGGCACAGAATTTTGGAAGTTGTCTGTTCATGGGGAGGGAAAAGTACAGTTGTGTACACTTACCATAAACGTAGATGTTAGAGAGTGTATTCACTGTTGCAGTCATTACATGTGTTATCTGCCTGCAGGTAGCTCAGCCGGCCTGAATACCAGTCTTCGGATTTCTGCGTCGGATGCTATCACTTCTTCCCTGACGTCAGGTCGTCAGGGGTAAAAAACATGCAGCCAACGCCATTACATCAATTTTTCTTGCCCCAGATGTCAGGTGCTCCCACAATGGGAAGCAATTATATGTTATGGTACACCTCCATCAAAAAACAAACACACCAGAAAGCTTAAATACACCAAACAAGAAGGAAAGGTATAGCAAAGAGAAGTCAGGGGGCTGGAGGGAGGGTAACCAGGACTGCAAAAGTGAATACACTCGAACATCTACATTTATGGAAAGTGTACACAACTGTACTATGTTCTTAGTGTTTCACTGGTGCAGTCATCACATTTGGGTTGATTCCCAAAGCTAAGGAAGGGAGGAGGAAGTTTAGAGAGCATTAGGGCCAGCTATTAAGCCCTGCAAGACTACAGTGGCAAAACCAGCTCTGGATTTAGAAAAAAAATAGGCATGCGGAAATGCTTGGTGAAGGTATGTACAGAGCTCCAGGTAGCAGCTTCTAGGATGTCCCTGGTAGGGACTCTCCTGAGAAAGGCTGTAGAGGTAGATGCAGCCCTGGTGGAATGTGCTCTTATCCCCTGTTGGGTAGTTTTTCCATGGTGCTTATAGCAGAAGTGAATGCAATGGGCTATCCCATTTAGAAATGGTTTGCTTTGAAATGGCCTTCCACTCTGCCCCCGCAGCAAAGCTAACAGCTCTCAGATTTTCTGAGAGGTTTAGTCCTGTCCAAATAAAATCTAAGTTGTCTGTGCACACCAAAGAGTGCAGAATTCGTTCGCCTTTGTTTTGAAGATCTGGGAAAAAAGTAGCCAAATGAATGGACTGATTTAAGGCCACACTAGACACCACCTTGGGCATAAAGGAAGGATTGGTCCTGAGGGAAACCCTGTCTGCAAGGAAAATAATGAAGGGCTCCACTGCCATGAGGGCCTGTAATTCAGATAATCATCTTCCTGAAGTGATGGCTAGAAGGAAGGCTGTTTTTCACGAAAGGAATTTCAACTCTGCAGTTGCAGCCGGCTCAAAAGGAAGGAGAGTGAGCTTTTCCAATACAAAGTTAAGGTCCCAGGCTGGACTATGGGCTCTCCTGGGGGGTCTTAAATTTTGACCTCTGAGGAACTGCTTTAGCAGAGGGTGAGAGAAGAGGGGTGTTTCAGTATTATAATGTGCTGAAATGGCAGAGGCATGAATTTTAATTGAGAACAGGCCTTTGTGGAGCGTTTCTGTTAAGTACTGAAGAATATGGAGGCATGCTGGGCACTGTTGTGCCCATCCCAAGTCTGGCTCCAGGAACAGTATATTTTCCACTTTTCAGCATAGGAATTTCTAGTACTAGCCCTCCTTGCCTCCAGAATGACATCTAGTACCTGTTTGCTGAGGGATGCTATTGGAGAGCACAGGGAATTAGCCAGGCTGCAAGGTTCAGGGTTTGAAGCTGAGGGTGCAGAATCTGGCCTGCCTGCTAGGACAGCAGGGAAGGGATCTGAGGCAGGAGCCATGGTTCCAGCAGTGTCATACTGCGTAAGAAGGGGTGCCAGTGCTGGCGTTGCCAGTCTGGTGAAATCAGTATTGTCCTTGGCTTGTCTTGTTTGATCTTTAGCAGTACCTTCATCAGGAAAGGCAGAGGGGGAAAAGCATAAACAGAGAGGCTTTTCCAGGTAAAGGACAGGGCATCCTCTTTCCAAGCTTGACTGTGGGAAGTCCTTGTGCGGAATTTGTCCAATTGGTAGTTCTGAGGGGAGGCAAACAGGTCTATATCTAGAATCCCCCATCTGTTCCTCAAGAGGTTGAATATTTTTGGCTCCAGTTTTCATTTGTGTGGGTCCTTGAGATTTCTGCTTAGGTCTGCCAGAGAATTTAGCTTGCCTGGCAGGAATTGAGCCTGTAGGTGCACTTGGTAAAACAAGGCTGTGTTCCACAGAGCCATGGCTAGTCTGCAGAGAGGGTATGAGTGGGTTCCCCCCTGCTTGTTTATGAATCGCAACTGTGTTGTCTGTCTTTACCAATAATTGTCCTGGAATAATGTGGTCTTTGACGGCTGTCAGGGAATTCTGTACAGCTAACATTTCTTTTTGGTTTGATATGCAGGTGCATCCGTCTCGGGTACCATTTGCCCTGAATGCACTGCCCTGCCAAGTGAGCCCCCAGTACACAGTCTGATAAGTCTGTTAGGGTTTGGGCGGCAGGGGGTAGAGTGAAAGGGAGCCCCTTGTTGTGGTAGCAGGCCTCTCCCCACCAAAGGAACTCTGTCTTTATACAAGGAACGATAGGAATCACTGACTCCAGGTCCCGAGAATGTTGACACCATAGGCTTTTTAGATACCAATCTAGTTTCCTCATATGCAGTCCTGCATATGGAATTAGTGGAATGCAAGAAGCCATGAACCCCAGGGCATGCAGAATTTTTCTTGCAGATACCTGGGTCTTTGTGGGCAAGAGTTTGAAGTAGGTTGTCAAATAAACTTGTTTCTCGAGTGAAGAAAGCCATCTGGGAAGTTGTGTTCAAGCTTGCTCCCAGGAATACAATCTGTTGGCAGGGTACAAGATGAGATTTCTTTTAGTTTATGATGTACCCCAGTGAGATTAGAAATTTCTTTACGAATGCCAGATGCTTTAATAGCAATCCCTGGCTTTCTGCCTGAATCAGACAATCGTCCAAATATGGGTATATTTGAATATTTCTCTGCCTGCAAAATGCAATGGCTGGAGCTAGACTCTTTGTGAATACCCTGGGTGCAGTAGATAAGCCAAAGGGAAGTGCAGAGAAAGTACAGTTGTGTACACTTACCATAAATGTAGATGTTAGTGTGTTATTCACTGTTGCAGTCATCACATTTGGGTTATCTACTTGCAGTAGCCCTCAGTCGGCCTGATTAACAAAGTCTTGGGTCCTACGTCAGTTGCTCTCTTCTGCTGTGACGTCAGGTCGTCAGGGGTATAAAACATGCAGCAGACATCATTACATCAGTTTTTCTTGCCCCAGATGTCAGGTGCCTCCCTAATGGGAAGCAATTAAATCTATAAATATACAAGGTTATACCTCCAACAAAAAAGCAAATGCACCAAAAGGTTTTATGCATTGTAAAGGAGAGAAGAGGTATAGCCAAAAGTCATGGGGCTGGAGGGAGGGTAACCAGGACTGCAACTGTGAATACACTAACATCTACATTTATGGTAAGTGTACACAACTGTACAATGTTCTACATGCTTCACTGTTGCAATCATCACATTTGGGTAGATCCCCAAAGCTAAGGATGGGAGGAGGAATTTAGATAGCATAAGGACCAGCTATAAGACCCTGCAAGACTGCAGTGGCAAAGCCAGCTCTGGATTTAGTGAAAATTGGCAAATGGTAATGCTTGGTGAAAGTACGTACAGAACTCCAGGTACCAGCTTCTAGGATGTCCCGGGTAGGTACACCTCGGAGAAAGGCTGTAGAGGTAGATGCAGCCCTGGTTGAGTGGGGTCTGATCCCCTGTAGGATAGGTTTTCCATGGTGCTTATAGCAGAAATGAATGCAATGACCTATCCAATTGGAGATGGTTTGCTTTGAAATAGCCTTCCCCTCTGTCCCTGCAGCAAATACCACCAGCAGTAGTTCAGACTTCCTTTTAGTCCTGTCCAAGTAGAATCTAAATTGTCTGTGCACATCTAAGGAGTGCAGTACCCGTTCTCCTTTATTCTATGGATTAGCAAAGAAGGTTGGCAAATGAATGGACTGATTAAGGGCCACACTGGATACTACCTTTGGCATGAAAGAGGGACTGATCCTAAGGGACACCCTGTCCGCATGAAAAATGATGAAAGGCTCCACTGCCATAAGGGCCTGTAATCCAGATACCCTTCTTGCTGAAGTGATTGCTAAAAGGAAAGCTGTTTTCCAAGAAAGGAGTTTTAAATCTGCAGTAGCAGCTGGCTCGAAAGGAGGAAGGGTGAATTTCTCCAATATAAAGTTAATGTCCCAGGCTGGAGATGGAACTCTCCTGGGTGGTCTTAAATTTTTGGCCCCTCTGAGGAACTGTTTGAGCAGTGGATGACAGAAGAGGGGAGGTTCTGTTATAAAGAGCTGAAATGGCTGAGGCTTGAATTTTTATTGAAGACAGACAGGCCCTTGTGAAACATCTCAGTTAAGTACTGTAAAATCTGAGGTAAATTGGGCACTGCTGTGCTCATTCCTTGAGACTGGTTCCAGGCACAGAATATTTTCCATTTTTCAGCACAAGATTTTCTAGTACTAGGCCTCCTTGCCTCTAAAATGATATCCATCACTGATTTACTGAGGGGATAGTAAAGAAGAGCTTAGGTAATTAGCCAGGCTGCTAGGTTCAGTGTTTGAAGCTGAGGGTGCAGAATCTGGTTCTCCTGCTGAGACAGCAGGGTAGGAGTCTGAGGCAGGTGCCATGGGGCCAACAGTGACACTGCGCAGGAGGGGGTACCAGTGTTGGCGTGACCAGTCTGGTGCAATCAAAATTGTCCTTGGTTTGTCTTGTTTGATCTTTAGTAGTACTTTGGAAAGCAGAGGAGGAAAGGTATAAACAGATAGGTTTTGCCAGCTGAAGGACAGAGCTTCCACTTTCCAGGCTTGTTTGTGGGAAGTCCTTGTGCAAAATTTGTCCAATTGATAGTTCTGGGAGGAGGCAAACAGGTCTATATCTTGGCTCTCTCATTTGCTTGTCAACTTGTTGAAAACCCTTGATTCCAGTTTCCACTCGTGTGGGTACATGAGATTTCTGATTAGTCCGCCTGCCAGTGTATTTAGTTTTTCTGGCAGGAATTGAGCTTGTAGATGCACTTGGTAGCTCAAGGCTGTGTTCCACAATGCCATTGCTAGTCTGCAGAGGGGGTAAGAATGTGTACCCTCCTGCTTGTTTATGTACGACATAAGTGGTGTTGTCAGTCTTTACCATTAATTGTCCTGGAAAAATGTGGTCCTTGAAGGCTGTCAAAGCATTCTGTACAGCTAACATTTCTTTTTGACTGATGTGCAGGTGCATTTGACTTGGGTTCCATATGCCCTGAATGCACTTCCCTGCCAGGTGCGCACCCCATGCATAGTCTGATGCGTCTGTTTGGGTGGCAGGGGGTAGTGTGAATGGTAGTCCCTTGTTTTGGTGGCAGGCCTCTGCCCACCAAAAGAACTCTAGGCTTAGGCAAGGTATGATGGGAATCACTGCTTCTAGATCCTGAGAATGTTGACACCATAGGCTTTTTAGATTCCACTGTAGTTTCCTCATATGCAGTCATGCATATGGCATAAGAAGAATGCAGGAGGCCATGAACCCCAAGGCTTGCAGTATTTGCCTTGCAGATAGCAGGGTTTTTGTGGCCACTTGTTTGGAGTAGGTTGTCAAGTGAATTTGTTTCTCTTGTGTGAGGAAAGCCGTCTGGGAAGTTGTATTCAAGCTTGCTCCCAGGAATATAACTTGACAGGGTACCAGGTGTGATTTCTTTTTGTTTATGGTGTGCCCCAGACAAGTTAGCACCCTTTGTACAAAGGCCAGATGATACAAAAGTATGTCCTGGTTTTCTGCCCGAATTAGACAACTGTCCAGGTATGGGTATATATGAATATTTCTTTGCCTGCAAAATATAATTACTGGAGCAAGGCACTTAGTGAATACCCTGGGCGTAGTAGACAAGCCAAAGGGCAGTGCAGAGAACTGATAGCGCGCGCAGCCTGCTTTGAAGCGTAGGTATCTTCTGCAAGATTCCCCGATTGGGATGTGCAGGTATGCTTCCTTTAAATCTAGTGTTGCCAACCAGGCATCTTTGCCTAGCATAAAATGCAACTGGTGAAGAGTCAGCATCTTGAATTTTGGAATGACCAAAAAGGTGTATAGACAGGTCCAGGATAGGATGCCATGAATAGTCTTTTCTGGGTACCAGGAAAAGTCCTGAGTAGAAACTTTGTCTCTTCCTCTTCTGCTACCAAATGAATAGCCCTTATGCTTAAGAGAGAGTACTTGCTTTTGGGCATCTGCCCACTGATTTGGTGGTAGATCCGGCCAACCGCTTGGAGTTGGTAACGTGTGGAAGTGAAATTTGTACCCTTGGGAAACTATTTAAAACCCATTTGTCCTGGGTAACGAGTCCCCAGTTCTTTGCATGAAGTGCTATCTTTCCCCCCAAAGGGGCAGTCAGTTGGAAGTTTTAAAAAGAAGTCATTGAGACAGTTTACCATGGGGGGAGTTTTATTACTCCCAGATTTGGAAATGGAGGCCCCCCCCCCCAATGCTTAGTCCTGTGCGTCCCCTGGGACTGAAGCCTGGGTGCTCTGCTGGGTCTGGGTTTGGACTGAGGTGGTCTGGAAGAGGCAGGGAAGGACCAATTCTTAGAAGGCCAATGCCTACTAAATCTTGGAGGTTGTACTTGTAAAAAAGTCTAACAGTTTGCATAGATTTAGCTTTTTCCTCCATCTTTTCAAGAACACCTTCTGCCTTGTTGCCAGACGGTCCTGATTTAAGGGAGCATCCAGTAATTTCGCTTTAACATGAACTGGCAATGATTGTTCCTTAAGCCAAGCATGACTTCTAAGTACAGACCCAGTTACAGCAGCCCTGCAAGAGGCCTCTAGTGAATCAAAACCACACTGCAATGTATGCTTGCCAACTTGCTCAGCAGAATGAATTAAATCCTGTAAATCCTTATTTTCAGCACAATCAGGAATCATTTTCTGTTTAAGCAATCCAATAATATGCTGCTGATACTTTAACATATGAAACTGGCAATTCAAGGCCCTAATGGCCAAAGTTACAGAAGTGTATACCTTCTTTCCAAATCTATCCAGCACCATGGAGTCTCTATCAGAGGGGGTAGGATTTTTGGCAGTAGTAGCTTTGATGCCCTTGGGTCCTTGTGAAATGGTTTCAGGATTAGCAGTAGGATTTCTGAAAAGGAACTTGAGAGAGTCATGAACCCTGAAATATCAATCAGGTTTTCTGGGAGCAGGAGGCAAGAGTCAGGAGCCATGCTGGATTCCGAAAAGGCATCAATAATGTCCAGTACAGGAGTTATAGCTAAAGGCCTGTGCTGGGGCAGGAGTACGAAATCCCTAAGCCTCTTTTTAGAATCTGAGAAATCCTAACTTTCCCAACGAAAATGCTCCCTGAGAGTATGCAAAGTTCCACCAAAAGAGAAATCCTCTGGCGGGGAAGAAAAGGGAATAGAGTCCTCACCATCAGAATCCTCATAGGTAGACAAGGGTAAATCCTGGTCATCAGAGAAAACAAATTTTAGAATCCTGGTCAGAAGTATCATCAGCAAACTCAGTCCTAGGTCTCAGAGGGGGAAGGTTGGCTTCCCCGGATTAAAATAATAAGGTCTTCAGCCATTCTTATTTGTTTTTTAGGCATAGAGGCCTGACCATGCAGTCTGGGTGTCAGTTTTCTAGGCATGGTTCAAGTTTTAGGCCTTGAAGAAGATTGCATTGGTTTAATATGCAAGTCAGTAGGGCCTGAATACACCCTCAGAAGCCAGTGTCTGCACAGCGGCTCCAGACCCATCCAAGATAGAGACATCCGCAGGTTCCAGTTGAAGCATCTTGCAGTATACCGGACTCCGAATGGGTCTCAGTAGAGGCCTACGAATCTGAAGTAGCTGGTATCAGGGGTTGCAAAAGCGCCTCACTGGAGTACCAGCGAACTGGCGACTGGCTTAGAAGCGTAGTCAGCAGCGTTGGACCTAGGTGGCCTGTCTACCTTTTTTTTTCAGAATGTCTGTAATCGGATGGCTTACCAAAGACATATCACGATAATTGAACTGAGCACCAAAATATTTAGAAGCACAAATATACAGACGGATAATTCGTGGTTTAAATAAGGCACAAAACCGACAGCGAGGTACGTCGTGGTCAGGGCCTAGGTAAGGAATACAGTACAAAGGAAAATCTGAGGTATTTGCTTTCCACAAGAAATGCAAGTATTTACTTTTACTGACATCGGTTTAGAGCAAGAAAGTTTTCCCAACGGAATACTTAGCTTTTAGTTGAAGACTTCGGTTCTGAAACCCGAAAACGAAAATTTCAGGAGTCGGACGACCGGCACTTGCGAACTGCTTCTGCTTCGGGCACCGCACGGCAAGAAAGACTGATGTAATGACGTCGGCTGCATGTTTTATACCCCTGACATCACGGAAGAAGAGACAGGAACAGACATAGGGCCCAAGACTTGGTTAATCAGGCCGACTGAGGGCTACTGCAAGCAGACAATCCAAATGTGATGACTGCAACAGTGAAACACAAAGAACATCTGATAGTGCATGGTGCCTAACTTGAAGCGCAGGTATTTCCTGCAAGATTTCCTTATTGGAATGTGCAGGTATGCTTCCTTTAAGTCTAAGGTTGCCAACCGGGCATCCTTGCCTAGCATACGAAGCAGCTGAAGTGTTAGCATTTTGAAGTTTGGGATTACCAAAAAGGTAATTAAAGTAGAGAGGTCCAGGACTGGACGCCAGGAGCTGTCTTTTCTGGGTACCAGGAACTTGCCCCCTTTCTTCTGCTGGGACAGGTTAAACAGCCCTGATACTTAGGAGAGAGAAAACCTGATGTTGAGCCTCTGCCCACTGATTTGGGGGTAAGTCTGGCCAACCATTTGGGGTTGGTAGGGTGTGGAAGTGGAATCTGTATCCTTGGGAAACTATATTCAAAACCCATTTGTCCAGGGTAATGAGTTCCCAGTTTTTTGCATGCATGGCCAGTTTTCTCCTAAGGGAGCAGGCAGTAGAGAAGGGCTTGGAAGGGTTAAGGTTAAGTCATTGTGCCATTTTTCTGTAGGGGGGGGTGTCTTACTACTCCCTGCTTTGGAAGTGAGAGCCCCCCCACTGCTTAGGCCTGTGCGTAGCCTGAGACTGTAACCTAAGTTGTCTGCTGTTCCTGGGTCTGGACTGAGAAGGCCTGGAAAGGACCAATTCTTTGAAGGCCAACGCCTACTAAATCTGGGAGGCTGTACGTGCAGGAAATCAACAGTTTGCACAGATTATGCTTTTTCCTCCATCTTTTTGAGGACTTCTGCTTTGTTGCCAAAGAAGTGGTCTAGGTTTAAGGGAGCATCCAGTAATTTAGCTGTAATTCTGAGTGTTCAGCACAGTCAGGAATCAACATTTTCTGTTTTAGTCCCAAAATATGCTGCTGGTACTTTAACATATGAAACTGGCAATTTAAAGCCCTAATGGCCAAAGTAGCATAAGTATATACCTTCTTACCCCATCTGTCCAAGGCTCTAGAATCTCTTTCAGAAGGGTGAGGGTTTTTGGCATCAGTAGCCCTAATGCCCTTTGGTCCTTGGGAAATGGTCTCTGGGTCCGCAATAGGATTCTCGAAGAGGAACTTGTGAGAGTCAAGTACTCTAATACCAGTCAGGTTTTCTGGGAGCTGGAGGTAAAGTGTCTGGGGAAATGCTAGATTCCAAGAAAGCAACTAATGTCCAGAACAGGAGGGATAGCTAAAGGCTTGTGTTGAGGGAGGAATAAGAATTCCCTAAGCCTCTTTGGAGTCGGAGTAATCCTGGCTTTCCCAACAGAAATGCTCCCTAAGAGTGTGCAAGGTTTCACCAAAAGAAAAATCTTCTGGAGGGGAAGCAGAGGGAATGGAATCCTCTGCATCAGAATCCTCATAGGTAGATAAGGGCAAATCCTGGTAATCAGAAGAAATAGAAATATCAGATACCTGATCCAAAGAATCAGAAGGCAAATCAGTTCTAGATCTCTTAGAGGGGAGGGCTGGCTTCCCCTAATTAAAGGTAATAAGGTCTTCAGCCATTCTAAGCATTTGTTTTTTAGGCATATGGGCCTGAGCATGCGGTCTGGACGTTGGTTTTCTAGGCATAGGTCGAGTTTTAGGCCTGGATGAAGAAGATGGCGTCTGTTTAAAATTAAAGTCTGTAGGCCTGAATACACCCTCAGAAGTCTGTGCCTGCACAGCGGCTCCAGACCCATTCAAGGTAGAGACATTCACAGGTTCCACAGTCAAAGAAGCATCTTGTGGCATATCCGACTCCGAATGGGTCTCAGCAGAGGCCTGCGAATCTGAAATAGTGGGTATCAGGGGCTGCAAAAGCACCTCAGTGAGCACCAGTGGACTGGTGATCAGCTTAATGGAAGCATAGTCGGCAGTTTTGGACCTATGCGGTCTGTCTTTATCCTTATGTTTTTTTTAGGAATATCGGTAGTCGGATGGCTTACCAAAGACATTTCTGGATAGTTATACAGAGTACCAAAATAATTTGCTGCAAATATAGCCCAACAACGGATAGTTTGGGGGTTGAACAAGGCACAAAACAGACAGCGAGGGATGTTGTGGTCTGGGCCTAAGCAAGCAATGCAGTACAAATGAAAATCTTTGAGGTATTTGCTTTCCACAGTTAAGCCAATTGTTAACTAACATCGGTTAAGAGCAAGAAAAAGGATCCCCAACGAGGTACTTAACTTTTTTGAAGACTTTGGTTCTGAAACTCGAAAACAAAAATTTCAGAAGTCGACCGACCAGCACTTTCTAACTGCTTCTGCTACCGTGCGGCAAGAAAGACTGATGTAATGACATCGGCTGCATGTTTTATACCCCTGATGACCTGACGTCATGGAAGTGACAGCATCCGCCGCAGGAATCCAAGACTATGGTATTCAGGCCGGCTGAGGGCTATCTGCAGGCAGATAACCCAAATGTGATGACTGCAACAGTGAAACACGATTATCATCCAGGACTACAACAGTGAATACACTCGAACATCTACATTTATAAAAAGTGTACACAACTGTACTACGTTCTTTGTGTTTCACTGTTGCAGTCATCACATTTGGGTTGATTCCCAAAGCTAAGAAAGTTAGGAGGAAGTTAAAGAGCATTAGAGCCAGCTATTAAGCCCTGCAAGACTGCAGTGGCACATCCAGCTCTGGATTTAGAAAAGATAGGTATGTGGTAATGCTTGGTGAAGGCATGTACAGAGATCCAGGTTACAGCTTCTAGGATGTTCTTGGTAGGGACTACTCTGGGAAATGCAGCAGAGGTAGATGCAGCCTGGTGGAATGTGACCTTGTCCCCTGTGGGGTAGGTTTTGCATAGTGTTTGTAGCAGAAATAAATGCAAAGGGCTATCAATTTGGAAATTGTTTGCTTTGAAATGGCATTCCCCTCTGCCCCTGCAGCAAAGCCAACTAGCAGCTGTTCAGATTTTGAGAGGCTTAGTCCTGTCCAAATAGAATCCAAGTTGTCTGTGCACGGCCAGAGTGCAGTATTCGTTCCCCTTTGTTTTGTGGATTAGGGGAAAAAAGTAGGCAAATTAATAAATTAATGGACTGATTTAGGGCCACACTAGACACCACTCTGGGCATAAAGGAAGGATGAGTCCTGAGGGAAACCCTGTCCGCATGGAAGATGAAGGGTTCCACTCCCATTAGGGCCTGGAATTCAGATACTGCTTGCTGAAGTGATGGCTAGAAGGAAGGCCGTTTTCCAAGAAAGGAATTTCAACTCTGCTATAGCAGCTGGCTCAAAGGGGGGGGGGGGGTGAGCTTTTCCAATACAAAGTTAAGGTACCAGGGTGGAGTGGGAGCTCTCCTGGCCTGAGGGGGGGGGGGGGGGTCTTAAATTTTAGGCCCCTCTAAGGAACTGTTTTAGCAAGGGGTGAGAGAAGAGGGGTGGCGCAGTATTATGTGCTGAAATGGCACAGGCATGAATTTTAATTGACAAGAAGGATAGGCCCTTGTGGAGCATTTCTGTTGAGTACTCTAGAATATGAGGTAAGCTGGGCACAGTTGTGCCCACCCCCTGAGCCTGGCACCAGGAACAGTATCTTTTCCACTTTTCAGCATAGGATTTTCTAGTACTAGGCCTCCTTGCCTACAGAATGGCATCCAGCACCTGCTTACTGAGGGATGCTGGAGGAGAGCTCAAGGAATAAGCCAGGCTGCAAGGTTCAGGGTTTGAAGCTGAGGGTGCAGAATCTGGCCCACCTGCTGGGACAGCAGGGAAGGGGGTCTGAGGCAGGTGCCATGGTTGTAGCAGTGTCATACTGCGCAAGAGGGGGTACAAGTGCTGGAGTGGCCAGTCTGGTGCAATCAATATTGTCCTTGGCTTGTCCTGTTTGATCTTTAGTAAAACCTTCGAGAGGAGAGGCAGAGGGGGAAAGGCATAAACAGAGAGGCTTTCTCAGGTAAAGGGCAGGGCATCCACTTTCCAAGCTTGACTGTGGGGAGCTCTTGTGCAGAATTTGTTCAATTGGTAGTCCCGGGAAGAGGCAAACCGGTCAACCTCGAGTCCCTCCATCTGTTCCTCAAGAGGTTGAATATTTTGGGTTCTAGTTTCCATTCATGTGGGTCCATGAGATTTCTGCTCAAGTCATCTGCCAGTAAATTTATTTTGCCTGGCAGGAATTGTGCTTGTAGGTGTACTTGGTAGCTCAAGGCTGTGGTCCACAGAGCCATGGCTAGTCTGCAGAGAGGGTACGAGTGGGTTCCCCCCTGCTTGTTTATGTACCACATAACTGTGGTGTTGTCTGTCTTTACCAATAGTTGCCCTGGAAGAGTATGGTCTTTGCAGGCTGTCAGAGCATTCTGTACATCTAACATTTCTTTTTGATTGATATGCAGGTGCATCTGTCTCGGGTTCCATTTGCCCTGGAATGCACTGCCCTGCCATGTGAGCCCCCCATGCATAGTCTGATGCATCTGTTAGAGTTTGGGCGGCCGGGGGTAGAGTGAAAGGGAGTCCCTTGTTGTGGTAGCAGGCCTCTGCCCACCAAAGGAACTCTGTCCTTATACAAGGAATGATAGGAATCATTGTTTCCAGGTCCTGAGAATGTTGACACCATAGGCTTTTTAGATACAATTGGAGTTTTCTCATATGCAGTCTTGCATATGGAATTAGAATGCCAGAGGCCATGAACTCCAGAGCTTGCAGTATTTTCCTTGCAGATAGCTGTGGTTTTGAGGCCAATAGTTTGAAGGTTGTCAAACTTGTTTCTCCGGAGTGAGGAATGCCATCTGGGAAGTTGTGTTCAAGCTTGCTCCCAGGAATACAATCTGTTGGCAGGGTACTAGGTGAGATTTCTTTTCATTGATGGTGTACCCCAGTGAGGTTAGAAGTTTCTTTATGAATGCTATGTGTTGTAATAGCAAGTCCTGGCTTTCTGCCTGAATCAGCCAAGTATGAGTACATTTGAATATTTCTCTGCATGCAAAATGCAATGGCTGGAGCTAGACATTTTGTGAACACCCTGGCACAGTAGATAAGCCAAAGGGAAATGTAGAGAACTGAAAGTGCATGGAGCCCACCCTGATGCGCAGGGATTGTTTGTAGGATCCTCTTATTGGGATGTGCAGGTAAGCTTCCTTTAAGTCTAAGGTTGCCAGTCAGGCATCCTTGGCTAGCATAGGAAGAAGCTGTTGAAAAGTTAGCATTTTGAATTTTGGAACCACCAGAAAGGTGTTGAGAATAGAGAGGTCCAGGATAGGACGCTAGGAGTTGTCTTTTCTGGGTACCAGAAAAAGTCTTGAATAAAAACCTTGTCCCCCTTGCTCTGCTGGGACAGGCTGAATAGCCCTGATAATGAGGAGAGAGAACCTGCTGTTGGGCCTCCGCCCACTGGTTTGGAGGGTAGGTCTGGCCAACCATTTGGGGTTGGTAGTGTGTGGAAGTGGAAACTATATCCTTGGGAAACTGTTCAAAACCCATTTGTCCTGGGTAATGAGTTCCCAGTTTTTTGCATGCAGGGCGAGCTTTCCTTCTAAGGGAGCAGGTAGTTGAGCAGAGCTTGGAAGGGTTAAGGTTAAATCATTGTGCCATTTTTCCATAGGGGGGTGGCTTACTACTCCCTGCTTTGGAAGTGGGAGCCCCCCACTGCTTATATCTGTGCGTAGTCTGACACTGTAGCCTTGGGTGGTCTGCTGTTCCAGGGGTTGCACTGAGGAGGTCTGGAAGGGACTGGAAAGGATCAGTTGTTTGTAGGCCAATGCCTACTGAATCTGGGAGGCTGAACTTGTAGGAAATCTTTTAACAGTTTGCATAGATTTAGCTTTTTCCTCCATCCTTTTGAGGACTTCTGCTTTGTTGCCAAAAGGCAGTCTTGGTTTAAGGGATCATGCAGTAATTTAGCTTTAACATGATCTGGCAAGTTTTGTTCCTTAAGCCAGACATGCCTTCTAAGTGACAGCAGCCTTGCAAGATGCTTCTAAAGCGTCAAAACCACATTGCAAAGTATGTTTACCAACTTGTTCTGCAGAATGCATTAAATCTTGCAAGTCTTTGTGTTCAGCACAGTCAGGAATCAACATAATTTTCTGTTTTAATCCCATAATATGCTGCTGATACTTTAACATATGAAACTGGCAATTTAAAGCCCTAATGGCCAAAGTAACAGAAGTATATACCTTCTTACCCCATCTGTCTAAGGCTCTAGAATCTCTATCAGAAGGGGTAGGATTTTTGGCAGCAGTAGCCTTAATACCTTTTGGTTCTTGGGAAATGGTCTCTGGATCCGCAGGAGGATTCTTGAAGAGGAACTTGAGAGTCAGGTACTCTATACTGGTCAGGTTTTCTGGGAGCTGGAGGTGAAGTGTCTGGGGTAAGGCTAGATTCTAAAAAAGCATCATCTACAATGTCCTGAACAGGAGGGATAGCCAAAGGCCTGTGAGGCAGGAGTAAGAATTCCCCAAGTCTCTTTTTGGACGCAGAATAATCCTGGCTTTCCTAGCGGAAATGCTCCTTAAGAGTATGCAAGGTTTCACCTAAAGAAAAATCTTCTGGAGGGGAAACAGAGGGAATGGAATCCTCTGCAACAGAATCCTCTTTAGAAGATAAGGGCAAATCCTGGTAATTAGACTGAGCAGAAATATCAGATTCCTGATAAGAAGAATCAGAAAATCAGTTCTAGGTCTCAGAGGGGGAAGGCTGGCTTTCCCTAATTAAGGTAATAAGGTCTTCAGCCATTCTAAGCATTGGTTTAGGCATATGGGCCTGAGTCTGTGGTTTTGTCGTCTGTTTTCTAGGCGTAGTGAGTTTTTAGCCTGAGAAATTCAGAACTTATGGATGGAAAAGATGGTGTCTGTTTAATATGAATGTCTGCAGGCTTGAAACACCGTCAGAAGCCAGTGCCTGCACAGCGGCTCTGGACCCATACAAGGTAGAGACATCCGCAGGTTCCAGTAGAAGCATCTTGCGGCATACCGGACTCCGAATGGGTCTCAGTAGAGGCCTGCGAATCTGAAGCAGCAGGTTTCAGGGGCTGCGAAACAGCCTAAGTACCGGCGGACTGATGACTAGTTTAACGGAAGCATCGTCGGCAGTTTGGACCTATGCAGTCTGTCTTGATCCTTATGTTTTTTCAGATTGGTAGTCGGATGGCTTAAAGCCATTTCAGAGTAGGGAGACAGAGTACAAAAGTAACTGGCTGCAAAAATAGCCTGATGACTAATAGGCTGGGCATTGAACAAGGCACAAAACCGACAGAGGGACGTCGTGGTCTGGGCCTAAACAGGGATGCAGTAAGAATGAAAATCTCTGAGGTATTTGCTTTCCACTGGTAGACAATTAACTTTTACTGATATTGGTTGGAGCAAGAAAAATGATACCCAACGGGGTACTTATCTTTTTTGAAGACTTCAGGTCTGAAACTCAAAAATTTCAGGAGACGGCCAACCGGCACTTGCGAACTGCTTCGGGCATCACACGCCAAGAAAGACTGATGTAATGGTGTCGGCTGCATGTTTTATATCCCTGACTACCTGACATCAGGAAAGAAGCGACAGCATCTGACGCAGAAATCCGAAGACTCTGGTATTCAGGCCGGCTGAGGGCTACCTGCAGGCAGATAACCCAAATGTGATGACAAACAGTGAAACACGAAGAACAAAGACTGTGCGTGCAACATCCCATTGGTGGACTAAGTGTCCAGGAACAGAACTATGTGAAGCATCCATTCGTAGAACTGGGTTCAGGACTTGCTCAGAGTCTGCCACAAGGTTCGTGTTGGAAGGAATGTACATGGTCTGGATTGTTATGTTGTGCTGATACAGGAATTCCCACTAGAAAAGCCAGTCTGTACAGGAGGTAGGATCTGGTTCTCCCTTTCTTGTTCACACACCAGAGGACAGTCATGTTGTCAATGAAGTTTTAGTGCACCTGGGTGAAGGAGGGAATGGAAGGTTTGCAAGGCTAGGAGCAATGCTCACATCTATCTTATGTTGATGTGTTCCCTTGTGTGTGAGGGACCACCTTCGACTGTAAATTTGCCCGGGGTTGTGCCCCAGCCAATGTCTGATGCATCTGTGTGAAGTTCTTGGACTGGATCTAGTAGGTGTAGGGGTAGTCCTGGGTTTAGCTGCATCTGTTGGATCCACCAGAGAAGCTCCCTCTTCGGGCACGGGATGAGGGGAATGAGGTATTCTAGTGGATGAGTGTTGGGTCCAGACGGATCTGATGAATCACTGGAATTTCGTTTCTCATATGTAGCCTTGCCAGGGATACCATGGGTATTGGTTGAGGCCATAAAACCTAGTACTCTGAGGAACTCCCTGGCCATGATGTGGTTCAATGGGAGGAGAGCTTGGAAGGCAGCCTAAAGGTCCTCTGCCTTTTGGGGTGGTAGACACACTTTCATAATGTCTGTTTGGATTTGGCAGCCCAGAAAGGGGTTGTCTTGGGACTTGGTGAGGTTTGATTTTATGAAATTTATTTTGAACCTCAGATTTCCCAGGAAGGTAATGGTAGTCTGTAGGTTCTGCTAAAGAACCTGCATATTTGGGGCCTGTAAAAGCAGGTCGTCCAGGTATGTGAAAAATCTGAATACCCAGGAGCCTGCAGTGAGCAATCACTGGAGCCAAACATTTTGTGAAAACTCTTGGGGCTGTGGAGAAGGCCAAAGGGCAATGCAGAGAATTGAAAACGCCACGAACCCAGAGAAAAATGTAAACCTTTTCTGTACCTGGTGTGAATAGGGATGTGGAGATGGGCATCTTTTGTGCCTAAAGAGGCCACGAATCCCTGTGGGAGAAGCAGAGGAAAAAAGGATTTGTAGAGTTAGTACTTTTAGCTGTTATGTTTTCAAAACGCAAAGCAAAGCCAGTGACGAAAGCATACTTCTAAGGATCTTAGGAATGAACGACTGGCAAATAATGCTAGACTTACAGTCGTGGCTGGGGCCGAGGCAAAAAAAGACATTAGGTATGGCTGTCCTTATGTGGAATTTGTCTTCCACACTGGCACTTGACCTGGATGACAAAACAGCAAGAAAAAAGGAGATCACACAATGGGATACTCATCTGAAAGCAGAAAGTCAGAAACACTGGAAGCTCTACTATTGGTCAGAGCTGGTGTTGACTGGCGGCAGAAAAGTTGTGAGGATATGTGCCTATGTCTGTTTTATGGGGTCTACTTCAGAAGGCTGACAAACCAAAAGACTGAAAATTCAAAATACTGAACACATTTTTAATGCAGGGGGCAAGCTCCCTTGCACCCCTCATGTGGGGGGGGGGGGCTGTACCCCCACACCCACTGCTAACTATATATACAAACACCAAGATCCCACAACAGTGGAGAAGGGGCAAATTTCATCATTCACTATTTTGAATTTTCAGTCTCTTGGTTTTCCAGTCTTCTGAAGTAGACCAGTTTTATGGCCTAAATCTGACTGCTGCCAATGTCAGACGTACCCTGGCCGATGTCTGGTGCCTTTTGGCGGGGATATCCCTCAAGAATACTGCAGCAAGTGAATAGAACACCAGATGAGCAGCTGTTGCACTATTAGCCAGTAGTATTATTATGAATTGCCTGTTCACAGCAGCACCACCAAAAGTACAGTTGTCTACACTTACCATAAATGTGGATGTTGAGTGTATTCACTCTGTTGCAGTCATCACACTTGGGTTATCTGCCTGCAGGTAGCCTTCAGTCGGCCCGAATACCAGTCTTGGGATTTCTGCGCCAGATGCTGTCGCCTTTTCCATGACGTCAGGGGTAAAAAACATGCAGCAGACGCCATTACATCAGTTTTTCTTGCCCCAGATGTCAGGAGCCCCCCAAAACAGGAAGCCATTGCATGGTGTTTAGCACCTCCAGTAAAAAGCAAATATCGCGGCCATAAGATACGGCCAAAAAGAGGACAGGTAGGAAGTCTAGAAAAGTCAGGGGGCTGGAGGGAGGGTAACCAGGACTGCAACAGTGAATACACTCGAATATCGACATTTATGGTAAGTGTACACGACTGTACTATGTTCGTGTTTCACTGTTGCAGTCATCACACTTTGGTTGATTCCCAAAGCTGAGTAAGGGTGGAGGCAGTCAAGAAGAATTGGGGCTGGCTAGCAGGCCTTTTAAGACTGCTGTGACAAATCCAGCTCTGGATTTAGAAAAGTCCGGTAAGTGGTAATGCTTGGTGAAGGTGTGTACAGAACTCCAGGTTGCAGCTTTCAAGATGTCCCTGGTAGGGACTGCCCTGAGAAATGCTGTAGAAGTTGAGGTAGCCCTAGTGGAATGAGTTCAGATTCCTCTGTGGGGAGGTTTTCCATGGTTTTCGTAGCAGAAATGGATGCAGAGTGCTATTCATTTGGAAATTGTTTGCTTTGAAATGGCCTTGCCCTCTGCCCCTGTAGCAAAGCTGACTAGCAGCTGGTCAGATTTTTTGAAAGGCTTAGTCTGTCAAGGTAGAACTTGAGTCATCTGGGCACGTCCAAGCAGTGCAGGATCCTCTCCCCTTTATTCTGAGGATTAGGGGAAAAAGGTTGGTAAATGGATGCATTGGTTTAAAGCCATACTGGATACCACCTTGAGCATAAATGAAGGTTTAGTCCTGATGGAGACCCTGTAAGCCTTGAAAATAAGGAAGGGTTCCACAGCCATTAGTGCCTGTAGCGGAAACACTTCTTACTGAAGTGATGGCTGGAAATAAGGCTGTTTCCGAGAGAGGAATTTGAACTCTGCTGTAGCAGCAGTTTCAAAAGGGGGAAAGCGTGAGCTTCTCTAGTACAAAGTTAAGGTCCCAAAGCAGGGGTGGGAGCTCTCCTAGGGGGTCTTAAATAGTTAGCTCCTCTCAGGAACTGTTGGATCAGGGGGTGAGAAGAGAGAGGCCTGAATCCTAATTGATGAGAAGGAAGGGCCTTTGTGGAGCAGCTCTGCTAGGTAATCTAGAATTAGAGGTAAGAAGGGCACGGCAGTGTCCTTTCCTAGAGACTGGCTCCAAGAACAGTATCTTTTCCATTTTTCTGAATAGGATTTCCTAGTACTAGGCCTTCTGGCCTCACGGATTACGTCCAGCATCTGTTTGCTGAAGGCTGCTGGTGGTGTGTTCAGGGAATAAGCCACGCTGCAAGGTTCATAGTTTGCAGCTGAGGATGCAAAATCTGTCCCTCCTGCTGGGAGAGCAGGGAGGGGGTGTGATGTAGGTGCCAGGGTGGCACTGCTGTCAGATTGCATAAGAGTGGGTACCAGTGCTGGCGTGGCCAGTCTGGTGCAATACGGATTGCCCTTGGTCTGTCTTGCTTGAACTTGAGCAATACTTTTGAGAGGAAGGGCAGAGGGGGAAGGCATAAATTGAGAGGTTTTCCCATGTAAAGGATAGGGCATCCACTCGCCATACTTGGTTGTGGGGATTTCGGGAGCAAAATTTACTCAATTGATGGTTTTTAGGGGGAGGCAGAGGTCCAGCTATGGTGTTCCCCACCTGTTGATTAGAAGTTTGAATGAGTTGGGTCTCAGCTTCCACTCATGTGGGTCCAGTAGATTTCTGCTTAAGTAGTCTGCCAGTGAATTTTGTTTGCCTAGCAGGAATTGAGCTTGCAGGTGCACTTAGCTGCTCAAGGCTGTGTTCCACAGGGCCATGGCTAACCTGCAGAGTGGGTAGGAATGAGTTCCCCCCTGCTTCTTTATGCACCGCGTAACTGTGGTGTTGTTCATCTTTATCAAGAGTTGTCCTGGAAGGATAAGGTATTTGAAGGCTGTCAGAGCATTCTGTACATTTCTTTTTGATTGATGTGCAGGTGAATTTGCCCTGGGTTCCATTTGCCTTGAATGCATTAGTCTGCCATGTGAGCCTTTTAGGTTTTGGGCGGCGAGGGGCAGAGTGAAAGGAAGTCCCTTGTTGCGATTGCAAGCCTCTGCCCACCAAAGGAACTCTGCCCTTAAAGAAGGAATGATAGGAATCAGTGTTTCCAAGTCCTGAAAGTGTTGACACCAGAGACTTTTTAAGTACCACTGAAGTTTCCTCATACGCAGTCTTGCATATGGAATTAGTAGAATGCATTAGGCCATGAACCCTAGGGCTTGCAGTATTTTTCTTTGTAGACAGCTGGGTCTTGGTGGCCATTAATTTGAAGTAGTTTGTCAAATGAGCCTGCTTTTCTGGATTGAGGAATGCCATCTGGGAAGTTGTGTTCAAGCTTGCTCCCAAAAATACACTGTTGGCTGGGCACCAGATACGATTTATTTTCGTTGATTGTGTACTCCAGAGAAGTCAGAAGTCTCTCTACAAATGCCAGGTGCTGAAGTAGCAATTCCTGACTGTCCGCCTGATTCAGGCAATCGTCCAGGTATGGGTAAATTTGAATATTTCTCTGCCTGCAGTATGCAATGGCTGGAGGCAGGCACTTTGTGAGTACCCTGACCGCAGCAGATAAGCCAAAGGGAAGTGCAGAGAATGGATAGTGCATAGAGCCAGCTCTGAAATGTAGATTTTTCCTGCAAGATTCCCTTACGGGGATTTGCAGATAAGCTTCTTTTAAATCTATGGTGACTAGCCAGGAGTCCTTGGCTACCATAGGAAGCAGCTGTAACAGTGTAAGCATTTTGAATTTTGGGACCACCAGGGAGGTGTTGAGAATGGACAGATCCAGGATAGTGTCATGAGCTCTCTTTTCTGGGCACCAGGAACAGTCTGGAATAGAAACCCTGTCCCCTTTGCTCTACTGGAACAGGTTGAATAGCCCTGACGCTGAGAAGAGAAAGTACGTGCTTTTGAGCCTCTGCCCACTGGTTCGAAGGAAGGTCTGGCAACCCGCTTGGGGCTGACAGTGAGAGGAAATAGAATCTGTATCCCTGGGATACAATGCTTAGGACCTATTAATGGGCTGCCCATTTTTTGCATGCAGGGTGAGTTTTCCTCCTAGAGGTGCAAGTACTTGGGCATGGCTGGGAAATATGATAGACAAGTTATTGTGAACTTTTTCCAAAAGGGGGTGGCTTACCACTCCCTGTTTTTGAGGTGGGAGCACCCCATTGCTTATACCCTGAAACTGTAGTCTTGGTGGTCTGCTGCCTCTGGGCTTGGACTGAGAAGGCCTGAGAGGGTCTGGAAAGGACCAGTTTTTAGAAGGCCAATGCCTACTGAATCTAGGTGGCTGTACCTGTAAGAAATGTAACAGTTTGCATAGATTTAGCTTTTTCCTCCAACTTTTTAAGAACTTCTGCTTTTGTGCCAAACGTTCCTGGTTTAATGGAGCATCTAGTCATTTTGCTTTGACATGGTCTGGCAAGATTTGTTCCTTCAGCCAAGCATGCCTTCTCAGTACAGACCCAAAGACAGCAGCCCTGCAAGATGCTTATAAGGCACGAAAACCACACTGCAAAGTATGTTTACTAACTTGGTTTGCAGAATGCCTCAGCTCTTGTGAATCTTTATTCTCTGCACAACCTGGAAGCAACATTTTCTGTTTAGTTCCATAATATGCTGCTGGTACTTTAACATGTGAAAAGTACAGTTTTGTACCTACCATAAATGTAGATGTCCGAACTGGATAGCATCTGCAGTCATAACAAATGGGTTGTCCTGTCGTCAGGCAGCCCTTCGGTCGGCCGGATTCCAAAGTCTGGGTCCGGCTTCGGCTGATGTCGCACTCCACCCGACGTCATCTCTGCTGGTCTTCAGGTATAAAGGCATCAGCCGACGCCATTTTCCTCAGTGTTTCTTGCCCCAGATGCCAATTGCCCTCTTGGAAAGCTAAATTTTGGATAAATGCCAAAAAATAGTAGAAGGCAAACACAAAAAATAAACATGTATGTACATATATACAAACAAATACACCATAAGAGACTCCCCCCCCCCCCCCAGCTAGCTATTAGGAGGGTAAATACCCTAGGAGTACCGCAGAGGGGAAAGAGGGAGGTAATCCTGACTGCAGATGCTATCCAGTTCGGACATCTACATTTATGGTAGGTACAAAACTGTACTATGTCCTTCATGGATGCATCTGCAGTCATAACAAATGGGTAGAATACCATAGCCAAACTAGGGAGGAGGAATAATAATTATGGTGTAGTCAGGATCCCTTGCAGTACAGCAGTGGCAAACCCTGCTCGGGATCTAGAATATAGAGGTAAATTATAATGCTTGGCAAATGTATGCACAGAGGTCCAAGTAGCCGCCTCAATAATGTCCTTGGTTGCCACTCCTCTTAAGAAAGCTGTGGTAGTGGCTGTAGCCCTTGTAGAATGAGGTCTTATGTTCTGTGGAATTGGTTTTCCATGGTAGGAGTAACAGAATCTTATGCAATTTCCTATCCATTTGGAGATTGTCTGTTTGGAAATTGCTTTTCCTTCTCTTCCTGTTGCATAGGCTACAAAGAGCTGGTCAGTTTTTCTGTTACCTTTGGTTCTGTCCAGGTAGTAGCGTAACTGTCTGTGTACATCCAAGGTATGCATTCTTTCACCTCTGTTTTGTGGATTGGGAAAGAAGGTAGGTAGGTGGATTGCCTGGTTCAAAGACACTCTGGATACCACCTTAGGCATAAATGTAGGATTAGTTCTCATGGACACCCTATCTTGATGGAAGATTAGGAAGGGTTGCACTGCCATTAAGGCCTGTAGTTCCGAAACCCTCCTTGCTGAAGTAATAGCCAGTAGGAAAGCAGTTTTCCATGACAGGTGTTGTAGATCTGCTGTTGCTGCTGGTTCAAACGGAGGGAGTGTCAACTTTCCTAGTACAAAATTCAAGTCCCATGCTGGTAATGGTGGTTTCCTAGGAGGTTTTACATTCTTGATCCCTCTGAGAAACTGCCTGAGTAGAGGATGTGAAAAGACAGGAGGATAAAAGCTGTATTCTGCTGAAATAGCTGATGCATGTATCTTGATGGAGGAATAGGACAGGCCTGTATGTAGGAGCTCTGCCAAGTACTCCCGAATGTTAGCAATATCTATGTTCGACACATCTTTTCCTCTTTCAGTACTCCAAATGACGAACCTTTTCCATTTTCCTGCATAGTTCCTTCTTGTTAAGGGTCTGCGGGCTTCAAGGATAATGTCTTTAACCCTTTGTGAAAGGTCTGGGTTAGTTACTGCTATGTGATGTTCCAGGCAGTCAGTTGCAAGGTTTTTAGGTTTGGATGTATGATGTTGTAGTTGTTCTGAGTTAACATCAGAGGCATCAGGGGTATTGACCATATTTTCTCCCGAGACATGCTCCTCAGCAATGGGTACCAGTGTTGTCTTGGCCAGTTCGGAGCTATCAGAATTATCCTTGGACGTTCCTCTTTGATTTTCAGTAGAACCTTGTGCATCAAGGGAAGAGGTGGGAATGCATATGCTGTCAGGCCTTTCCAGCTGAAGGATAGAGAGTCCACCTTCCATGCAAGTGGGTGGAATGTCCTTGTGCAGAATTTTTTGAGCTGGTGATTTTGTGGGGAAGCGAATAGATCTATTTGTGGCATTCCCCATTTCTTTGTGATGGCCTTGAAGATGTCCGGGTGTAGCATCCATTCGTGACTATCCGAGGTGGTTCTGCTTAAAATGTCTGCTAGGGTGTTCTCTTTTCCCGGTACAAATATTGCCTGTAACTGTATGTTGTAGCTGAGAGCCAGATTCCAAAGGTCCAAAGTCATTCTGCATAGGGGGTAAGAATGAGTGCCTCCCTGTTTGTTGATGTACCACATGACTGTGGTGTTGTCTGTCCTTATCATCAAATGGCCTTCTTTGAGGAATGGTCTGAATTTTAGGATTGCCAGTTTTACTGCCAGCATTTCTTTTTGGTTTATGTGCAGGTGCAGCTGGTCCTGAGTCCACAGTCCTTATGCATTTGTCCAGCATGTGTGCCCCCATCCTAGGTCTGAGGCATCCGTTGTGAT
The DNA here is from genome assembly GCF_019279795.1 of Protopterus annectens. Taxonomy (NCBI): domain Eukaryota; kingdom Metazoa; phylum Chordata; order Ceratodontiformes; family Protopteridae; genus Protopterus; species Protopterus annectens. The sequence goes on from NC_056745.1 coordinate 512,135,485, forward strand.
GGTTTGGGTTGCTCGAAAGTTGTGGGAGGGTAAGCCTGGGTTTGACTGGCATGCCCGAGCCCACCATAGGAACTCCTGTTTTAAGCATGGGATTAGTGGTATTTCTGTTTCTAAGCTGTGCCTGTGTTGAGACCATAAATTCTTTAGGTACCACTGTAACTTTCTCATATGCAGTCTGGCATGTGGGACCAAGATTATGCATGATGCCATGAAGCCCAAGGCCTGCAGAACTTTTCTTGCTGTTAGTTTGTTCTGCTTTGTTAATGCCAAGAAGTAAAGAGGGAGTTCTTTTGTTTTCTGCAGTTAGGAATGCCATCTGTTTTACTGTGTCCAATTCAGCCAAGAAAGTTCTTGTCTGGGATGGTATCAGTCTTGACTTTTGAAAATTGACTGTGTATCCCAGGGCTTGTAGCAAGTAAATGACCCTTTGTAAATCTGTTGTCAGCTTGCTTTTGTTGTCCGCTTGTAACAGGCAGTCGTCCAGGTATGGATAAATTTGGATTCCCTGTACTCTGCAGTGAGCGATTACTGATGCCAGGCATTTTGTGAATACTCTGGGCAGTAGATAAGCCAAAGGGCAATGCTGAGAATTGATAATGCTCTGATCCTGCAAGAAATCTGAGGTATCTTCTGCAATTTGGTCGAATGGGGACGTGCAGGTAGGCCTCCTTGAGATCTAGAGTTACCAGCCAACACTCCTTGCCCAGCATGGGAAGAAGTTGCTGTAGGGTCAGCATTTTGAATTTTGGGACAATGATGTATGTGTTTAAGATGGACAGGTCGAGAATAGGTCTCCAGTTTTTTTCTTTTCTTGGTACTAGGAAGAGTCTGGAGTAGAATCCTTTGCCCTGTTCTGTTGTTGGTACCCTTTCCACAGCTCTCATCTTTATTAATTCTGCTGTCTGGTGCAGGGCTTCTATTCTTTGATTTGGGGGCAGGTTTGGCATTCCTCTTTTTACTGGTAAAGTGTGGAAGTGGAACCGGCAGCCTTGGTCTATGGTTTGCAAAATCCACTTGTCTTTTGTAATATAGTGCCAATTTTTCGAGAATAAGGCTAACTTTCCGCCTAATGGTGCTGCTATTTGCTCCCTGGTAGGCGGAGTCAGAGCCAAGTCACTGTGATTGTCCTGTTGCAGTGGCAGTGGTTGTGTCTGTGCCTCGGTTATTGCCTTGCCACTGTCGTCCTCTGTAGGCACCTCCTCTGGATTGATTTCTGCCCCTAGAGCGCCTGTTCCTGCCCCTTTGGGATCTTGTGGAGTCAGGAAAGGACCAATTTTGGCAGGCCAGTTCCTGCTAAACCTTGGGGCTGAACCTGTAGGAAATCTTTAACTGTTTGTACAGATTTTACCTTCTCTTCCATTTTCTTCATTACCTGCTGGGCAGGTTCCCCAAATAGACTGGCCTTATCCATAGGAGCATCCAATAGCTTAGCTTTAACATGATCCGCAAGACCTGTTCTTTCAACCATGCATGCCTTCTTATCACTGTGCCAGTCATGGCTGATCTAAATGAAGCCTCCAGTGCATCATAGCCACATTTTAAAGAATGGTTACTAACCTGCTGGATGTTATTCACCATTTCTAATACATATTTCTTATCTAAAGATTCATCAGAGGACAGCTTTTTAATTAACTGATCAAGCATAAACTCTTGGTATTGGATCATGTGAAACTGACAGTTTAAAGCTCTAGCTGAGAGAGTAGCAGAGGTGTAGACTTTTTTCACCCATCTCTCTAAGGACCTGGATTCCCTTTCAGAGGGAATAGGGTTTTTTGCTGTGGTCGAGGCTACTGCCTTAGGCCCCTGGGATATAGTTTCGGGGTCTGCAAGTGGGGCCTTGTATAGGTGGTGATGAGTGTCTGGCACCCTGTAAAATCTATCTGGTTTGGCAGGGGCTGGAGGTAAAGAATCAGGTGCAGTGCAGACATCATTAAATGCATCGTCCACAACAGATAGGACAGGAGGTATAGCTAAGGGCCCATGTTGTGGTAAGTGCAGAAAAGTCCTAAGCCTTTTCTTGAATCTGAGAAATCTTGTCCCTGCCATTGGAATTGTTCTCTCATGGCATGTAAGGTTTCCCCAAAGGAGAATTCCTCTGGTGGAGAGGCAGCTGGAATGGATTCTTCAGCATCTGAATCTTCATAATTGGAAAAAGGAGCCTCTGGCTGGTCTGTAATGTCTGAGTCATCCGCAGAATCATCAGAGGACACAGGCTCGGGGGGCTCTGTTCTAGGTCTCTTTTCTGGGGGCTGAGAGGCCCTGTCTGGGTGAGATTGGGATCCCCTAATTAAGGATATTAAATCTTCTGCCAGAGTAAGCATTTGTGAACTAGAAGAGGGCCTGAGTGAGGGTGGTTTAACAGGCACTGATTTAGCTGATTTGGCTGCTTTAGCCCTGGCAAAGGCCTTAATAGACATGGCTGCAGGAGGCCTAGCAGCACCACGTGCTGGAGTAGAGATATCCAAGGGAATGGTGTCTGATAGATCAGTAGGAACCACAGTTGTAGGCAAAATTTCTGAGGCTGATTCAGATAAGGTAGCAGGAGCCTCAGTAGTAGTCATGGATTCGGGTGAAGATTGACCAGTTCTCGGTTTCGGCCAAAACCGAGACACTCGCGGCTTGCTTAACCGTGGTTTCAGCCGAAACCGCGAGTGTCGGTCTTTTTCTTTGCGTTTAACAATTTGGGTAGTCGGAGGATCCGACGGCATAATGTACGCAAAATCTGAGCCGAAAAACTGTTCAGCAAACTCCGACTGGCGCCTAAGCGTTCGGTTGAAGGAAGCACAGGCGAACAGGCTGCTACGCCGTGGTCTGGGCCTAAGCAAGGCAAACAGTAAGAGTGGAAATCTTTATGAGGTATTTGTTTCCCACAAGTAAAACAGTTATTGACTTTTTCTGACATCGGCTGAGGCAAGAAAGAGTCCCCAATCGTGTACTTAGCTTTTAGAAGTCATCGAAGTAGTATTCGGTAGTAGTAATCTCTGGATCTGACCGACCGGCACTTGCGAACAGCTTCTGCTTCGGGCGCCACGCGGCAAGAAAGACTGAGGAAAATGGCGTCGGCTGATGCCTTTATACCCGAAGACCAGCAGAGATGACGTTGGGTGGAGTGCGACATCAGCCGAAGCCGGACCCAGACTTTGGAATCTGGCCGACCGAAGGGCTGCCTGACGACAGGACAACCCATTTGTTATGACTGCAGATGCATCCATGAAGGACATCTGGCAATTTAAAGCCCTTATGGCAAGAGTTGCAGAGGTATACACCTTCTTACCCTGTCTAAAGCTCTAGCATCCCTGTCGGAAGGGGTAGGGTTTTTGGCCGTAGTGGCCTTAGTACCTTTAGGCCCCTGGGAAATGGTCTCTGGATCGGCAGTGGGACTCTTAAAATAAATTTATGTGAGTCAGATACTCTGTAGTACTGGTCAGGCTTTCTAGGAGCTGGTGGTAAAGTATCAGGAGTAAGACTGGATTCTGAAGACATCTACAATATCCAGAACAGGGGATATAGCTAGAGGCCTGTGCTGAGGCAAGTCTAAAAATTCTCTGAGTCTCTTTATGGACTGTGGTAGTCCTGGCATTCCCAGCAGAAATGCTCTCAAGGTATGCAAGGTTTCACCAAAAGAAAAGTCCTCATGAGGGGAGGCAGAGGGAATGGAATCCTCTGCATCTGAATCTTCATAGGTAGATAAAGAAATGTCCTGGTAATCAGAGGGATCAGAGCCATCAGACTCATGGTCTGTAAAATCAGAAGGAAAATCAATCCTTTGTCTTGTAGAGGGGGGAGGCTGGCTTCCCCTAATTAAAGTTATAAGGTCTTCAGCCATTCTAAGCATTTGTTTATGTGGCATGGGAGCTTGAGCATGTGCTTTAGTTGTCGGTTTTCTAGGCGTAGTGTGAACTCTGGGCCTGAGAAACTCTGTAGTTTGTCAAAAACGAAGATGTCGTTTAATACAAACATCGGAAGGTTGGAATACACCCTCAGAAGCCTGTGCATGCACAGCGGCTCCGGACCCATCCAAGGTACAGACATCCACAGGTTCCATAGTCGAAGAAGCATCTCGCGGCATACCAGACTCCGAATGGGTCTCAGCAAAGGCCCATGAATCTGTAGAAGCGGGTATCAAGGGCTACGAAGGCACCTCACTGAGTACTGGCCTAAGCGGTCTGTCTTTATCCTTTTGTTTTTTCGGAAGATCGGTAGTTGGATGGCTTGTCGAAGCCATTATGGAATACGGAGCGCGAAAGAACTTGGCGACAAAGACAGCCCAGCGACAGAGTTCAGGCATTAAACAGGACACAACCTACAGCGAGGAACGTCGTGGTCTGGGCCTAAACAGGTGACAGTAAGAGTGAAAATCTCGGAGGTATTTGCTTTCCACAGGCAAGACAATTGTTAACTTTTTCCTGACATCTGTTAGAGCAAGGAAAAGGATCCCCAATGGGGTACTTGGCTTTAGAAGACTTCAGGTCTGAAACTCGTACTAAAATTTCAGGTAGCGGCAGACCGGCACTTGCAAACTGCTTCAGGCTTCTGCGCGGCAAGAAAAGCTGAAGTAATGGCGTCGGCTGCATGTTTTATACCCCTGACGTCGTGGGAAGAGGCGGCAGCATCCGACGTAGAAATCCCAAGACTCGGGTATTCGGGCCGACTGAGGGCTACCTGCAGGCAGATAACCCAAGTGTGATGACTGCAACAGTGAAACACGAAGAACATCTACCTAGATGCCAGGAATAACACCACCCATTAAGCCTAGATGCCAGGAATAACACCACCCATTAAGCCTAAATTAGGTTGACAAAGACCGTAGGAAGAGTGTCATATGGCTGAAAAAGCGATCAAATTTAATGCCATAATGCCTGATGCTCAGATGAAATTAATGCTCACTTTTATATCAGAGTTAAAGCAGGAAAGATCAAGAGGATCCACACTTTAGGGGGGGTGCTAAAGGATAAAACCTGCCCAAGCAATATCACACATCTACCAAATGCAGCTAATAGCAATGACTGCATAATGCCACTACTGTAATTGCATTAATTTCAGATCAAAATCAAGCAAATAGTGCACTACTTTACATATAAAAGCACTTAGTTTGGACCTGAAATCAGCAAACATGGGAATTCTTGACTTCATGGAGAACTAAAAAGCACAATCAATAAGAAATGGTAGTAATGAACATTACTTAAATACATTAGGGACACCAATGTGGACCACGAAGGGCTGAGTTCAAGTCTCTTGAACATGGCTGCTGGAACTGAATCAAACTTTCAACCTTTAGCATCTGAAGGCATCATGACTACAAGTCTAAAGCTTATAAAGCAGCAACGCAAATGAACCAAAATAGTTATAAAAATAAAATCTTAACATTTTACAAATAACTGACTTCTTTAAGTAGACTGAGCACTACACACCTTAAGAATAAATAATGAAGCAATACATGTTCGACACACTGCAAAGTACTTTAAAATGTATTTGATAAGAATAAGTTAAAGTTAGAGAATCATTTTAAGTCCATACAGTTGAGACCAGTGGACTGAAAGGACAATCCACAATTTCTGGCCCGTCTGAGGCAAAGCCTCATCACATACAACAATGCAGAAAATTCCTCTGAATCCTTGACATTTTAAATAGATTTGAGGTTATAAACCCACAGGGTAAAAGTTATAAAAAAAAAAAATTCAGCAGACTGCCTGTTCAGTTTGCTAGTCTCAACACCACTGGCTTCACTCAAAATCCGTGCTATCAGACACTTCTGAAGACCATGCCAGTGTTTACAAGTAGCTGAAATTACCTCTGGACAAATTGTATTTTAAACATTTTGTTAAAACTTCAGTTCATAAACTGCATTTAATTTCATTTTACTTACTAAGACAATACCCAAATATTAACAAGCTATCCCATTAGACAGCCTTCTTGCCCCAACTGTTAAAACAGAGCTACAAATTTTTAAATCAAAAAATGTGTATGCATTTTTTTCCTACAGAGAAAAGCTCACACTCAGTTTAGATGGTTATTCAGAAGTACAATTTAAGAAACAATTTTTATAAATAATTCAAACATCCACCTATGCTACACCAACTATACATTCCACATTACTTTAACATGCTAAAGAGTAACATGAATGTGAAGGGACTGCAGCTCATTTACAAAGCAAATACATGATTCCCGTCCTAAGCAAGATGAAAATTTTAAACAGCTGCACATGATCTTCAATCATACAACTGAAGTTTCTCTTCAAGTAGTCGACAAAATGAAATTAAGACTCAAACATCTGGCATGTCAAAGTTTCACCTCTTGATCAAGCAACTGTTCACTTCCACTTTAGAATACATTAAAGCAGCAATTTTTGCAATACATTTGAGTTTAAAACCACTTCCAATTTTACAATGAAAATAAGCAATTATATAAAGTACTCACCACAATTGTGGATCAAAGCTGCTCTTGCAACAGGTCTCTCTTTTAATGAACTAGCTCAGCAATTTTTCCAACAGCTTCCAACAGCTGACAGTGGGCCTGCCTTGTGCATGTCTGTACAAAATGTCATTGTTCACCCAGTTTTCTTCTGAAATGCTGCGACTAAAGTGCTGATAAATCAATTTATCTCTAACAAATTCCCAACTCTGTTGCCTGTTACAAGAGCAAACACCCAAAAGTCCACTGCACTTCTGAGCAATAAGGTATCTCTTACAGATGCTCAGCAGCAACCAAGGTGCAACAGGCAGAGAGGACAACTTAAGGGGGTAAAAAAGGACTTCTGCTATGGACGCTTTACAGACTGTTCTACCAAGGGAGGTATATGCTCTTCTGACACTAATGAATACAAATACTTGATAAAGACACAAACAGAAGGCATAACAAGGGGATGAAAGATCAAAATTATAGTCTACAGCATGCAAATGCATTTTGTAGCAGAGATGTAGTTAGCCAGCCAGTTCTAAAAACACTGCCTGGTAACCACTTTTGCCATCCCTACCCTCTGTAAAGAATAGACCACCATGATTATGACACAAAAAAATTATTTGCCAAAATACAGTAATTTACTTTAACCACTACAGACTGGGCTAGTCCCACTAGGCTAGTGGCTTCTTTTCAGGGGAAACTAAAAGGTAGCATTTCTATTACAAGTGGAAGTTTGGCCAGGGCATCAGGGACCTTCCCCTACTCTTGGTAGTACGAGGAAGTGTGTGTGCATGATGGAATAGACTTCCTGTTCCCATTCCAGGTAAGGAGGCAGCCCAGAGGAACAGGGAAAAAAAAACACGACCGATTCAGCTTTTACTGAAACTGAAAAAAAAAGTTGTTAAAAATGCAGTTGAAATGGTAGAATCGCTGAAACTGAGATGGGTTCAAAGGAAATCTTTCAGAGAAGACTGAAAGAGAAACACTTACCTCTGAAAAATGCATAATTACAACCCTCCAGTTTTTTTTTTTTTTTGGGGGGGCTTTGTGGGATGATTTGGTAGAAAAGTTAAAACAAAGTGAGCCAGAAAATGGAGTAGCAATTTCATGGAGGGACATCATGGGAAAAAAGAAAAGAAAAAGAAGGGAGTGTGCCAGAAAAAGTCTGAGACAAAACCTTGTGCACAAACCTTTGGAGACGGAACAAAGACAAGAGGAAATAAACAAAGAAAAGTTGTGTAAATTCTTACCATAACCATACATTTCCTCCTCTTCCATGTTGAGTATTCCACATATGGTTTTATTCCTCTTGCTTCGTGTACGTCCAGCCACTATGTAAAAGTTTTCAGTCCCTAAATGGTGCTTTGGACTTCTGACATGGCTCAAGGAACATGGGCCATAAAAGTGGTGTCTGCATGCTCCAGCCCTCAGAACTGAAAAGCCCCAGTTGGAGCCAGTCCTAGAAGGGTAATGCCAGTCCTGTGCCACCCAGAAAGGGAAATGCAATCTAACAGGAGGGGAAGGAGGGTGGGAAGGAATACTGCAACATGGAAGAGGAGGATATCTATGCTTATAGTAAGATTTTACAAAACTTTTCTATGTCCTTCTATTCCCATGTTGCAGTATTCCACATATGGGTGCGTACCAAAGCTCACTGTAAATGTGGAGGTGGTCTAGAGGGAGTCTCCAGGAATCTGTGAAGGAGGCCCTGGCAAACTCCACCTTGGCTCTAAAAATATGGTCTAGTTTATAATGCTTGGTAAAGGTGTGTACTGATGACTAAGTAGCTGCTTCGAGAATGGTAGAGGTATCCAGACCCCTGAAGAAGGCTCCTGAGGAGGCCATAGCCCTGATAGAGCATGCTTTAACAGTACCTTGCACAGTGCATACCTAGACCTGGCCATGTCCTTTGACACTATTCCCCATGCAGGCATTATTGGCATCCCTGTAAATCTGAATATAAATCTTTACACTGTGCAGCAGACACTCAACTGGCTGACTGAACCATGTGGTCAGAGTTGCAGCTGCCACTTATGAATGCAAATAAGTTACCAGTGGTGTACCACAGGGCTCAGATTTGGGACCTCTAGTATTTGGCATCTATTTCTCAGACCTTGAAGCCAGCACTCCTGGCCTTTTAGCCAAGTTTGTAGACTGTAAATTAGGTGGTGTTTGTTCAACTGACAACTGCTCCAGCAGGAGTCTGACCATCTTAATTGGTGGTAAGCGGTGCAAGAACAACAGTCTCGAATTAAATGTAAAAATACAGCTTGGCTCAAACGGTTTTCTCTTAGCATAAATGTGATACAGCCATCTAATCAGACACTGCTGTAACAGATCTACATGCTCGTTGATAACTACTTATTTGAAAGCCTTTAATCTACCTAATCTCATTTCCAAAGGTGCAGTCACTACACCCAGAGTCTTAATTCCCCTTTACTCATATCTCAGAGCCACTACTGAACATAATTCACCTCTTGGCATGCATTTGTCTAAACATGACAAAATTTGAGACCTCAGACTGACTACTATGTTTTTGAGGTCACTGATTTTTAATCAGGAGAGACAAGTGGCACTTTTCCTGTATTTTTTATGAACTCCATCATTTATCTAGCCTTTTGAGACATGAAAGATCCAACCCTATTTAAACTATGCCCTCACAAGACCGCACATACACGGTTTAAGGAACTAATCCATCAGCAGATAAGACATACTGGTGTGAACCATGCATTACTAATTTAAATACTAATTTCATGAACTTTAATCACACTGACTTAGGAATGGGGCCATTCCACCATAGTATTAGAAACCGAAAAGATATGGAGAAATTAAAAAGTATGATAAGTCATACCCCATCATTTCCCTAAGCTCTGGAAAGAATAGTTATGTAAAAATCTTACCATAACCATAAATGTCCTTCTCTTCCATGTTGCAGTATTCTTCGTGTGGGATTCCCTGCTTCAGGCGACCCGAAAGTCTGCTCCTATAAAAAAGCTTAAGACTGGCTGCTGTAAGTGCATGGGACGTCACACGTAGGGCCATAAACCAGGGACCTTAAATGTGACGTCTGCATGCACAAACCTCAGAACTTAAATGCCCAGTCGGACAGTTCAGTAGTGTGTCAAGTGATATCAACAAGAGGTGCAGTGATATAGGCTAGTCTGACCATAGTCTTGGGGGGGGGGGGGACTCAAGGTGCTCTTTAGACAGGTCAATAGGAAAGAAAGGGGATGGGTGGGTGGGAAGGAAAACTGCAACATGGAAGAGAAGGACATCTACGGTTATGGTAAGATTTTACACAACTATTCAATGTCCTATTCCTATGCTGTAGTATTCTTAGTTTGGGAGTGTGCCACAGTTTAGAGGGAAGGGGAGAGAGGCAGAGGTAGGCGACTCCACAAAGCCTTGCAAGGACTGTTCTAACAAACCTCACCTGGGCTCTGGAGACGTGGTTCAATTTGTAATGTCTGGTGAAAGGGTGCATGGTGGACCAGGTTGGCTGCTTTCAGAATGGTAGCAGTGTCTAGGCCTTTAAGGAAGGCTTTGGAGGATGCCACGGCCCTGGTAGAATGAGCTCTTACTCTCTGGGGTTGGTTCTTGCCATGGTGGGAGTAGCAGAAGCAGATACTTTTTCTAATCCAGCAGGAAATGATTTGCTTGGAGACTGCTTTGCCCAGGGCCCTGGGGTGGAAGGATACAAATAATTGGTTGGATTTTCTGATGGACTTAACTTTGTCTAAATAAAACCTTACTTGTCTGTGCACGTCCAGGGGAATGGAGTATCCTCTAACGGTTACTGGTGGGAGAGGGGAAGAAAGTGGGCCGGTGAATAGTTTGGTTTAGGGACAGTTCATTGACCACCTTATATATGAAGGAAGGGTTAGTGCATAGGGGTCACCCTATCCTTATGGAAGGTAGTGTAGGGAGAGCAGGCCATTAGAACTTGTAACTGATGCCCATCTGGCAGAGATAAGGGCCACCAGCAGTAGTGTCTTCCATGAAAACATTTGGAGTGTTGCAGCACTAGCTGGTTCGAGTGGAGGATGAGAGATTTTCCAGGATGACGTTTAGATCCCAAGGAGGTTGGATGGTTTTTCTCGGTCTGATGTGCAAGGCCCCTTTCAGGAATAATTTAGCATCTAGCCTGGTTAGTAGAGGGGGGGTGCTAATGGTAGGCAGGCAGAGACTGTTGATAGGTGGACTTTCACTGAAGAGTAATAAAGGCCAGCCTTGAAGAGTTCACACAAGGACTGGGGGGGGGGGGGGGTCTGCTTAACAGGGATACCTGTCCCTATGGAGACACCAGTTGGAGAATCTTTTCCATTTTGACAAGTAGGATCTCCTTGTAGTAAGTTTACTGGCCTCCCTCTGGACTACAAGCACGTCCTCTGAGTAGTGATGTCTGAAAGAAATTAAAAGTTAATCACCCAGAGTGTTACACTCAACATCTGCTGATGAGGGTGAATTAGAGTTCCCTTCTGTTGTGTGAGTAGGTCCACCTTGTGGGGTAAACTTGTGGTGATTGCCCTTAGCTAATGAAAGAAGTAGGGGGGAACCAGTGCTGCCTTGGCCAATAGGGAGTCACCAGCAAGATTTTTCGTTTGTCCCTCCTGATTTTCAGGAGGACTTTCCGAAGGAGAGGGAAGGGTGGAAATGCATATAGAAACCACCCCTTCCATGGAATGCTGAAGGCATCTAACCTTCAGGCAAGTGGAGAGTGGTCCTTGGTTTAGAATTTGTTTGTCTGTTCTGGGGGGAGGCAAACAATCTACTTGGTGTGCCACACCAGTGGACAATGTCTAGAAAGGTATCCCTTAGCATCTACTTGTGCTGTAGAGAGGATGTGCTGCTGAGAATATCTGCTTGTTGGTTGCCCTGGGAAGGGATGTTTGTTGCATGCTGTTTCTGGAGGCAAAGTCCCAAACTTGTAATGCTATCCAGCAAAGGAGGTAGGCCTTGGTCCCTCCTTGTTTGTTGAGATACCACATGACAGTGGTATTGTCTGTGAAGATTTGAAGGGGGGCCTGGTTGCAGGATAGGAAGAAAGGCTTTCAGGGCCAGAAGGACTGCTGTCATTTCCCTCAAATTGATACGTTTCTTTTGGAGGGTAGGATGCCAGGTCTCCTGTACCATGAAGCCCTTCATGGTAGCCCCCACCCTAGGTCTGATGCATCTGTATGCAATGTGCTGGATTGGGGTGGGTGGTTGAAATGGAAGGCATGGGTTCAGTAGCATTTGTTGAATCCACCACCTTAATTCTGCTTTGAGGCAGGGCAAGAGGGTGTTGTGACCACACATTCAAATACCACTGCAATTTTCGCATGTGCATTCTGGCCAAAGGCAGCATTGGGATGGTGGCTGCCATAAGCCCCAGGACTCGCAAGAAATGCCTTCCAGATATCTATTGAACCTGTAATAGGCTTTGGAAGCGGGTAGACAGGAAAAGAACTTTGTCCTGAGGAAGGAAGGCCCACATCAGGTCTGTTCTGATCCTGCAGCCCAGAAAGATTTTGTCCTGCTGGGGGGTTAAGCAGGATTTTTGGATGTTAAGGGTGAACCCAAGGCTCTGAAGCAGGGAAATGGTGAACTTCATTTGGTTTTGTAGGCTGTCCTCTCTGCTAGAATGAGGATGTCATCTAGGTAGGGACAGACTTGACACCTTTGGTTCTGCAAAAGGCTATAGCTGGAGCTAGGCATTTTGTGAATACCCTGGGTGCAGCAGACTAACCAAAGGGAAATGTTGTAAATTGAAAGTGTGAGCAGGGTCAGTGAAACGCACAATTTTCTGTGGGAGGATTTTATGGGGATATGGCTTCCTTTAGAGTGTGGCCATAAAGGCCTGGGCTGGCAATAGTGGGAAAAGGGTTTGTAGGGATAGCATTCTGAATGATGTAACTTTTAGGAATAGGTTTAGAAAAGACAGATCTAGTATTGGTCTCCAAGGGCCATCTTTATTGGGGACCAGAAAAAAGAAGTAAAAGCCTTTTCCTTCCCGTCCGAGGGACAAATTCTACAGTTTCCAAGTTCAGAAGGTCCTGCAGTACTAGAGGAATGAGGTATAGTTGATTTTTGGGGGGAAATGGAAGGCACCTTGTAGACCGCTTTTCCTTCTAAGACAAGAAATATCCATCCTGCATTATTGCCAGCATCCAGCGGTCTGAACTGATGGATCTCCAAAGGGGGAGGCAGTGGGAGAGGCGGGCTGACAAGGGAAGGTGGGCAAGGCAGTGACACATTGTTGGGTCCACTCCTGTCAAGAAATGGCTGTCTGAGTAAGCTGTGAGGCTGCTGGTCAGGAGGTGCTCTGCCTCCTGGTTCTTCTCCTATGCCTGGAAGAGGATGTGGTAGCAGATGGGTGTCCTCCGAACAAAAGCAGTCTTAGCAGGGTGATTTCTGTAATATTAAGGACTGGGAGACACTAGGAGGTGCTTGATGTCTTGAAGCTCTTTACTTTTCTCCTAGAGGTTTCTGAAAAGGTCTTCAGGCTGTTTACTAAACAGGAGGTTGTGGTCTAGAGGACAGTCTAGGATTTTTGACTCATCTGGTAGGGGTTGAAGGTGTAGCCAAGAGTATCTGCGAAGTACTACTGCAGAAGCGGTGGACCGTGCAGAGGACTTTGCTGCATCTAATGGGATGTCTGGCTACTTAAGAAGCCAGAGACAGTTTTGACTCTACCTTTGTTTTGATAGGGCAGTCAGAGGTGGATGACAGGAGAATAGAGGCTTGGGATACCTGGTTCAAAGCATATTTTATCATGTGTGCTTGACAGTTGATAGCTCTGAAGGCTAGGGTGGAGGAGGTATAAACCTTGCCTATCCTGTCCATGTTTTTGCCATCTTTGTCAGTAAGCAAAAGAGATGCTGAAGGAATCTGTCTTGACTGCTTGTCAGGGGATACAGCAATTACAGCTGGGTCTTCCAGGAGTGGTTTAACCAGGAATTTTTGTTCATCTGGAACCTTATAGAAACGGTCAGGTCTTTTAGGGGCAAGAAGTTGAGTCTGGGTTTTTTGATGTCAAGGAGAATGCATCAATGTAGGCAGGAATAACTGGTGGGATGGCTGAAGGCAAGGGAGATTCCACTTGAAGTAAAATATCTCTCTTTAGAGTCTGTCATTTGGGAAGTGTCCCATTTAAAGTATTCATCTTTGTGATGATCTCTCCAAAGGTGATATCCTCTGGTGGAGAGTTGTCTTCTATGGATTCCTCATCTGGGGAATAATATTTAAGTGGAGGGGCAATCTGAGATGAACAGGAGATAGAGTCATCTGAGGACGAATAGTAAAGACTCCTGTTCCCTTTCATGAGCAGTGGGAAGAGGAAGAGAAGTAGCTGAGGGAGGCCTAGGGCTGACAACTGGAATGGAGGAGGGTGAAGAGGGCAAGGGCCTAAGGGCCATGAAGGTCTGAATTAAGGAACTGGTGAAGGATTGCCAGTCTGGAACTCCTCCTGAGAGTGGAGTCAGGTGTTTTGTTTTCCAGCTTCCTTTTCAAAGGAGTAGTCTTAGGAGTTGGCCCTCGATTCAGGGGCCTGGGAAGGTGTAGGGGCTCCAGGCAATGGCATCTTGGGTCAGTCATCAGGTGTTATCTGGTTCCCCCCTCGACATTGATAGGGAACGATGTCGGAGCCAACTCTGTGGATGCTCTGGCAGTTACTTCCGAAGCGGCTTCCTCGAGGGGAGACAGAGTAGACTGTTCTAACGGACATTCCCTCAACTCCTAAATCAGAAGATGGCCGATTGCAGAGAGGCAGAGGAGTTGGGCCTTGGAACCTTGGCCATTTTCCATGGTGGTTCGGAGTGGCCGATTTGGGATCCATCATGTGCACTAGTTTGAGTCTCTGATTTTCTAAATATAGATTAAGGGAGGCCAGATGGCATCGGAGGGTCTTAGATACAAGAGATTGACAAATAGGGCAAGAGGTATGGTTGCGTTCTCTGCCTAGGCAGAAAACGCAATGGTCATGTTTATCCTTATGTGGAATCTGGCATTTACCCACCTTAGTTGACATCGGCTAACAGTAAAGCACAGCAAACCAAGCACAACAAAGAACTGAGACAATCCCCAATGAGGTACTTAGCTTTAGACATCTTCAAGTTTGTTTGTTTTTTGGCTTTTTCCAGGTAAAGGGATGCCACAGCGGAACTCCGGTCTGCTAATGATTAGCAGTAGATTTTTATGAAACGCCGAGTAGCCAGCTCGACGCCCAACCTTCAAAGAAGGCACGCCCATTTACGGACGCATGTCTTGAACGCTACCCAACTGCAGGGAGGACATGCAGACTCCACACAGAAGGCACTCCCAAGCCAAGCAGAGAATCGAGTGGGAGAACCTCTTGCTGTGAGGTAACAACGCTACCGCCGTACCACCGCAGCATAGCTTTAGACATCTTCAAGTAAAGGAGCTAAATGATCGATGTGATAGTTGACTATGGCTGAAAAGTTCTGAGGTCTGTGTGTGAAGACGTCACATTTAAGGTCCATGGTTTATGATCCTATGTGACACGTCCCACGCACCTACAGCAGCCAGGCTTAAGCTTTTGTACAGGAGCAGACATTCAGGTCACCCCACACGAAGAATATTGCAACATAGGAATAGGAGGACATCAATCACACAACTGGATGGGTAAGCCTCATTCTCCCACAGTCTATCCTGTTTTGCTCTTCTTGAAGCTGGAGTGAACTTTTAGTTTTTTTTTTGGCTAAACTTGCACTGGTATGCAGACTGATTGCAGAGTACTCACTTACAAACCTATAAGGAAGATCCCTCTAAAACCTCAGGTGCCAGGAAAAGCAGGATGTAATTACTGGGGTCATAACATATGAAAACATACACTCAAACCCACAAGTAAGGACAGAACCTCAAAATACGGTCAAAAACCAGTCTCAGGGGAAAAAAAGGAGTAATACTGACTGAACAGGGTTGGGAAAGGACCAAGAGCAAACCACTAAAGTATCTGCAAAGGGAAAAAATCTTTGGTTTGCATCCTTGAAATGAGGGTTACTAAACAAAACTCAAGCCTGAAACCCAGGCCAAAGAACAGGTGGCACGAAGAAAAACCTCAGAAATCTAGACAGAAGAGGGCCAAAGAGCTGGACTGAAATTAACTGTCACAGTGGTAGTTGAGGAAAAATACAGCAAGGCAAGCAATAGTAGAATAAGAGAACTAAATGTCACATGTCAGACAGCATATTCTTAACAGGTAATTAGTACAGAAATATCCACCAAGAAATGCACTCTTTAAAGGGGGAGGCGTTGCATAACAAAGTGCTAAAGCATAACACAGCTACATGTGAACCTAAAAACAACGAGCAACAGTTACTGCAGAGACTAACAGCCCAGAAATATTAACCAACAGTCACTGTGGATACAGAATGGTACAAAAACTTGGCACACAGCATAACAGACTGAGAAATCAACACTTCAGTGTCAGTAAGAAAAAATGCAGATACAGCATGTGGTCAACTGATTTGTAGGACAGTAGGAGTACAGCAGGTTATAAATGATCTGTCCAATGAGCTATCTGCAAAAAAACAAAAAAAAACCCTTTAAAATAATGCATATTGACTAGAAATGTAAGGTGGCTTGCTCTGACAAAAAAGTTATTTGCATTACTAAAGACGAACATTGTTAAGCATACAAAAATCTACACTCAAAGAAATTTCTCCCCATGTAGTTTAGAGACCCTAAACAGCCCTGCAACTTTTAAGGACTAAAAGAGCACAGGAAAAATACACTTAAATGGCACCAAAGGCAAGATGGGAGGGGATGATGACCAGGATTAAGATCTGTTTAGAAAGTGTTCCACAACTGAAACAGACCTTCAATGTAGATATAGAAGAGAAACCTGGGGTCAAAGACAAAGGATATTTTTCTTAAGTGACAAAAGCCTACACGGCTGAAGTTATCTTGAATTAGGTCCTTTGGAACTGTACACTGTTTAAAAATATGTGGCTAGAATGGCCTGGGAAATTTTTATGAAATAGGTTGAATACATGCTTGCTGGTCTTAGTCTTGGAGAATATGAAACTAGCAACATCAGATGTTACAAGATTCTTCCCATCCAAATCCAAAACAGAAACGTGGCTTATACAAGAAGCCAAACACACCAAACCTTGGGAGCTGCTGCGACCAGCAAACCAAACACGCCAAATTACACAACGGCCAGCAGGTTCTGTTCCAAAAGCATTTTATTGAAGAATGTACATAGGATATAAAAATATATCCTGCTCCAAACCGGTTTCGGTTACCCTTCTTCAGTGGAGCTGAAAAATATAAAGAAAGCCAAACACAACATCTGATTCCCTTTTATAGTGTCAGTCAACACAATAAACCAATCGAAATTCAAACACAAGTTCTTAATATTAAATGGGACCAGCACCCCATATTGTGAAAAAAAACAATTATTATATAAACAAATATGGGCCTTGCATAACAGCATACATACATCAAAAATAATATATATAGACCTAAATCAAAAATAAAATGAAAATAAAAATAAAAATGAAAATATAATGTACAAGATATCAATCACATAGTCAGACTCAAATATAAATATATAGAGCAAAATAATTGCTGATGTATTTTATAAACAGCAAAAAGCTCTACATAAATATAACATTAATAAGTTTTTATATAATATTCTGGTATTATATAAGATCATATCTATCATAATAATGCAGGGATATATATCACAAAAATTGTATCACAAAAAATGTACTATAAATGATCATTAATACCTGGCGGGAATAATGCACCCAAATGTATGATCCAATATTTCTCTTTTTGTGTCAAAATATTTTCCCAACCTTGTTGATGACTCCTATCACCAACAATCCTGTCAATAATAGTGAACTTGAATTTTGCCGTGGGATGTTTCATAGTATGTAAATAAAGGGCATTAGTAGATTTTTTATTTTTAATATTACTCCTATGTTCCCCAATTCTGATTCTAAGAGGCCTAGAGGTCTTGCCCACATAAAATGCAGAGCATTGACAGGTGGCAAGATATATAACCCAACTCATCGAGCAATTACCAAAAAATTTTAAATCATAGACTTTACTAGTGTTGGCACTACTGAAAGATTTGGATTTGTTAATATCCAAACAGGACGTACAATGTCCACAAGGAAAAGTGCCAATCAATTCTTTGCCCATAATGGTGAGCTGTTTATACCGTGCCCCTCCACTGCCATGATGTTTGAAATGTGAAAACATAGAGCCTAAAGTCTTTCCCTTTCTATAAGAAAATTGACAACGTGTCCCAAGGTGTTGTCTAAGAATATCATTAGCCATCAAGATATTCCAATTTCTCTCCACCACTCCTCTAATAACCTGATTATTCCTGCCATATGTAGTAACTAATCTCAAGACCTCATCCCCTTTTTTATCTTGATGATGGTCCTTATATTGTAAAAGCTGATCCCTGGTTTTTTTGTCTGACCAATATTTAGCAGATTTGATATCATACACAGCATACCCTCTATCATAGAATCTATTAAAAAGATCCAAACTGGCTATCTCATAGTCTTCCTGACTGGAATTAATTCTTTTGATACGGCAGAATTGAGATTTGGGGATGTTCCGGACAGTGTGGCGGGGGTGCATGCTCGAGGCATGTAGCAGTGTATTATATTCGGGATATTTCCTATATATTTTTGTGCCTAGCGTGTTATCTGGCTTCCTATATACACTAACATCCAAGAATTCAATATTGGACCTACTGCTATTAATAGTAAATTCGATGCCCCAAGGGTTACTATTGAGGTAGTCCACAAATTCTTTAAGATATTCCGCATCCGCCACACCATCCAACAATCATCAAGATATCTGCGCCAGATATCTATTTCTATGATGTAAATATTGTGAGATGTATCATAAATTAAGTATTCTTCTAAGTACGCCATGAATAGATCTGCGTATATGGGTGCAAAAGATGCACCCATAGCAGTGCCTTGTAACTGCCAATAGCAGTCACCTTGAAAAAAGAATACATTTTTATTCAAAACATGCTCACACATACAGATCAAAAGTGTATTAAATCCAGGCCGATATAAATTGGATTTCTCAAGCCAGTATTGTAATGCTTGAAGACCATGGGGAATACTGTGTATAAAGATTTTACATCCAAAGTACAAAGTAGCCAGTTTGGTTCTAGTTCCATCTCTGCTATGATTTGTAAAAACTGTGTAGTATCCTTAATTCTAGCTCTTACCTGAGTTAACAAAGGTTTTAAATATTCAGTCAAAAACACTGAGAGTGGTTCCGTCAAAGAACCATGACCAGACACAATCGGACGGCCAGGTGGGGAAGTCAGGGATTTGTGTATTTTAGGCAATAGATAAAGTATCTGTTTATTAGGATCCTTAACTGTCAAATGTTTAACAATAGTATTGGACAAAATACCATTTTCAACTGCACTACTCAGGAACTCATCAATCTCCTTTTTAAAAGTAGTGGTCGGATCAATGTCCATTTTCCTATAACATTTATGGTCTGATAATTGTCTTAATCCTTCCTGTGTATAATAATCCATATCCAAAACCACTACTGCCCCACCTTTGTCAGCCCTGACAATAGCAATGTCATTGTTATTTTTTAATTCCTCAAGTGCCTGTCTTTCAGTATACTGAATATTGTCTGACATAATGTTAAAGCCATATGGCGGAAAATGTAAATCCCTAAGTACTGCCTGTTGAAAGGCAGTAACATGCATATTAGCAGGAGGTAGAAATGTAGATTTGAGAAACCTAAATTCAGTAGATCTTTGAGCTGTATTATTTGTCTGATCTGAAAAAAATATCTTAAGGTTTAAACGACGGCAAAATTCCAAAATATCATTTACAGTTTGATATTGATCACAAAAAAATCCGGGTACAAACCCTAAACCTTTATTCAGTATTTTTTCTTGTTCCAATGTTAATTCAACCTTAGACAGATTAAGCACATTTTGAAAAGTAGTTTCATCTATCTTGGAAGTGGTTACATCTATTTTAGAAGAGCTTGCACTATTCCATCCATTGATTCCAGATCTGAACCTATTACGGTGTTTCCTCCCCCCTCGTCGTTTCTTCTTACCCCAAAAGGGGTAGGTATATTACTACTTTTTTTATAAGGTGAGAGGTCAGAGGTAATCCCCTCACTGTCAGTGGGGGAAGACTCATCACCCGAGGTGCTGGTATATGTCTGTTCCCTATTTTTAAGAATTGGTCTAGGTCGTTTCCTAGTTCTGGCACCACTCTTACCCACACTGTATGGAGGAATATTGGTTATCCTTTCGTTCAGGTACTGTTTACTAAAGAATAATAGGCCGTCAACATTTTTTGAAACTATCGTGGACATTTTTTGCATATTGAGAGGGTCGGCGTATGGAATGTGTTGAATGGAGCACAGAGACATTATGAATGTATTATGGACATTATTTTGACTTTTATTCTGTCTTTGTAAACCATTGTATTATAACCTTTTCGGGCTTTCTGTTCTATGCCCTGTGATACGGAAGCATGAGGGCCTCTGATTAATAATAACGACTCCTTTTGACTTGTATATTGCATTTCCAATTGGTCTAGTAACTAGGTTGTGCACATTATTAAGTGTTAATGTCTTTCATTGTATTTAAACATTTATGTGTGTGCAATGTAATTTGGAATGTAATTTGGAATGCCGTTTGGGTTTGGCCTAAGAATTTATATATTATTCTAGGACCGAATATATATATGGTGACGTATATTGTCTTTATACACAAATCAGGTATTCTGGGGTTACATTTGTAAGTCTGTATGAGGTATATTAATGCTTGTGTTTTCTATACTAGGAAGTGTTTTGGTATATCTTTCTGTACTCATTTGAGTACAAGATAGTGAGTGTGCCTCTTTTGCTGTTACATTTCTAGCCGTTGCCAGATATATATATTTATATGATGGTGGCTGGTCGAAATGGCATATTGTTTGATTATACAAGTTATGTTATAATCTACCATCTGATTTGCACTTAGTTATTTTGGGTTTATGATATACAATTGTGTTGATATATGGTGGGATTATGTCGGGACCATCTGGGGTATCTCATACGAATCTATAGTACCTAGTTTTAGACCATTTATTCACTAGTGCATTTTCCTATGGGATGCGTTAAAGTACTGGTGTATGAAAAATGGTGGGCTTGAACTAATGGTTATAATTTTGTCTACACTATCATAAGCTTATGTTTGGGGGTATGTTTGTACTCTCTTGGCATTACATTATTTTATGATTTGTTAACTAGTATTTGAAAATCGACTGGTTTGTGGCTCTTTAATTTGTAAATTGTCCACACTATATTGGATAGATTTTTTGTGATATTTAAGTGATCGTTTGGACTATGATGATGCCAGATAGTTGGATTTCTATTTTGGCATGGTCCAAAGGCCCTTTAGCTATATGGTAATATAAGGATTTATAATTTTTGATATACAATATAGGGAAATATTACCCTTATATGGTGTGTCATACATATGGGATTAGATTATGGATATATAGGTATGAAGCTGGATAGAATATCATATAGGTATTTTTATGCCTTTTGATTTCTATGGTATTTAAAAATTATTTCTTAATATTGGTATAATACATTATTATCAGTCTTATTATAAATATTAGGATATAAGACTGTGTTTTTTTTCATCAGATACCAATATTTTGAATCTTTTGCATTACCTATATTCAGTTGTTTATTTTGTTAAATACTTATACTCTGTTCATATAAACTATCAGATAGGAATTGTTATTTGAGTTTGAACTGTACCTATTTATCAGTCATTTGGTTACTGTGATATAGGACTGTATCTTTTGTAATTAGACATTTATATTTTGAACACCTTTTGTATTATTTATATTCTGCAGGTTTGAGATTGTTTATCTTGCTAATGTTTAGACTATGTTCCTAAAAATAATTTGATTGGATTTGTCATGCAATTTTTGAACTGAATCTACTCATTAGATATTATTATTATTCATCTATTGGCCATTTTTTAGGTCTTAATAAGGTTTTTTATTTACCTTGGATTTTGTGTCATTTGGTCAACATTGGTTAGCTGGACTTAGTGTAGTTGGTGTTTCCCCGAGTTACTGGTATTTTTACACGTAATAGATTCCATTACAATTGGATACAATTTATTCCTGCCTATTTTTGGCAGAGGTTATTTGAGGTTTTTTCCAGTTTTGGCACCACGTTCTTCCCCCCTTTTTGTTTTTGCTGGGACAGTTATTATGAATCTGGACAGTATATTGCAGGGTATGTGTGCTGATAGAGAAGATATCCAGGTCTTTGGACTGGAATCGATCTCAAGCAACAGTTCTATGGACCAACAGACCACTCTTTCTAGTGATGGATGCCAATTTGCATTTTGTAATTTGGAAAAAGCCCTTAAGGGGCTGAGAGCAAATATTTGGCATCTACGCCTTTTTAAGGCCTATTTACATAAAAAATTAGTACCACGTGGACTTAGAATTAAGCTAAAGCCCATGGTCAGCAGATCTGAAGAGAGGCTGACCAATGAGTGGTTTGAGGCAGTTCAAGAGGGATCCATGAAGTTTGTACAAATATTGACAGATTATTATGAAAGGACAATAGACTCAAATATTGTTGAGATTAAAGAGTTAAGCAGTATTTGTAAACAATTTGAATCCAACACTAATTATGTGCGTTGGTTGCCAATTTATCAAAGGAATTGACCCAGTATGACAAATTGACGAAAGAGAAAAGTTAAAAATTTCATAGGGATGTTAATGATTATGGGGGGACGTCCCTTTGGGCTTCAGAAATCAGTGAGATTTAAAGATATGTCTGTGGGTAAGAGTGGTGCCAGAACTAGGAAACGACCTAGACCAATTCTTAAAAATAGGAACAGACATATACCAGCACCGGTGATGAGTCTTCCCCCACTGACAGTGAGGGGATTACCTCTGACCTCTCACCTTATAAAAAAAGTAGTAATATACCTACCCCTTTTGGGGTAAGAAGAAACGACGAGGGGGGAGGAAACACCGTAATAGGTTCAGATCTGGAATCAATGGATGGAATAGTGCAAGCTCTTCTAAAATAGATGTAACCACTTCCAAGATAGATGAAACTACTTTTCAAAATGTGCTTAATCTGTCTAAGGTTGAATTAACATTGGAACAAGAAAAAATACTGAATAAAGGTTTAGGGTTTGTACCGATTTTTTGTGATCAATATCAAACTGTAAATGATATTTTGGAATTTGTTTAAACCTTAAGATATTTTTTTCAGATCAGACAAATAATACAGCTCAAAGATCTACTGAATTTAGGTTTCTCAAATCTACATTTCTACCTCCTGCTAATATGCATGTTACTGCCTTTCAACAGGCAGTACTTAGGGATTTACATTTTCCGCCATATGGCTTTAACATTATGTCAGACAATATTCAGTATACTGAAAGACAGGCACTTGAGGAATTAAAAAATAACAATGACATTGCTATTGTCAGGGCTGACAAAGGCGGGGCAGTAGTGGTTTTGGATATGGATTATTATACACAGGAAGGATTAAGACAATTATCAGACCATAAATGTTATAGGAAAATGGACATTGATCCGACCACTACTTTTAAAAAGGAGATTGATGAGTTCCTGAGTAGTGCAGTTGAAAATGGTATTTTGTCCAATACTATTGTTAAACATTTGACAGTTAAGGATCCTAATAAACAGATACTTTATCTATTGCCTAAAATACACAAATCCCTGACTTCCCCACCTGGCCGTCCGATTGTGTCTGGTCATGGTTCTTTGACGGAACCACTCTGTTTTTGACTGAATATTTAAAACCTTTGTTAACTCAGGTAAGAGCTAGAATTAAGGATACTACACAGTTTTTACAAATCATAGCAGAGATGGAACTAGAACCAAACTGGCTACTTTGTACTTTGGATGTAAAATCTTTATACACGAGTATTCCCCATTGGGCGGGTCTTCAAGCATTACAATACTGGCTTGAGAAATCCAATTTATATCGGCCTGGATTTAATACACTTTTGATCTGTATGTGTGAGCATGTTTTGAATAAAAATGTATTCTTTTTTCAAGGTGACTGCTATTGGCAGTTACAAGGCACTGCTATGGGTGCATCTTTTGCACCCATATACGCAGATCTATTCATGGCGTACTTAGAAGAATACTTAATTTATGATACATCTCACAATATTTACATCATAGAAATAGATATCTATATCTTGATGATTGTTGGATGGTGTGGCGGATGCGGAATATCTTAAAGAATTTGTGGACTACCTCAATAGTAACCCTTGGGGCATCGAATTTACTATTAATAGCAGTAGGTCCAATATTGAATTTTTGGATGTTAGTGTATATAGGAAGCCAGATAACACACTAGGCACAAAAATATATAGGAAATATCCCGAATATAATACACTGCTACATGCCTCGAGCATGCACCCCCGCCACACTGTCCGGAACATCCCCAAATCTCAATTCTGCCGTATCAAAAGAATTAATTCCAGTCAGGAAGACTATGAGATAGCCAGTTTGGATCTTTTTAATAGATTCTATGATAGAGGGTATGCTGTGTATGATATCAAATCTGCTAAATATTGGTCAGACAAAAAAACCAGGGATCAGCTTTTACAATATAAGGACCATCATCAAGATAAAAGGGATGAGGTCTTGAGATTAGTTACTACATATGGCAGGAATAATCAGGTTATTAGAGGAGTGGTGGAGAGAAATTGGAATATCTTGATGGCTAATGATATTCTTAGACAACACCTTGGGACACGTTGTCAATTTTCTTATAGAAAGGGAAAGACTTTAGGCTCTATGTTTTCACATTTCAAACATCATGGCAGTGGAGGGCACGGTATAAACAGCTCACCATTATGGGCAAAGAATTGATTGGCACTTTTCCTTGTGGACATTATGCGTCCTGTTTGGATATTAACAAATCCAAATCTTTCAGTAGTGCCAACACTAGTAAAGTCTATGATTTAAAATTTTTTGGTAATTGCTCGATGAGTTGGGTTATATATCTTGCCACCTGTCAATGCTCTGCATTTTATGTGGGCAAGACCTCTAGGCCTCTTAGAATCAGAATTGGGGAACATAGGAGTAATATTAAAAATAAAAAATCTACTAATGCCCTTTATTTAC
This sequence comes from Protopterus annectens, assembly GCF_019279795.1. Taxonomy (NCBI): domain Eukaryota; kingdom Metazoa; phylum Chordata; order Ceratodontiformes; family Protopteridae; genus Protopterus; species Protopterus annectens. The sequence continues at coordinate 512,160,045 of NC_056745.1, forward strand.
ATACTATGAAACATCCCACGGCAAAATTCAAGTTCACTATTATTGACAGGATTGTTGGTGATAGGAGTCATCAACAAGGTTGGGAAAATATTTTGACACAAAAAGAGAAATATTGGATCATACATTTGGGTGCATTATTCCCGCCAGGTATTAATGATCATTTATAGTACATTTTTTGTGATACATTTTTTGTGATATATATCCCTGCATTATTATGATAGATATGATCTTATATAATACCAGAATATTATATAAAACTTATTAATGTTATATTTATGTAGAGCTTTTTGCTGTTTATAAAATACATCAGCAATTATTATGCTCTATATATTTATATTTGAGTCTGACTATGTGATTGATATCTTGTACATTATATTTTCATTTTTATTTTTATTTTCATTTTATTTTTGATTTAGGTCTATATATATTATTTTTGATGTATGTATGTATGCTATTATGCAAGGCCCATATTTGTTTATATAATAATTGGTTTTTTTCACAATATGGGGTGCTGGTCCCATTTAATATTAAGAACTTGTGTTTGAATTTCGATTGGTTTATTGTGTTGACTGACACTATAAAAGGGAATCAGATGTTGTGTTTGGCTTTCTTTATATTTTTCAGCTCCACTGAAGAAGGGTAACCGAAACCGGTTTGGAGCAGGATATATTTTTATATCCTATGTACATTCTTCAATAAAATGCTTTTGGAACAGAACCTGCTGGCCGTTGTGTAATTATACAAGAAGCCACCTGGTCTAGCACATAAATGATACTACATATGCAAAAATACTTAAATGTCACTAGGTTTAAAGGTGGAGTTGGAGTAAAAAATAGGGTACCAGAAGAAACTGCCAGTGAGCAGACAAATGTAAACTTCAAGGAACAGTATATCCAAGAAGAATGACAAAACAACTAAGCAACCTGCTCATGCCTGGTCTGAAATTAGAGTAGGTACATTCACCCGCTGCAAGGACACAAAATCCTTGGACACAGGCAACTAAAAAGCAAAAAATTGGCATGTCACTGTTCAATGTACAGGTGAAAATGGTTTTCCCTTGGAGGGGTGGTGGAAGAATATGTCCTCTCCTGTTTGGTATCTACTTTTCTGAAGTACAGGCTAATACAGAAGGTCTTTGGCTAACAAAGTTCACAGATGACTGCAAACTAGAAGCCATAACTGAAACTCCTAACAATGTGGACATCCTACAAAAGGGCCTCACTGAGACAGATGCCTGGTGTCAAAGCCATGGCCTCAAGCTCAGTGCCAAAAAGTGCATTGTCATCCCTTTTGGTAAAAACTATGTACCCATGAGCTACCACATAGGTGGTAGTCTACTTAACACCAAAAGTGTGATGAGATCTTGGGACACAGGAGGACAGTAGTCTCTCCTTTGATAATCACATCGCCACTGTACTCAGGAAATCCTTCTACGTGACACACCATCACAAAAGGCTTCTCATCCAGAAAAAAAAAAAAAAAAAAAAAAAAAAGAAGAGGTCACTGTTCCCCTCTACTTGTCACTCAGACCCATTAGAGAGTACAATGCCCCTTTTGGTATGCATCTCACAAGACATCTACAACTGGAAAGGCCACAGAAATACCTCACAAAGAGGATTACTGGTCTCAAACAGATGCCCTACGCAGACAGTCTCAAAAAACTCCAGCCTTACTCAGTCGCATATCGCCTACTCAGAGGCGATCTCTGCCCAACATACAAAGCTGTGTCAAATCCAGAGCTGTTGGACATGCTCCACTTAAAATCCCAATCCCTCCGAGCTGCATGATCTAGGGCCCTAAACCATGTCACCACAATAAACAGAACATGCTCGACGGATAGATTCCTGTCCCAGAGACTTCCCATACTCTGGAACAAATTTTTTTTTTATTTACATTTGTTGACCGGGAAAATCCGACTGGACACAGGTCCTTATATCAAACAAAGCTCCTCATTAGCACTCAAGAAAAATCTTGATGATTGGATGGGAAATAGGAAATTCACCCCAGGATCACCTCTGCTTCTCTGCACGACAGGGGCAAAGGAAATTTTTTATAGGCCCAAGGGCCGATAGCATAGTACCTACCTATAAACCTATTAGCACTCTTCAAGAAAAATCTTGATTGGATGGGAGGTAGAAAGTTCACCCTGGGATTGCCTCTGTGGCTCTGCTAGAGAGGGGCACAGGAAAATAATTTTCTTGGGTGGCGAAAGCCAGGGTACCTTTTTGGCTGGGCTTGTATGGGCCCCTAGGGCTTTTGGCCTGGTGCCTGCCTATGAACCTATAAGCACTTATGGCGGTCTGCCAAACCAGAAATGAAACAACCAGCATCAGGTTTACAAGCATAAATGACTAAGGGTATGCTCGCCAGTCCAAAAATACAGAAGGCATCAACATCCAAACGGCAAAGACGTGGGATATACAAGAATACCATGCTGCCCTTACCAACCACTGTCAAAAATGCAAGTCAGACAGTAAGAACAAAATGCTAACAGGCAGACATTGGCTGCCTGGGGACTTAAAGCTAGGAAACTAGCTACAGTGCTGCTGACTATCCCAAACTGAGCCAGAGATAATAAAAGTGACTTGTTGGGTCTTTCGGCTTTTCCCGGTTAGGGGTCGCCACAGCGGAACTCCGGTCCGCTAATGATTGGTAGTTGATTTTTAAGTGCTGAGTTACCAGCTCTGACGCACAACCTTCAACGAAGTTACCAGCCCATTCACGTATGTCTCCACGCAGAAGACACTAGCTGAGAATCGAACCGGACAGCGTCTTACTGTGAGGCGACAACGCTACCGCAGCACCACCACAGCGGGTTAGATAATAAAAGTGACTAATTTCTTTATTTCTGTAGTATAAAGTGGCTATTCTCAAATTAGCAACCCTGTCCCTTTGTCTACTCTTAAAAGGAAAGCAAAAGAAGCCTCCCTAATGCCTTCCAGGACAGATTCTATGGCTACAAGTTTCACAACGCTTTAAGACTTCTGGTGATAGCTCCGCAGCAATATGAAGAGGTAATGTGAATGAAACCCAGAAAGAAAGATAAAGTTGGGTTTCACCAGAAACTCCAACAGCTTAACTAAAACTATCACTAGAACTATGAATGCTAAGAAACATAAGAAAATGCTTCTCATCAAGATATAGTATGCATTTTTTTACTATAATCCTCAAGTAGAACGTAATGCAATGGACTACCTGTTGCACAACTGGACAGCAACACTGGTGTGATGCAATCAAGTGCTTTCAAGTTTATACAGCACCTCGACTCCTGGCAGTGCTAGTCCATTAAAGTAAGGAACCTGCTGCAACAGCAACTTAAATATTCTGTGAAAATAAAACACTCATAACTCTCATATTCAGACCTGATACACAATTACATTTTAAATCAACAGAAGAATAAATGGAAAACTAGCACAATTTTTCATTTTGTACACTGTTTATAACACATCGGAAATCACACCCAGTAAGGCTGCAGTTAAAATTACAAAGTGGCACCAAATTGCAGCATCATGTCTACATAACCACAGTTTCACAAAATAAATGTAGAAAAGTTTCAAACTTATGAAAACTGTACACAATTTGCTTTTATATGGTTCAACACAAACTTAACACTCATTTGCATTAAACTAAATGTTAAAATTTTAACTAAATAAAAGCAATGCAACATTACCAAGATGTAGATTATCAAGTAAACTGGTATTTAGATTAACAGAATTCTAATCTATGGTCTGCAGACTTCTAAAAAGAAAAAGAAAATACTGGAGGCAGCTCATTGAAACATGGATCATGTTTCTTGCCTACATAGAGATGCAACATTTAAGCGAAACTCACCTTAACACAACTGATTTGTTCTTTGAAGACTCAATTTAGCTGTATAACAAGGATATTTCAGACATTAAGGTCTCAAATTCAAAAACTGAAGAAATTACTGCAACATTCATAATCTCATATCAATTTAAAACAATTGAGAATTACTAACTTTCTATAAATCAGGAGGAAATATACCTGGCCATGCAGCCCAGTCACATGGCAGAGCAATGGAATCCAGCTAAACTCCCCCTCAATCTGCTACAACAGGGTACTGGGAAACGCTCTTTCTCCACTGAAAAGCTCCTCAGCACAGAACCACTGAATAACCTAAGACTATTACAGAAACTAAGTCAAAGGTAAAAACGGTCAGGAATAGGTGGAGGGCCTGTTAACCATGTCCAAAACACAGAACATATACATCAAAAACAGTAACTGATCTACAAAAGTACTTCCTTAACATGTCTATGGACAATGAATCTTCGCTCTATAACTTCTGCATTGGCTTATGCCATAAATAACACTGAGTGAGTGAAATGTTGAACAAAATAAAAAGTAAACATACTACACAATCACAGAAATCCCTCATTTTGTTAAAGTGAATCTTATGACTTGGTCTTCATGACTGCACTAACAGCAGTCCTGTTTCTATTAAAGGAATGGAGCCCAATGTGAGGTTTGGGGGGTGCAGCCTGCTCAAAAGTGTTGTATTGCAAGAACACGGAACACAGTACTAAAACGTGGTGAAAACTAAAATCCTATTTTCATACATACACACACAGCTACACTAATGCCAACTACTCAACATACAGTTTTACCTGTAAGGAGCTAATTACATTTGCTGGACAGAGTCCAAGCACAGAAGAGGACAAAGATGGGGTCAGCCAAGGAAGAAAAGAACCCTGAAGAGAGATCGAATAAAGTACAGCCGTGTAAGCATGCTTACCATCACAGATGTTGAAATGATCAATGCTGCAGTAACCCAAGCTATAGGGGTTACATCCTCGACCAGATGCAACAGCTGGCCAGCTCCAAAACGTTGGAGCACTTTCCATGCACACAAACAAGTCAGCTTGAGCTGAGCTGACTAAAGACTGGTTTGGGCACCAAGCCCTTCAGAACATTCATGCCAACTAATACAGGTCAGCTTAGCCCTTCGAGGACATTGCTAGGGATGGAAAAAAGGGGGTGGGGTTGGAGGCAGGAATCTGCTACTGCAGCAGTGATCACTTGAGCAACTTTTATAGTAAACGTACTTACAGTAGCCTACGCTACATGGCTAGACTACCACAGCTTAGAAATGAAATTGGAAGGGAAGGGGTCCAAAAACCCCTATAGAATGATCCCAGCAAAGCCTGTCCTCAACCTGGATAAGCAATCTAAGTGCTTTGTAAAAGTATGCACAACTGCCTTCACCCTGCCAGGAATATTTTTGTGGTGGGACTAAAAATAAAACACACTAAGATGGCAATTTGGGAAGAGTCCGCTCTGGACAGAGTTTGCCCCTTCTTACCATTACAAAAAATGAATGCAAGATCTTAAGTTTTTGTGTCAAGATGAGTTATCTGTGGCCATCCAACGTACGATATATGCCTTCTCCCTGTTAGGTTCTGGAACGAAAACAGGGAGATGACAACTTGGCTTACAGTAAACTCTGATACCACTTTAGACACACGGATTAGTTTGCAAAAACTGAAAAATTAGACAAGGTTGACCTACCATATGAGCCTGCAATTCTGATTCTCTTCTTGCATAAATCTGAGCAATAAGCAAAACTGTTTTCAATTTTAAAAATCCTAAAATCAGCTAACTCAAAAGGAGCAAGTGTTAGCTTCTCTTAGCACGTAATTAAGAGCCCAATAACTCATCACCCCTTTTAAAAACATTTTAAACATGAGACTTCATTGAAAGAGGGAACTCTATAGGCAGATATGCTGCAATGGCCAAAAAATTAACCTTAAAGAAATAAAAAAGGCTACAGTAACATGAAGTCAGAGAAACACTACCCTGAATGGGTTCTGGTTATGTTGCTGGCACCAACCAGCAAGCTTTTTAAATTTGCTAATACAGGATTTTCTAGTAGTAGGCTCTTCTGGCTCCACTAAGACCTGTTGCACATCCTCAGAAAAAAGGTGCCCAAAAAGGTATCAAGACCCTACCATCCAAGCAGTCAGCTGCAGTAGTATGGGGTGGGATGTATTAAACACCTCTGTTCTTGTGAGAACAAATCCGATCTAAAAGCTTGTGGTTAACTGCCCCTGGCCAATTCCAAATGGGAGAACCACTTGACAGGACCAGAATGGAGTCACTACAGTGAACTTTGGGGATTCCTTCTGAAACTTCAGAAGTACCCAGGAAATTAGTAGACCACAGATGACTCACGATACTTGACAGCCTTTATAAGGTGCATCATCTCTTACGTTTGTTTTTCATCTTTCTTGTCCTAGAGACTTTGCACGTTTACTCCCTTTGACAGTGCTCCTCAAGCAAGGTTTGTGACTGCTTTGGAGTAGAAGGGGAGAAGGTGAGACCCAGACTTGGGGATATTTGATGTCTCCACCAAGTGATTTTTTTTCACAGACCCCAGAGCCAGAATTTAAGACAATGGGTACTGGTGCTGGGGCCAAACACTTGAGATAACATTGTATCCTTCTCGCATGGAATTTCTAGACAGAAGATAAAAAAAAAAAAACAGAAATTAGAGGAATGAAAAATACTTCAAGAAAAACTTCAGAAGCATCAAATAAAAATTTGTGTTAATTAATGCAACAGATTTATGAAAAACATATAGACCAAGAAACCTTGCCCTGTTTGGGAAAAGAAGCAACTGAAATGTGAAAATACAAAGAACAAAATCTAGAGACTTTGGAAAGATGCTAAAAAAGTAATATGAACATGGGAAAAGAGATCAGATATGGTGCAATACTTATGCAAATGACAAAGCCAAATTAACACCAAAAAGGCAGTCCCAAAGATATTCAAGGAGAAATACACGCAAAGACAAAGATATGAAAATTTTCACAAGACAATAAGATCAAAAAGAGGGGACATAGAACAGAATGTATGGCAGAAGTAAAAAGGAAAAAAAAAAAAAGCTGAAGTTACGGAATACTTGCAAAGAAAGATTTAGTGCAGAAAGTCTAATAGGTTATATCACAGCATGATGGAACAAGTCCCAATGTAAGAAGAAACAGGAGACATCTGAAGAAATATGGACATGGGAAAGAAAGATTTAATATGGTGTAATTTTTGCAAAGGAGAAAGCAAAATTAATCAATACAAATAGGGCAGCACCAACGATATCTGAAAAGCAATACAGGCAAAGGCATCCGGACATGGAAAATTTTACAATACAAAAAATAAGAAAACAAAGAGGAACAGTAGGACAGACTTATAATGGAAACATTAAAGAAATAGAAAAAAGTTGCGTCTTACCATAAAGTTCCATTCTGCATTGTGGTGGGCTCAAGTCAGAGCCTCGGAACCAACTCTGCCGTTATTCCAGCTCGCACCTTCCAAAAACTCTTGAGCTAGGCTCTACCCATAATGCGCCTCAACAAATTACCTCAGATAGAGTTTGCAACAATAAAAGACAAGTATTAGATAATAGACCATATCTACATGTCCCTATCATGAAGCCAGTCTTTGGGAATATTCAGTCCACCAAGAGTTCTAAGGCAGGGGATGGATAGAAGGAAGGTCAAGGATTAGTCAAAATCGACAACACAGATGGAACATTATGGTACGATAACTTCTTTATCTGATGTTGTCAATCTTCACATAATCCTTGAATGTGGGACCTGAATCTTGGAAGGTCACATGGAAGAATATTCCTGAGCATCATCAAACCGAATGATGCATGTCCCCTAGAGACCTGGTCCACTTTGCAATAAGTAATAAAAGTATGAGGAGATATATAGCTGCTGCACAATCATCTAAGGAAGCTCTGGCATAAAAAAAACTGCAGAAGCTTCTACAGCTCTCGTTGAATGTGCCTTCACAGGACCTGGTGGGTAAAGGCCCTTTTTATTGTAAACAAAGGTGACAGAGTCCTTAAGTAATTTCACTAAGGTAACCACCTTAGATACTGGACTGCCTAAAGAGACTGTAGAAAAAGCAATAAACAGTTGGTCAGATTTTCTAATGTCCTTTGTTCTGCGAAGGTAAAAAAAGTAATTGTCCGCATGCATCTAGTAAGTGTAGACAGTACTCAACCCCCCCCAAATTAGAAAAATTAGGAAAAAAAGACGGGAGATGCAAGGTTTGATTGATATTTGACTCAAAGAACCTTTGGCAAAAAGGAAGGATTTGTCCCGAGAAACTGTGTCCTTATGAAATATCAAATATGGGGGTTTACAGGAGAAGGCTTGAAATTCTGACATTCTCTAAGCCGAAGCAATCCTCCGAGCGCACCTCAACCCCTAGATCGGCAGTTGGCGGTGTGTCGGGAAGCAGAGCAGCAGGCGAAGGCCTAGGAACCTTAGCCTTCTTGTGCGAAGGTTCAGGTGCGGCCTCCGATGCAGGATCCATCCTAAGGTATAACCATTTGAGGCAATGGTTTTCAAGATAGAGATTTAACGCTGCTAGCCGGCTGCACAAGGTCTTAGGCACAAAATTGATAAATAGCGCAGGAGGAGTGATAGCGTTCCCGGCCTAGGCAAAAAAAACACCAGTCATGGGCATCCTTATGGGGTATCTGGAGCCTGCATTAGCACTTTCCCTTTTTCTTGACATCAGCCAAAGGCTACAACAACCAAGCGCTAGCTAGAACTATTGTCAAAAATAAAATAAGGAACAGAAAGACATAAGCTTTTCCAGGCCAAGAACCAAGTAGCAAGTTGCTGAAGGTTCAAAGGGGGAAGAAATGAGAGACTGCAATACCAAATGCAAATGCCATGGAGCAGAGAGGTCTTTAAACGGAGGCCTGAGCATTAAGGTTCCTTTCAAAAAGGCTTTACAAAGTTTGTGACATATGTGATGAACCGTTGAAACCAATATGGAAGTCAGATATCGCAGCAAGATGCACCCGAATGGCAGAAGTTGATGAGTCAGACTCAGAGTAATGTTAAGTCATCTAAAACTTGTCTACAGGTGCCGTGTACAGATTATTAGTCAAGCAACCATTTAGAAAATTTTAGCCATTTGTTATGATGCAATTTTCTAGCTGAAGGTTTGTGGTGGGTCAGAATGACGCGTTGGACCGGGGAAGAATGATGGAATGCTGGAACTGGAGAAGCCACGCAGTGAGCCTGAAATGAAGATTCGGATGAACCATTCCCTCCGTGTGGGACAATAGGTCTGGAGCTGGGTCCAGTATCCAGGGTTTCCAAAGTAGATGAGGCAAAAGTAAGGAAAACCAGACTTGTCAAGGCAAGAACGGGGAAATGAGGAATATTCTGTTCGACCTGTTGGCTTTCTTTAGAAACTGACAGAGGAGTAGGGGGAAAGGCGTACAGTAGACTGGGGAGCCAATCGTGAAGGAGGCAGTCGCTGAGTGACTCCTGGAGGGGGGGAGGGGGGATAACTGCTAAACTTCTTCAGAGAGGTTGCAAACAGACTGCAGCAGGGTTGGCCCCAGTGGCAGAATATCTTTCCTGCCACCACTGGATTGAGACCACTTGAGGCACAAGGATGGTTCTCTGCTCAACCTGTCTGCAATCACGCTGGAGTTCTCCAGAATGTGTACTGCTGTTAGAAAGCCAATGGAGGAAATCGTCCATTGCCACACTCAGAGCTTCGATAAAGGGGGGGGGGTACGACTCGGTTCCCCCTTGTTTGATATACCAGACTACTGACATATCTGTTTGAATTGCAATCGTTCCAAAAGGGAGGATATCTTGAAATGTTTGCAACACTAAGAGCACCGCCCTCATAGAACGCTGATATGCAAGTTGGCCTTCAGCTGGGATCAAGTGCCTTAGACCGTCTTTCCTAAATTCCATCTTTGAGTACGTCCGTGGTCACTACGGCTTGGGGTTGAGGGACCAAGGGACAGCCCAAAAAGATTTTGTTGGAATGGAACCACCAACTCAGGTCGTTTGCAATGATTGGACACTGGCTGATTCAACAGGGACCACTGGGAGGTCAGAAGCCACTGAAGAATTGTGGTATCTGGCCAGGGGAACTAGAGCGATAGATGCTGCCACTGATCCTAGAGTTTGTGGAATGAGTCTCACTGTTATTTTCTTCCTGCAAATTATTTGGTTCACTTGCGATCTGATCCTTTTAAGTCTTTCTAGGGGAAGTGAAGCAAAGCTGGTGACTATGTCCAGCATATCTCCAATGCATTCCGGTGGTTGTGATTGTTCCAGACGGGATTTTTCGTAGTTTATAATGATTCCTAAGCTGGAACAAAGACAGTGTGCAATCCTGTGCCTTTAGTAGTTGACACCTGGTGGAAGTGGTAAAGAGCCAATTGTCTAGATGTGGAAACACTCAGTCCTAGCAGTCTAAGATGCACTACTACCACTGCCATGCATTTGGTAAACACCCTGGGGGCTGTGGTAAGACCAAAGGGCAGTGCTCTGAACTAATGAATGGAAGTATTGACTTAACTAAGACCATCCAGAATTTGGTTTGTTGAACTGATTTGTTCAACTGACAGATCCAAGATCAGTCTCCAATCCCATTTTCTTTGGCACCAAAAGGAATAGAGTAAATTCTGAATCCTTTCTGGTCTGGCAGGACTACCTGGATGACTTTTGACAAGCAGTTTTTGAATTTCTAAGACTGCTGTCTCCCTGTGACTGGGTGGAATGTCTGGAATTCTTCTTGGTCTTTTTGGTTTCTTTGAAAGGGGAACATTGTAACCTCTGGAAATGATCCCCTGCACTCATATGTCCAATGTCATTTCTAGCCAGACAAATTGGTGCAGGGATAATCGCCCCCTGACTGCCTCCAGAGAAAGGCAGATCGGGCCTCTTCAAGAGGGCTGGCAGGAGTTAAGTCTCTCAGGAACCCTAGTTCTGCAGGCCATTTTGGTATCTTGGACGGAGTCTTCCATTATTACCTCCCCCTCTGCCTCAGGGGGAAGTCATTGTGACGCGAGTCCTGGAAAGGTCCTTTGGTCTTTTTGAACCATAGCCTCCCACTTCTCTGGTTCCTAGAATAGGGCCGTTGAGTGGAGAAGCATACACCCACAGCAGAAAGTGTTGTCCTATCTCTCTCACATATGGCTAGAGTCTCTAACTTTGGGGCCAAACAGGGATGATTCATCAAATGGGGTGCTGATGAAAGAAGACTTACATGGCTCCCCTCAGTGAAGTCATACAAGCGCATCCAGGTGTGCCACCTGATGGCTACACCTCAATCTGCTGCACTTGTCCCTTGGCAGCATGAACAAAAAGCCTCATGGACGAACTGGAAATAGAATCAAGGGTGGCAAGCTGAGATGTAACCTTATCTCAAACCCCTTCATAGGGGTTCATAGACTAGTACAAGACTAATTGCCCTTGTGGGCCATTTTAAGCCTAGCCAATTACCCCATGTGAGAATCAAACCCTGCACCTTGTGTCTGCCAGGTAAACACCTTAACCATTCTGCCCATCCTCCCTCCCAATCAGCTACTGCTCCTGTAAGATCATCTGAAAGCTCTTTAATCAGATCTCTCTGAAGCCTGGTAAAATGTGTCATATAATTCAAGGATCTGAGAGCAAAGGTTGATGAAGCATATATGCGCTTCCCAAATCTATCCATAATCCTAGACTCCTTGTTAGGAGGATGGATAGTATGACTTTCTTCAGCAAGTTCTTTAGTGGTTGACATTACTCCGAAGGCGTCTACAGGAATACCCTTGGCCCAGTGTTTCTCATCTTTTGGGGGCAGAGAGGATCCGATCAGGTCTCTTGACGATCAGCTCAATAGTCAGGAATTTTCCAGGCCCACTGGGCGATCAGTTTAATAAGATAGCCAGTGGGTGGAGATCCAAGAGGTAGAGGGTTGGGAGTGAAAAACCTTTAGGTATACAGATTCCTCTGAGGAAGGCTGGAGGGCAGTTCAGCCACCATTCCGTTTCAGGATTTCTAGATGTCTCAGAAGGAAACTTCAGAGGGTGACTTGGGGGAACCTTCCCCTTCATCAAAATCAGTATCTTTGGATGAAGAACTCTTCAGGGGAGTCCAAGTGCTTCCTTTTGCACTTTTTATTTGAAGGTACCTCTTTGGTGAGGTGTTCTGGAGAGGTATCTGAAGACATAACCAAAATGGTTCGCTTTTGTACCCTCTGTCCCACAGAAGAGACTGGAGGAAGCACTGGTCGAGGGGATAGACAAGTTGTTTAGCCCAACAAGGAAGGCATAGATTCTTTTGTCCACAATGGACAGACTCTCCATAGCCAGTAAGGCAGACCCCCCAGTAGAAGGATGGGAGCCAGGAACAGTGCTCCCACCCCGCACAGAGGAAGCCACCTCCAAAGCAGAAGCCAGGGTCTAACTTACATATGCCAAAGCCCCAATAGGCATGGAGGGCTCCAAAAGTATAGGAATTGAACCTTGCCCCTCGGAACCAGCAACAAAGCCCCGACCCCGGGAGGTCTCTGGTTCCAACAAACTGGAAGAGCTCAGGGTAACTATCGGTGTCAGAGAAGGAGCTCTGACTGGCAGCAAAACAGTTGAAACCAGGACAGTAGGCACCAGAAAAGTACAGTTTTGTACCTACCATAAATGTAGATGTTCGAGGATTCCATTGCTGCAGTCCTGACTATTGGGTATAGTCCGCGTCCAGTCGGCCCGAATACCAGAGTATAAGGCTGACGTCGGTCAGGGCGCATTAGACTGACGTCAGTACGTCAGGGTACTAATGCGCATGACCGACGTCATATCCTCAGTCTTTTCTTGCCCCAGATGTCAGAAGACCCTAAAAAGACAAGTCCCAAAAAACCTGCACCAAAAACATGTACAATATATACAACAATATATACAAAAATATAAGCATGTAAACTCACCTACACAACCACCCCTAAATACAGAGGGAAGGAGGGAGGTAAATTGGACTGCAGCAATGGAATCCTCGAACATCTACATTTATGGTAGGTACAAAACTGTACTATGTTCTTCGCCTTCCATTGCTGCAGTCCTGACTATTGGGTAGAATCCCAAAGCAGAGGTAAGGGAGGCTGGCAAATTATAAAGTAGTAGGAGCTGACAACATGCCTTGTAAAACAGATGTGGCAAAACCAGCCCTAGACTTAGAGTAGATAGGAAGGTGATAATGCCTAGAGAAAGTATGCACTGAACTCCAAGTAGCTGCTTCCAGAATATCCTTAGTTGCCACCCCCCTTAGAAATGCTGTTGAAGTGGCAGTAGCCCTAGTGGAATGAGGCCTAATCCCAGCTGGAATCTCCTTGCCATGATGGGAATAACAAAATGCAATGCAAAAGCCAATCCACCTAGAAATAGTTTGTTTTGACACAGGCTTGCCCTGAGAACTCAAAGCAAAAGAAACAAACAACTGCTGAGACTGCCTAAAATCCTTAGTCCTGCTTAAATAATAACGCAATTGCCTGTGTACATCTAAAGTGTGCAAAATCTTTTCCCCTTTATTTTGAGGATCTGCAAAAACGTAGGCAAATGAATAGTTTGGTTTAAAGCCACACTAGAAACCACCTTAGGCATAAAAGAAGGATTAGTACGTAATGATACCCTATCCTTATGGAAAATCAAAAGGGCTCTACTGCCATAAGGGCCTGCAACTCAGACACCCTTCTTGCAGAAGTAATAGCCAACAGAAAAGCAGTCTTCCATGACAAATATTTCAATTCAGCAGTAGCTGCAGGCTCAAAAGGTTGTAGAGTAAGTTTTTCCAACACAAAATTGAGATCCCAAGCAGGAGTAGGAGCTCTCGTGGGGGTCTTATATTCTTTGCCCTCTAAGAAACTGCTTGAACAAAGGATGCGAAAACAAAGGTGGGTCACAATCATAGTGAGCTGAAATTGCTGCAGCATGAATCTTTATGGAAGAGAAGGACAAACCTTTGTCCAATAATTCAGTAAGATATTGAAGAGCCACACTCAAATTAGGCTCAGAAATCTCCAAATTCTTTGCTGTACTCCAAAATAAAAATCTCTTCCATTTTTCTGCATACACTTTCCTTGTACTAGGTCTTCTAGCTTCCATAATCACATTTAAAACTTGTTGAGGAAGTTGAGACCTGCTGTGCTTCAACACAGAATATGCCAAGCTGTTAGATGAAGAGAGTGTAGCTTGACATTGAGCAGATGACCGTCCTTCTGAGATAACAGATGAGGAATCAGAGGTAAAGGCCATGGAGGCTTCTGTACCAGACTCCGTAGTAGAGGGTACCAGTGTTGCGAGGCCAATCTGGAGCTATCAAAATCATCCTTGGCCTGTCTTGTCTGACCTTTAACAGTACCTTTGGAAGAAGAGGTAGAGGTGGAAAGGCATACACATGAAGGTTTTTCCAACTGAAAGACAGAGCATCCACTTTCCAAGCCGTGTGATGAAACCCCTTTGTGCAATACTTTGGCAGCTGGTGGTTTAGTGGAGAAGCGAACAGATCTATGTCTGGAGTTCCCCATGACACTGTCAGTTTCTGAAATACATGAAGATCCAGTTTCCACGTGGGGATCCATGATTTGTCTGCTTAACACATCCGCTAAGGAGTTCTGTGCTCCTGGCAGAAACCTTGCCTGAAGAGTTAGTTGCAGGCTTAGCGCAGTCTCCCATAAAATCATTGCTTGCCTGCATAGAGGATAAGAATGTGTTCCCTTGCTTGTTGATGTACCACATGACAGTTGTGTTGTCTGTTAGAATCAACACCTGCCCTGGAAGAAGTAACTCCTTGAAAGCCATCAATGCAAACTGGACTGCTAACATCTCTTTCATGTTGATATGTAGATGCTGTAGTCTGGCAGGCCACTTGTCTTGTATCCACTTTCCATTTAGATGAGCTCCCAAGCAATGTCCGAGGCATCTGTCGTTAAGATCTGACTTGCCTCTGGCCGGGTCACAGAGAGTCCCTTGTTTAGGTGACATTCCTGAGCCCACCACAAGAATTCTTTTGAAGGCAAGGTATTATTTGAATGACAGTGTCCAAATCCTGGCAGTGCTGTGTCCATACATTTTTGAGATACCATTGTAACTTCCTCATATGCAGTTTGGCATTGGGAAGCACCAGAATACAAGATGCCATGAACCCTAATGCTTGAAGGACTGTCCTTGCAGTCAGCACGGACTGATGAGATAGTTGATGGAAGTAAAGTGACAGACTCTTGTTTGTCCGGGGTTAAAAAGGCCATCTGGGCTGCTGTATTCAGTCTCACACCCAGAAAGCACATGTCTTGAGAGGGTACTAGACTGGACTTTATTTCGTTCACAGAATACCCTAGGCATCTTAGCACTGCGATAACATATTCCAGGTGCTGTAGAAGAACTTCCCTTTCTTGAGCCAGAATCAGGCAGTCGTCCAAGTAAGGATAGATTTGAATTCCTTGAAGCCTGAAGTAAGCTATCACTGGAGCCAGAACCTTTGTGAACACTCTGGGCACAGTAGATAAGCCAAAGGGCAATGCAGAGAACTGATAATGAGAATTTCCAGTTAAACCGCAGATATTTCCTGCAACTTAGCCTTATAGGCACATGAAGGTAAGCTTCCTTGAGATCTAAAGTTACCATCCAGTGATCTTTGCCCAGCAGAGGTAAAAGCTGTTGTAACGTCAACATCTTGAACTTGGGAATGTCCAGATAAGTGTTGAGGATAGATAAATCCAAAATTGGTCTCCACGTGTTTCCCTTCTTTGGTACAAGGAACAGGCGAGAATAAAATCCTAGGCCCCTTTCTGATACAGGGACTGGCTGAATGGCCCCTATGTGAAGTAACTGTAAAACTTGCTTGTGAGCCTCTTTTCTTTGTTGAGAAGGAACGTCTGGCATGCCTTTGAAAGGGGGCATTGTATGGAAATAAAATCTGTAACCTTGGTGAATGATATCCAACACCCATTTGTCTTGAGTAATTAAATCCCAATTTTCTTTGAAAAGAGACAGTCTTCCTCCCAAAGGAGCTGCCAAACGTGAATCTGCTGGCAGCTGAAAAACAGGTCATTGGGTCTGTTTACGAAAGGACTGACCCCTGCCCTCACCAGAAGTCTGAGCAGGTGAACTCCCTGTTCTAGGCCTAAAAGAACCTTGAGCCCTGCCCCTACCACGCCTAGACCTACCCCTAGACTGAGAATCATAAGCAGGATATGTCCACCCCTTAGCAGGCCAATTTCTACTAAACCCGGTGGCTGCACCTGCAAAAATCTTTAACAGTTTGCATAGACTTAGCTTTGTCCTCCATTTTCTTTAAAACTGCTTCCACAGGCGAACCAAACAACACATCAGACTGTAAAGGAGCATCCAAAATCCTTGTCTTAACATGCTCAGCTAAATTCTGATCCTTCAACCAGGCATGCCTGCGAAGAACCGAACTGGTAGCAGCCACCCGAGGAGGCCTGTACAGCATCAAAACCACATTGCAAAGAATGCTTACCCACTTGTTCAGACACATGAACCAAATCCAGCAACTCTTTACACTCAATACCTTCCGCCAAAGCATCCACCTTAGATTTCAATTGTGAAAGGAGATAATTCTGATATTTTAGCATGTGAAATTGACAATTCAAAGCTCTCATGGCTAGAGTGGAAGAAGTATACACTTTCTTTCCCCACCTATCCAAAGCCCGTGCCTCTTTATCAGTGGGAACAGGATTTTTAACCACAGAAGCCTTCACACCCTTAGGCCCTTGAGAAATAGTTTCTGGGTCCGCCCTAGGACTCTTAAACAAATATTTATGAGCTTCGGGCACCCTATAATACCTATCAGGCTTAACAGGAGCAGGAGGCAAAGAGTCAGGGTTCAGGAAGCCTCTGCAAAACATCTTCCACCACATTCAACACAGGAGGAATAGCTAAAGGCCTATGCTGGGGTAAAACAAGAACTCAAGCCTTTTCCTGGAGTCAGAGTAATCCTGGCCTTCTCATTTAAAGTGCTCCCTCATGGAATGCAAAGTCTCTGAAAATGAGAAATCCTCAGGTGGAGAAGCTGTAGGAGTGGAATCATCCACCTCAGAATCAGAATAAGTAGGATACTCCTGCATATCTTCCACAGAAGATTCTGAAGCCTCTGAACACTGTTCAAAACTATCAAACTCCGGTTCCACCCTAGGCCTCTTATCAGGGGGCATAGAACCCTAATCATAGTAATCAAATCTTCTGCCATTTTAAGCATATGTTTCTTAGGTACAGAACCCGAAATGCTAGGAGAAGCCCCCACTGAAGCTGCAGTAGGCCTACCTCTCAAAGAAGTTTTGGCAACAGAAGGAGAGGCCCTAACTACCTTGGGAAGAGAGGGAAGAACAGTCACCTGAGAAGCCCCCTCAGCCTGGCCTACCTCCTGAGAAGGCACATCCTGTAAGAGTATAGTTTCTGCCTGGGACTCCATGGACACTCCTGGCAAAACCTCCGGCTCCACTGAGCCTTCTAAAGAACCGACGTCCGGGACTGCCGGTTCCTCAACCCTAGGCTTCACAGTTTTATCCTTGCGCTTCTTGGATGAAGCATCCGACGGCATTTTATAATTGCAACGCTTCCCAAACACTAACCTGGCACAGTCTAACCTCCTCTTAATAGTGCGTTTGTTAAACCTAGCACAAGAGCGGCAACCAACAACGTCGTGCTCAGGCCCTAAACAAGGTATACACAAGGTATGATAATCCCTATGAGGTATCTGTTTCCCACAAGAAATACAGTTATTCACTTTTTCTGACATCCGGTAAAATACTGAGGCAAGAAAAACTAAAATGTTCCCCAACGGGTACTTAGCCAACTCTGTTTCGGTCTGAAACTCCGGTTAAATATTTCAGTACGCCAACCTGCACTCGCAAAACTGCTTCTGCATCGGACCATGCGGCAAAGACTGAGGATATGACGCCGGTCATGCGCATTAGTACCTGACCGACGTCAGCCTTATACTCTGGTATTCGGGCCGACTGGACGCGGACTATACCCAATAGTCAGGACTGCAGCAATGGAAGACGAAGAACATCTCCAAAATCTCGGCTGGATTTGAGAGGAGGAATTTGCACGGGCGCAGAAGGAGGCAAGGTTCCAAACCTAACAAGGCTAGGAACAGAGGATGGAGGTAATCCCCTCACCATCAGGAGCTGGTCCACCAGCCTCAATGTCTGGCTCTGAAAGGTTCTTGGTGGACTGAACAGAGGAGGCTCTCTCTCTCTCTCTGTAAAAGGACTTGGGAGGACGGTCCACGAATGGGTCGATCAAGGGTGAACAGGATGTCTGTGGTAAAACTCTCATCTGAGGCTCCTTTGGTACTGAAGGGAGAGCTCTATGCACTGATACCAGTGCTATAAAAGTCGGGTGTCGAGGGAGGAGTATTGTTTCAAACCAGTGTCAAGGAGACTGTCGGCACTGTGGGAGTTTTAGCCAATTTTGAAGATAGTTCTGAGGAAGCTGTCAGAACCAAATGTGTATGCTTTTTTGGTTATGAATAGGATGACTAAGAGGAAATGGCTTCTGTTTTCGGCCCAGATATGGCCTCTTCAAAATCAGATTTCTGAAGTCCTTTAAGTGTATGCTTATTTGTGCGCTCTACCATGGTTCTAGCACTGAACCCTGACAGATGGCACAATCTTCCTGAAGATGGACAGTACCAAGACAATACACAAAAGGTGTGCATCTGAATTCGACATTTTTCTTTCACACTTTTGACACCTGTTGAAATCAGAGGGTTTGCCAGCCATAAACAGAAACTCAGGCCACCTGACACACAGAGATATACTGTCACTGTCAAGAGACGGATTAAGAAAAGGGAAGGTTTTTTTTTTAATATAACAAAGGAAAAGAAAATTACCAATGATGTAAAAGAGGGATAACTACCAACGATGGTACCTCAGTACTCAATAGTAAGGGAGGGGGAAAAATGCACTGCGCACACACCTAAAGAAAACTAGAAAAGTGGGTAGAAGACAGAAACAAGGAACAGGATTTAAAGCTTAAATATTTTAAAAAAATAAAGCTAACTTACACCTAGAAGAAACACCAAAGCTCAACAGGTGGATTGAAAGCATCTGGCACTACAAAGTGGCAAACGAGATCTGAGGTAATTTGGTGTGGAGCATTATGGGTAGAGCCTAGCTCGTGAGTTTTTGGAAGGCACAAGCTGGAATAATGGCAGACCTGGTTCTGAGGCTCGGAACACAGCCCACAGTCAAGGATTATGTAAAGACTGACATTGGAGCTGAGGTTATAGATTACCTGCAAAGTGAAAAATCTAGTGTAGAAAATCTAACACTGAAAACATCACAGCAGGATACAGCAAGTGAACCAAAATTAAGGCGAAACCAGTGCAGCGGGAAGGAATAGTTGTGCAAAATCTTACCATAACCATAGATTTCCTTCTCTTCCATGTTTCAGTATTCTTACTGTGGGATCCTCTGCCTCAGGCAACCCGAACATCGGCTCCTATACAAAAGCTTAAGTCTGGTTCCTGCTAGTGCGTGCAGCCTTAAATGTGACATCTGCATGCACAGACCTCAGAACTGCCCAGTCGGACAGTAGTCTAGGTAGTGCCAAATGACACCCTCTAGACTGGTGAAATGCGATTGACTGCCCACTGGGACCACAATCTAGGTAGTGCCTCCTGATGTCCCACAGACAGGGGAAAGGTAATGCAGGGGGACAGGTGGGAGGGAAGGAAAACTGCAACATGAAAGAGAAGGACATCTATGGTTATAGTAAGATTTTACGCAAGTATTCTATGTCCTTCTATTCTCATGTTGCAGTATTCTTACTGTGGGAGAGTACCACAGCTTAAGGAGGAATGGTGGAGGAAGAAGTAGCGTATTCTAGAAAACCTTGCAGACTACCATCTTAAATCCTGTTCTGGAGATATGGTCCAGCTTGCAGTGTTTGGTAACGGTATCTACTGAGGACCAGGTAGCTGCCTCAAGGATGTTAGTACTGTTTTCCATGGTAGGAATAGCAGAAGCAGATAGTTTGGAGAGTGGCTTACCCAGTGCCCTGGGATGTGAAGACAGTTGACTAGACTTTCTAATCGTCTTAGTTTTGTCCACATAGAACCTTAGCTGCCTGTGGACATCAAGGGAATGCAGTATTCTCTCTCAGTAGTTTTTAGGGGATGGAAATAAGGTGGGTAAGTGGACAGAGATTTAGGGACAGTTCGTTGACTACTTTGGACATGGAGGGGTTGGTGCACAGGGTCACCCTATCTTTGTGGAATAGGGTATGGAGGGGATGCCAAGAGCACCTGCAACTCAAGACTCTTCTGGCTGAGGTGAGGGTTACCAGTAAGACGGTTTTCCATGTGCACATCTGCAAAGTTGCAGAGCTGACTGGCTCAAAAGGAGCAAGTGTAAGTTTTTCTAGGATGTAGTTTAGGTCCCAAGGAGGTGGAATAGGCTTCCTTGGTGGCCTAATGTGCAAGACCCCTTTAAAAAACAGTTTAACATCCAACCTGGAGAGTAGAGGAGGGTCCAAGGGTAAGCAGGCATAGATGGCAGATAGGTGAAATTTCACTGAAGAGTATGAAGTCTGATGTTACAAGCTCACACACACAGGTTAAGATTAGAGGAACATCCGCTTGAAAGGGGTCCCCATGTCTTCGGAGATACCATTTGGAGAACCTTTCCCATTTGGAAATCTAGGATGTCAATGCGTTTGGTTTCCTGGCCTCCTACATGATAGCACGTCCTCAGTGTAGCGGTGTATGAAGCAGACAAAGCATCACCCAGAGGATTAGGGAAAGCATCGCTAGGTGTGGATGAATGAAAGTTCCATTCTGTTGTGTGATCAAGTCCACTCTGTGGGGCAATTTGTGGTGACTGCCCTTGGCGAGGGATAGAAGGGGGAAATCGATGCTGCTTTGGCCAACAGGGAGTCACCAAAAAGATTTTGGGCATGTCCCTCCTGATATTCAGGAGGACTTTGAGAGGGAAGGGAGGAAAGGCATACAGAAACAGTCCCTTCCATGAGATGGTGAAGGTGTCCACTCTCCAAGCTAGTGGGGAGGGATGATCCTTGGTACAAAAGGTTTTCAATCTGTTCTAGGGGGAGGCAAATTTATCTGTAGTGCGCCCAGTGGTGGACATCTACAAATACTTCTCTGTGCAACATCCACTCGTGATGCAGACAGAAAAATCTGGATGGTATATAGACTGCCTGCAGTGATAGGTTGATCCGAGAAGCTATATCCCAAACTTGCAATGCTACACTGCAGAGTAGGTAAGACATGGTCCCCCTTGTTTGATGTGCCACATAACAATGATGTTGTCCGTGAAGATTTGAAGGGGGCCTGGTTGCAAGAGAGGGCGAAAGGCCTGCAGGGCTAGCTGAACTGCAGTCATCTCCCTTACGTTGTGTTTTTTCTAAAGAAATGGTTGCCAGAGGGCTTGCACTGAGTCCATTCATGGTAGCTCCCCAGCCCAGATCTGAAGCATCTGTGTGCACGTGTTGAGTTGGTGTGGGTTAGAGGGGCCACCACTTCAATTCTGTTTTTAAGCAAAGCAGGAAGGGTACTTGGAAGTCTAGTCTAGAGGGTGGCAGTGTTGGAACCACACATTCTTTAGATAACACTACAACTTTCTCATGGACATCCTGGATAGTGTTAGCGTCGGTGCTGTGGCTGCCATAAGGCCCAGTAGGCACATGAAATGTCTGGCTGACAAATGGTTGACCTGGATGAGGTCCTGGAAGTGGTTGATCAGGGAAATTACCGTGTCCTGAGGTAGATAAGCCTTCATCCGTTCTGTCAGTATCCTGCAACCCATGAAGATTTTTTTTCCTGTGTTGGGGGAGATGGATGACTTGGTGAGGTTGAGAGTGAATCCCAAACCCCTGGAGCAGAGACATGAACAGATGCTTTTTGAGGATGTCTTCACCTTCTGAAAGGATGAGAATGTTGTCCAGGTAGGGATAAATTTGTATGCCTTTGGTTAAGCAGTAGGCTATGGGAGGGGTTAGGCACTTGGTGAAGACCCTTGGTGCAGTGGATAAATCAAAGGGCAAGGCAGTAAATTGAAATTGTGAACAGGATCCAGCAAAATGTAGCTATTGACTGTGGTTTGGATGTATGGGAATATGGAGGTAAGCCTCCTTCAACCCAAAGTGGCCATGAAGGGCTTGGGTGGCAATAGTGAAAGCAGATTTTGGAGGGATAACATTCTGAAGGTGGGGACTTTCAGGAAGGGAATCAAGAAAGATAAATCCAGGATTGTTCTGCAAGTGCCATCCTTTTTTGGTACCAGGAATAGAAACCTTTCCTTCTTGACCTGATGGAACCGGTTCTATGGTTCCCTGTGTAAGATGATCTTGGAAAATTGTGAGGGATGAGGTGGAGTTGGTTCTTTGGTGGGGGGGGGGGGTGTCCTGTGGGCTGGGTTTTTCCTCTCAAGATAGAGAATATACTTTTTCCACTATTGCCAGAACCCAATGACCTGAGGTTACTTCTTTCCAGAAGGGCAGACAGTGACAGAGGTGGGACAAGAGGTGGAGGTGGGTCTAGGTAGTCACCATTGTTGTTAATTCTGTCCTGAAAAGGCTATCTGTGGGTGGGCTGAGAAGGGTCTGTCCTGGAAGAGGATTGCCTCCCTTGGCTCTCTCCTATGTCTGGAAGTAGGAGTGGTAGTGGGTGTTCTTCTGGCATAGGTAGATTTTGTAGGGTAATTCCTGTAAAATTTTGGTATTGGGGAGACTATCAGGTGTTTTGATATCCTGGAGTTCTTTGCTCTTCTCCTGAAGGGTCTTAAACAGATCTGCAGACTGTTTCCCCAAACAGAAGGTTATGGTCTAGTGGAGCATACAGAATTTTGGATTTAAAGTCTTCAGGCAGTGGCTGGAGTCTATACCACGAGTACCTGTGAAACACAGATGCAGTAGATCTAGCAGAGGCCTCTGCTGCATCATAATTGCATCTAATTGAGTTCCTAGCAACTTCAGATGCCAGGGACAGTTTAGATGCTATTTCTGTCTAATTAGGAGAATCAGGCAAGGTGGACAGTAGGGTTGTAGCTTGGGATACCAAATCCAGGACATACTTAACCATATGGGTTTGATAATTAATAGCTCTAAAAGCTAGGGTGGAAGTGTGTATTTTCTTGCCCAGCCTGTCCATAACCTTGTTTTCCTTGTCCGAGGGTAAGGGACGAGGAAGGAACAAGTCTAGACAGTTTGTCTGGGGCTACAACTATCACTGCTGGGTCTGCCAAGGGGGCCTTCAGTAGAAATTTTTGGTCAGGGACCTTGTAGAAGCAATCAGGTCTCTTGGGAGCAGCTGGTTGAGAATCAGCGTTTTTAGAGAGTGATGCAAATCCATCTAAGTATGCAGGAATCACCGGTGGGATGGCTGGAGACGGATTCAACCTGCAGTAGCTCAAAATACCTTTTCTGAGCTTCTCTCATCTGGGTAGTATCAATTTAAAATACTCCCTCATTTTTGTTATAGTCTCTCCAAATGTAGTCTCCCTCTATGGAATCCTCATCAGAGCAGTAGTATTCCAAGGGTGAGGCTATTTGGGATGAAAATGCAAGACTCCGAACAACAGGATAAGTCTTCTTTGCGAGAAAAGGAAGGAAGAATAGAAGTAGCCGAGGCATGTCTTGGACTAAAGTACAGGTATAGTGGGAGCAGAGGAGGCCGAGGGTCACGAAGGCCTGCATCAAGGACTGGGTGGAGGATTGCATGTCTAGTTGTGCCTCTGAAGGAGCATCCAAATGTTTTGTCATTTGCCTTTTTTAAGTGAGTTGTCTTTGGAGATGCTGTGGGCCTAGCTTCAGGGTTTGTCCTATGGTGAAAGGATGACAGTCCTTGGTCAAAGACAGTCATGCGGTGAAGCCTAGTTCCCCCTAGACTTCGGTAGTAACAAACATCGGAATATCCTCCATGGACATGCCAGCCGGTACTTAAGAAGCGGCTTCCTCGAATGCAGATGCCAAAGTAGACTGCTCTAGTGGACGCCCCTCAACCCCTACATAGGTGACTGGCAGGCCATCCGACAACAGAGGGGCAGAGGTGGTAGGCCTAGAAACTTCAGCTTTTTTCTTGGCAGTTCCACCTGGGCGTCCGACTCCAGATACATCCTTAATGCTAGCTTTTTTAGTCTTTTTGATTTTTTTCAAATACAGATTGAGCGCGGCCAGATTGCTTCTGAGGGTTTTGGGGACAAAAGACTGGCAAATGATGCAGGAGGTATGATACTGCTCCCGGCCTAAACAGAATATGCAATGGTCATGAGAGTAATTATGCAGGATTTGACATCTGCATTTGCATTTACTGTCCTTAGCAGACATTGGCTAAAAGCCTACTAACAAACCAAGCTCAAGCAAAATATTACAAAGAATTCCCCAACGGGGTACTTAACTTTAGATGTTTTGAAGAAAAGGAGCGAAGCATTCGATTTGACGTTTGACTGCAGCAGAAACATTCTGAGGTCTGTGCATGCAGACTTCACATTTAAGGCCCCTGGTTTATGGCCCCATGTGTGACGTCTTATGCAGTAGCAGCAACCAGGCTTAAGCTTTTGTATAGGAGCAGACGTTCAGGTCGCCTGAAACGAAGGATTCCACAGTAAGAATACTGCAAAATGAGAATAGGAGGACATCATCTGATTAGTTGCCAGATGAATAGTTTGCAGCCTACCACAGGAAACCAGTACAAACTTTTAGATGGAGTTGCACAGCAAGGGGAGGAGCAGGAAATTGTGGCTACTGACAGGGCCAATATTGTGGGGTTACACACCAGTGAGTTCCCATTATAAAAGAGCAGCAGATGGCACACAATGAAACCGAAGAGAATGCGGCACAGGAAAAAACTGTGGAACTATCTATAGAATTCCCACAAGAAATGAATATGCCCTCAGTTTAGAAGAAAATGATCCAAGAGAAGAGTTGCTTGATTTAATTAATACAGATGGACAGACATACTAAGTTCAATGAAAAATAGACTACAGAAAGTCAAGAAAACCAAAAAAGTTAGAAGTTTGATAAAAATTAACACAGTAATTAGAACTGCCCACAGAGATTCATGCAATATAATAAAAGTAAACAGGATATATTACTGTGCAGCTAAATTAACAAAAGTCTTACCACAAAATGCATGGTAGTAAGGGAAAGGAATAAAAATCCACCTGAACCACGCTGAAATTGCCATGTCAATGCAAATTTACGCTCGTTATCTTTGCAGCAAGAATAAATTTGCATGGATTTTGGCGTGGTTCAAGTGTTTTTTGTTTATATACGTCTGCTTCTGTTACCACTTGATTTACTGTGAGTTCAACAGTTTTAGTTTTACTTTTAGTAAGGGAAAGGAAGGAGAGAAATCAAATCCCATCATGGAAGTACTGAACAGAGAAAACTATAAAGCAATTAAAACAAATGTCACTGTTAAAAGAATATAGAAGGAAAACAGAAATACTCAGACATGACAAAAGCAATGCACAGTATCAGAAGACATGAGGATCCATCTTGCACTATCGCAAATAAACTAAAAATATCAGGAGAGGCAGAAAAACTTAGAAAATACACAGGTAAAAATTAAAGGAAAAGTACAAAATCAGCAATTTACTGCAGACCCAGAAAAGTTTTATACAGAATTGGGAAACACCGCAAAAGGAATTGAACCCCCACAAAAAAAGATGGATATGTTCTGGAGAAATATCTGTAGAACATAAAAATGCTAAATGGATAGAAGAAAAAGAACAGGACATGCAAGGGGATGAAGTAACGGCCAGGGAGTGTGAAACAAAGTTAAGAAAAGCTGCTATTGGAAAACCCCAGCCCCAGATGCAGTGGCCCAACCTCTGGTTAAAATTATTAACCTTACATGAAAATTTAGCTACGAGTAAGAACTACTTAATGCGTACCCCAAACAGACACTATACTGGCTAACAGGAAAAATATTACTTAAGAGTGAAACTGCAAGCTATCCTAAAAACTATAGGGCAAAAACTTCCTACAACATACAAATTATACACTGGAATTGATGCAGACAAGAGTTTACAGTCATTTAGAAGAAAACTCAATTGTGGTAACAAAACAAAAAAAGTAATAAAAGTTGTATGGAACAAAGGATTATTTGATGTTAAATAGTCATAATGGAGAACTGTAAAAAGGGACTTATTAATCTAGACATAGCATGTACAGATTACAAAAAAGCATTGACAGTATCTTACATTCATGGATAACAGTGCTTAAAAATGTGCAAGATGCATCCTACACTGACTGATTACATTACAGCGACCATGAAACAGTGGAAAACCACGCTCCAATTAAGCCATGATAAAATAAATTATTATTCCGAAAATAAGGATTCAAAGGGGTATAAATTCCAGGGTGACTATCACCACTGCTATTTTGTCTTGCCCTTAACCCATTAAGCTGTCTACATGATGGACTAGGTGTCATGGTTATAACGTGGCTCCTAAAATAAAAAAAAAAAAAAAAAAAAACAAAAAGGTGTACAGACTTACCTTTTTGAAGATGATTTAAAACTATATAGTTCAGATGAGGAACTGAAAGCACAACTACAAGTGGTTAAAATGTTTTCAGAGGATACAAGAAAGTCATTTTGTGTTGATAAATGTGCAAAGACTACCTTTAAAGCAGGAAAGCTGCAGCATCAGAAAAACACCAGTTTGGGAAAGAAATGTGATATAAAAGAAGTTGAGCAACAGTGAGTGTATAAATTTGGGAATTTAAGAAGGAACAATAGAACATGAGCAATGCGAATAACACTTAGTAAAGAATATTTTAAAAAACAAATAGTAAAAACAGCATTCACATCTGCTGCTTCAAAAGGTGGCAAAGGTCTAATGTTAGAGAGCATAACAGATACCATGAAGGAGGAATTTGCTTGCAAGAGGGGTCTTGTATGCAACATTGCTTTCGTGAACTGTTTTCCCAAAACAGGAGGAGGGAGATCCATTGGCAAACAAGAAGAGATGTCTGCTAAATGCACCTTAAGCATGCATAGAATAAGCCATATTGGAGTAGCTTACAAATTTCAAAAATACAAAGATATTAACCTCAATGGACTGTTTCCATTCAGGCACCATTCAGAAAACCTCACCCATTTGTAAACAAAATTTAGTAGCAGGTGTTCTGGCCTTTAAAACCTGCTACACCACACCATGAAACAAATGAAGACTTGAGATTGAATCATCTAGACTGTCAATTTTCTCCAAATTGGGGGCACCAGTCAAGACTGTGCAAGCAGGTCCAATGGGTGAAGTTTGCAGTAACTGCCCTTGGTCAATGCCATTAACCGGGAGAAAGGAGATTGTGTGGGTCAATATGGGGTTACCATAATAATCCGTTACTTCTCTCTTGAATCTTCAGAAGTGCCCTGCAAATTAGTGGGAAGGGTGGAAACTTACAGGAACTTTCCCATCCAAGGGAACAGGAATAAGGGTCTGCTAAGCATGGCTGCAAGGATGGAATAAGGGTCTGCTAAGCATGGCTGCAAGGATGTCTGGAACAGAATTTCTACAGCTGTCTGGTTTGAAAGAGAACATATCTATGAGGTGTTACTCTTAATGGAACCAGATCCTTGCCAACCACTGCCATGGGCTTCCACTCTTGCAGGTCTGTCCAGGATCTGCTAAAACTGTCTGCCACAAAGTTGCTGTTTGAGGGGGATGTATGATGTCTGAAGGGTCAGAATACAGAGAAGCCCACTCCCAAGCTATCCTTGTCAACTGGCCTTGTTAGATGAGGTACAATATATTGTCTGTAGCCAGCAGAAAAGACCCCCCCCCCCCCCCGAGTATAAAGATGGAAGCAGTTTCAAAGTGTGAATCACAGCCAACATCTCCTTGATGCGGTGTTTGCTGGCATCTTTGGGCACTCAAGTGGCCTGCATTTGCATCCCAAATGACAACTCCCCAGGTGAAGTCAGACAATCTGTACTGGCACCAGAGAGGACAAAGGAAACCTTGGACTGGTACTCAACCGTTTCTCCACCACTAATTCTTGTCTGAAGGGCAGCAGCAACTGGGATTCCAGGGATTAAAGGAGCTGAGTCCAACAAACATACATGCCACTGAATTCCTCATGTGAAGATCGGTTGGTGGTACTAAACGTGGACTCGTTAGCTCATTAATTTTTAGGAATTCTCTTGCAGAGGAGACATTCCTCTTGCAGAATTCCAGAAACCTCTAGTACGACAGGACATCTTCAAAGCCATTCTCTTGGAGTCTCAAGCACCCCAAAAAGAAGAGTCTTTAAGAGAGTGTCAGACAACTTTCGGAAGTACAACCTGAACCATAGATATAAAAGAGTAAGGTTGAGATCATCTCTAGCAGTCCAAACCCCTGGGCATAGACACTGCACAGATCAGAAAGTCATCCAAGAAGGCAAGATGTGAAAGCGCCGAGTCCGACAGTGGGCCACTACCACGACATTCTGTGAAAACTCATGGTGCAGTGGACAGCCAAAAAGGCAGTACAGAAAACACAGTGTGGACCAGACACAACAAATGTCAGCTATCGATGAGCAATACGGATATGACAGGCATCAAGCCCAGGGTCACCATGAAGCAATTCTCCAGGAAGAGAAGCAACATCTACGAGGTAAGCACCTTGAACTTTGGGACCCTGACAGTCAAAGAAGGGCCTAACAATGATTCCCATACCAAACATACAAATCCCACAAAGTTCCCTCTAAATAGCAAACTAAAGTATACTTCTACAGCTACACTGAACACCATACTGAAGAAAACAGTAATTTCGCTAACCCAACACAAAGCATAACACAAAGACCCTAAAAATAAACAGACGATTTTTAATCTAATACAAAGGAAAGTTGTGTAAAATCTTAACACAACCATACATGTCCTCTTCCATGTTGCAGTATTCTACTTGTGGGTTTACCCTTCTTCCTCTCCAGTTAGTCTGGCCAGGTTTCCAAAGATTTTCAGTCCCTATTGGTGTGGACCTGTGATGTGGCTGCAGGAATGTGGGCCATAAAAGTGACATCTGCAAGCACCAGCCCTCAGCACCTAATAAAAGCCCCAGTCGGAGCCTGTCCTGTAAAAGCATAGCCTGTCCAGTATCGCCCAGGAGAGCAACTGCAGTCATACACAAGGGGAAAGGTAGGAAGGAAGGAATACTACAACATGGAAGAGGACGGACACCTATGGTTATGGTAAGATTTTACATAACTATCCTATGTCTTTATTCCAATGTTGCAGTATTTTACTTGTGGGTGAGTGCAAAGCTCACTAAGGATTGGGGGGGGGGGTAGCCTAGATGAAGTTTCCAAGAATTAGTGTAGGATTGCCCTGGCAAACCCCGCCCTAGCTCTGCAGATATGGTCCAGTTTGTAGTGCTTGGTGAAAGTCTGTACAGAGGATCAAGTGGCTACCTCAAGGATGGAGTTGGTGTCTAGCCCTTTAAAAAAAGGCTCCAGAAGAGGCCATTGCTGTGGTGGAGTGGGCCTTAATATTGCCTTGCAAGGTCTTCCCAAGTTGTAGGTAGCAGAAGGAAATGGCCCAGGAGATCAAGGCCAAAATGGTCTGCTTGCTCACAGCTTTACCCAAGGCCCTGGGGTGGAAGGAGACCAAGAGCTAGTCAGATTTATGAAAGGGTTTGGTTTTATGTAGATAAAACCTAAGTTGTCTGTGGACATCTAGGGAATGCAGCACTCTAACTACCCCCCTGTGGGTTTGGGAAGAAGTTGGGCAGGTGGATGGCCTGGTTCAAGAATAGAGCATTCACTACTTTGGGAATGAATGACTGGTTTGTCCTGAGGGTCACCATATCCAGGTGGAATATTAGGAAAGAAGGTGTAGCCATAACAATTTGTAATTCTGAAACCTTTCTGGCAGAAGTCAGAGCTACTAGCAATACAATTTTCGATGTGCAAAATTTTAAGGGGGCCTTGTCTGCTGGCTCAAAAGGGACTAGGGTGAGCTTTTCTATAACATAGTTAAGGTCCCAGGGAGGGGGAGACAGTTTCTTGGATGGTCTCAAATGAAATACACCTTTTAGGAAAAGTCTGGAGGGGAGTCTGGATGCAAGTGGTGGATCCAGGGGAAGGCAGGCAGAGATATCAGACAGGTGTGCAACAAAA
Organism: Protopterus annectens; assembly: GCF_019279795.1. Classification (NCBI taxonomy): domain Eukaryota; kingdom Metazoa; phylum Chordata; order Ceratodontiformes; family Protopteridae; genus Protopterus; species Protopterus annectens. The sequence continues at coordinate 512,189,947 of NC_056745.1, forward strand.
GGAACTTTCATTCACACTTGCCTGTCACTGCTGCACCCAACTTTATGGGTGATCAACTTCTGATCCCTTTCAGTCAACACTACTCACAGAATGTGCTCAGTCCTGAGGGAGGCCAGGAAACCAACTACTAGGAAAAACAATTTGTCTAAATGACAGATTCTCAAAATGGTGTTCCCTTAAGGACAAGGATCCTTTTCAGGCGGATCCCTCACTTGTCCTTACCTATATATGTGAGCTTAAGGAAGAACTAGCATATTCTTCAGTGAAAGTCCATCTTTCGGTCAGTTCAGCTTGCTTTTACACCCGCCTCTGCTTTCCAGACCTGACATTAAACTTTTCCTGCGAGGGGTCTTGCATATCAGACCACAAAGAAAACCCATCCTTCCTCCCTGGGACCTCAATTTCGTACTGGAAAAACTCACCTTACCTCCCTTTGAGCCAGCCAGCACAGCTTCTCTACAAATGTGCACATGGAAAACCATTTTAGTGGCCAATGCCTCTGCTAGAAGAGTGTCTGAACTACAATCCCTCATGGCCTGTCCTTGCACCACTTTCCACAATGACAGGGTGACCTTGCGCACAAACCATTCCTTCATGCCCAAAATGAACGAATTATCCTTAAACAAGTCCAATCACTTACCTACCTTCTTTCCCTCTCTAATACCGCAGAGAGGATACTTCAGTCTCTAGATGTACACAGACAACTGAGATTCTACTTAGACAAGAGCAAGTCCTTCAGAAAATATGGCCAACTCTTCATCTCCTTTCACGTAAAGTAGTCTCCAAACAAACCATTTCCTCTTGGATGAGGAAATACATTCTCTTCTGCTACTCACATCATGGCCAACAACTGCCTCAAGGAGTTGGGGCTCATTCCACTAGAGGCATGGCTACCCTCCAAGGCCTTTCTTAGAGGGCTGGACATGGCCTCTATTATGGAAGCAGCTACCTGTCTACAGTTCAGACTTTCACAAAACACTACAAGCAAGAACAGGTCTCCAGGGCCAGCACAATCCTGCAGGGATTCTTGGAATCATCTACCTCTGCCCCTCCCTTCACTCCTTCTAGCTATGGTACTCTCCTACAGTATGAATACTGCAACACAGGAACAGGACAGAATAGTTGTGTAAAATCTTACCATAACCATAGATGTCCCCCTCTTCCATGGTGCAGTATTCCTTCTCACCTTCCATACCCCTCTCCCCCTCTTTTTATTTATTTATTTTTTTATCTCCTCTGGGTGGTGGATCTCTCTGTATCCACTCCCTACAATCTAATCTGTACAGCCCTTCAGGGACATTTGCTCCTTAGCCTCAACTTGTTCTTTGCACATCTTATCCTGGGGTTCCAGTTCTGAGGTCTGTGCATGCAGACGTCTCATTTATGGTCCCTGGTTTATGGCCCTGCGTGTGACGTTCCATGCACCTACAACAGCCAGGCTTAAACTTTTGTATAGGAGCCAGCATCAGGTTGCCTGAGATGGAAAATCCCACACTACAAATACTGCAACATAGGAATAGAAGGACATCATCTCTTTGCAGTATCCATTCGTGGTTGCTTGAAATGGTTCTGGTTAGTTAATCTGCCTGGGAGTTGTGCTGGGATGGAATGCAGGCTGCCTGAAGGGTGATCCCCTGAGAGGTAGCCAGTTCCCATATCCGCAGAGCTAGTCTGCATAGGAGGTAGGACTTGGTCCCTTCCCTGTTTGAGATATCACAACACTGTGGTGTTATCTGTGAATATCTTTAGAGGGCCCTGCTCTAGGTACGGTTGGAAGGCCTGCAGGGCAAGGAGAATGGCTCATTTCTCTTGACATTTATGTGACCTTGTGTGTGCCTGTCCACAAACCTTGAACTTTTTTTACCCAGAGTTACTCCCCAGCCAGAACTGAAGCATCTGTGTGTATGGTCTGGGAGGGACACTGTTTGCAAAGGAAGTCCTGGGATCTGGGCTACCTGAGCCACCGACCATCTGAGTTCCTGATGTAAACAGGGGAGCAGGGGGATCCTGAACTCTATAGGGTGGGAGTGCTGGGGCCACACCAATCGGAGGTACCACTGAAGTTTCTTCATGTGCATCCTTGCTAGGGGCAACATGGGAATGGTAGCTGCCATGTAACCTAGAAGTCTCAGAAATGTCTTGCAGTCAGATCTGTTGATTGCAGGGCAGCCAGAAGGTGGTGTGAGAGGGATACCACCTTTTCCGCTGCAAGGAAGGCCTTCATGAGGCCTGTCCTCATCCTGCAACCCAGGAAGACAATGACCTGTGGGGGGTGGTTGAGGTGGGATTTTTGGAAGTTTATAATGAACCCTAGTGTAGGAGTACCAGAAGGTCCTGGGACTGACTGAAGAGTTTTCTAGTCTTCTGCCTGAATTAGGTCTAGGTAAGGGAATAACTGGATCCCCTTTGGCCTGCAGTTGGTGATGACTGGAGCCAGGCATTTTGTAAACATCATGGGGGCAGTAGAAAGCCCAAAGGGCAAAGCACAGAACTGGAAGTGAGATGAGCCTGCCAGAAATCTGAGGTATTTCCTGAAGGTGGGCTTTATAAGTATGTGAAGGTAAGCATCCTTTATATGTCCAGGGTTGCCATGAAACCCTGAGGAAGGATGAGTGGAAAGAGTAGGTAGGGTGAGCATCCTGAAAATAGGAACTTTTAGGAAGGGGTTGAGGTGCAAGAGGTCTAGAATCTGCCTCCACGTGCCTTCCTTTCTGGGTACCAAAAAGATTCTGGAGTAGAATCCTTTTCTTTTTGATTGTGCAGGTACTGGTTCTACAGTGCCTTGTAGTAGCAGGGTTGGCTAAACCTGATGGAGGAGGGGTAGCTGACTGGGAGGAGGCTGTGGTATGCCCAGTCTTGATGGGGGGGGGTGATCCAGGATATTAAGAAGCCATTCTGTATAATGGACAGAACCCACTTGTCTGAGGTAATGAGTGACCACACAGAGTGCGAGAGGCGGGCAGATATGGGTATGAATGAGGGGGGTGGGGGCTGAAATTTTGGCAGGGAGTCAGTCACTACCTTGTCCTATCAGGAAAGGGAGGCCTTTTGGCTGGAAGACTGAGAAGGCTTAGCCTGGGGAGGCAGTCTTCTAGATACAGGGGGTGGGGGAGAGCTACAGGCCTGGAGGTTTCCTGATAAACTGTCTTTGATGGGTAGATCCTCTGGAACTTTGGAATAGGAGAGACTACGAGGTGTTTCAGGTTCTGTAATTCTTTTCCTTTCTGTTGCAAGGATTTAAACAGGTCGGCCACTTTTGAACCAAAAAGGGCTGAATGATCCAAAGGTGCATCAAGAAGTTTGGTCCTGAGGTCATTTAGGAGAGGATGAAGTTGCAGCCCTGAACACCTTCTTAGCACTGAAGCTGATGCAGCTGACCTGGCTGAGGCTTCAGCTGCATCATAACTGCACCTTAAGGAGTGTATTCACTTGAGAGATGAGGGCCATCAGAAAAGACAAGGAAGCTTTGGCTGCACAGTCAGGGATGTCATCTAAATCCTTAGTGCCTTTGTCCAGTAGAGGTGAGAAGTATTTGGTCATATGAGTTTGGTAGTTGGTGGCTCTAAATGAGGGTAGCAGAGGTATACATTTTCTTTCCCAACCTCTCCACAGTCTTGCTGTCCTTAGCAGAGAGGATAGTAGTAGCAGGAAGGAGCACGGAGGCCCTATCCATAGAGATGGACATAGTGGCAGGGATCAGGAGGCCACTAAAGAGAACGGTTTCCGTCTCAGGGACTTGAGTGTGTGCTGTACGTGGGGCTGGGGGATTACCTGATAACACAGACATGCCAAAACACCGACAACGAAATAACCGACACAACAAAACCGAAAATTCAAAACCATGAAACTTCACATGCCTGACAAACCACAATCCCGACAATCAACAAAACAAATACCTTTCCTGAAAAACAAACACAACACAAGCACACCAAAAACCTTACAAACCTACACTAAACCTTACATACACAACTATCTATGCACTAACCTTAACCCAAACCCTAAACCTACGGTAAGTCACTATCGCACACTTACCTTACCCGCAACCCTAACCCTAACTCACTTAATCCACCCCTAACCCTCAAGTCAGTCACTATCACACACTTCTTACCCGCACCCTAACCCTCAGGTCCGTCACTATCGCACACTTACCTGACCTGCACCTTACCCTAACGTGGTCACTATCACACATTTACCTTACCCACACCCTGACCCTAATATCCGTCCCTATCGCACACTTATCTTAACATGTCTGTTCTCAGCGGCGGGATTCTCAACTTTCGATCATCTCCATTGTCTATCTTCCAGTGTCGGTGTTCTCGTCGTCGGCATTGTGGACTTTCGGTACTTTCAGGTAGACCCGGGGCTGGAGGTTGGAAATCCAGGTTAATGGAGGCTGAGGCAAATGCATCCAGGAATGTAGGCTGAATAGGAGGGATGGCATAAGGACTGGGAGAGTCCATTTGAATGAGGTCATAAAAACCTCTTTTACTGGTCATATTCGAGCTTTCATCTTATTAATAGTATCCCCAAAGGTTAGATCCTCTACAGGGGAGTCAGGTTCAACAGAGCCCTCCTCATGAGATCAATATCCCAGGGGGGATGAGATCTGGAAGGAGTACAAGCCCTCAGTGGAATCAGACAATTCCTCCTCTTCAGGCTGATCTACCCTCCTTTCAGGAATGAGGAGGGGAGGAGCAGTGGCAGAGGCTTCTACAGAAGGCCTAAGGGCCATAAAGGCATTACATAAGCTCTGGCTAAAGGCCTGCCCATCAGGCATGCTTTCAGAGGCTGGAGTAAGGTGTTTTGTTTTCTGTTATTTCTTTAAAGGCCTCGCTGGTGTCTGGCTAGAGATAGGCCTAGGGTCAGGTGTCAGGATGGCGGAGGCAAAGTCCAACTCGCCTAGAGTGAATGCTGCCCCCCCCCGGCATCTAAGGAAGGTGCCGGTACATCCTCCGTGAACGTGTCGTCTGGTCAAGATTGTAAAGCTTCTTTAGAGGTACCTGCTTTATCTACACCAGTGGACGCCGGATCCTCAGCCAAGCTGACATCGGTTACAAACTGAGGTACGGCTGAGAGGCGCAGCTGACTAAATAGGCCACAAGAACTTGGCCCTCTTCCTAGGCGGCTCAAATGAAGCGTCGGACGCGGCCACCATCCCTAATGCTATTTGTTTTGAGCGCTGATTCTCTAAATACAAATGTAATGTCTGCAAAAGGTGATGTAAGGTGTTGGGGACAAAGGATCGGCAAATGACAGTTATTGTGGGAGTGTTCCCTGCTTAAACAAGAGACACGCTGGTCGTGCCTTTGCAGGGAATCTGCTGATGGCACTTGCCCTTACCGGATGACGAACAGATTACATTTAAACAAGGCAGGACTGAAAGAATCTCTAATGGGGTACTTAACTGAATCTTTTTCCGATCTGACGTCCGTGAGAAGCAGGAGCACCTGGGTTGAAAGACTTGCAGCTGAAAAATTCTCAGGACTGGTGCGTGCAGACGTCACTTTCATGGCCCAGATACCTGCAGCCATGTCAGACATCCGATGCACCAAGAGGGACGGAATCTTTGGAATCCTGGCTGGACAAACCAGAGAGGAAGAAGGGTAAACCCACAAGTAGAATACTGCAACACTGGAATAAGATATCCTAAAATAACTTTATACTAGGAAGTAGAATATTAAGGAAAATTCCCATCAGATATGTCACAATGTGGCACTGAAATCACAAGTTGAATTGGTTTAAAAAGTTGTAAATCTACACAAACACCAATGACAACTAATCAGAACCTCAGACAAGCAATTAAATCCAAACTCAAGAAAAATTGCTGTTGTGTGAAATAAAATGGTGCCTGCATTGCAATTTAGATGAACAGTTTGAGATGTTGTAAAGGAGCTCAACCTTCTCAAATAATCATAACCTCAAACAAAACACTGCAAGCAGTAAGGTTTCCTATCAAAGCTTAAAAAAAAGTTAAGTACTCACCATAACATTCCATACGAGTTGTTGCACTTTCATTTGTCTTCAACCTGTGGGTACTCTGATCCGGCACGGATCCGACTCGGCCGCCTTTCCAGCATGAGATCCGAGCTCCTCCCTTACACAATCCCCAGTCTCCCTCCCTCCTTCAGATAGAGTTTGCTGCCCACCACAGCATCTCAATCTGACCTAAAATCTTATCCCATGACATTACCCTAAGCAGGCAGAAGAGAAAGTACAGTTTTGTACCTACCATAAATGTAGATGTTCGAGTGCTAATACAGCTGCAGTCATAACAGATGGGTTCTCCTGCCGTCAGGCAGGTCCTCGGTTGGCCGAATTCCAAAGTCTAGGTCAGGCGTTGGTTGTCGTCGCTTCTTCCCTGACGTCAGTGCGACAGGGGTATAAAGGAACCAGCCAACGCCATTTTCTTCAGTTTTTCTTGCCCCAGATGTCAGGTGCCCCCAGAAGGAAGGCAATACATAACTTTGTGTAATAATGCAGTGCAATATAATCAAAATACAGTAGTTGCAAGCAAATATATCATAAATGAATACCCCAATCAGGTTGTATGAGGATGTGCTAGCCTATAGGCCTGTCCCAAGAGGGGAAGGAGGGAGGGAAACCTGGAATGCAGCTGTATTAGCACTTGAACATCTACATTTATGGTAGGTACAAAACTGTACTATGTTCATCGTGCATACAGCTGCAGTCATAACAGATGGGTAGAATCCCAAAGCTAAGAAAGGGGTGGTAGGCACTAGGTGGAACTAGGAGGAGCCAAAATGCCCTGCAAGACTGCAGTGGCAAAGCCTGCTCTAGATTTGGAGTATAATGGTAGGTTGTAGTGCTTGGAGAAGGTATGCACAGAACTCCAAGTGGCTGCTTCCAAAATATCCTTGGTGAGAACTCCTCTGAGGAAGGCTGCAGAGGTGGCTGTGGCCCTGGTGGAATGAGTTCTAATGCCTGTAGGTACAGTTTTGTCATGAAAGGAATAGCAAAAGCGTATACAGTGGGCTATCCATTTTGAGATTGTTTGAAATTGGCTTTCCTTGAGCTCCTACCGCATAGGCCACAAAGAGCGGTTCTGATTTTCTGAAAGGCTTGGTTCTGTCCAAATAATAACGCAGTTGTCTGTGAATGTCTAAGGAATGTAGTAATCTCTCCCCTTTGTTTTGAGGATTAGGATAAAAAGTAGGTAAAGGTATGGCCTGATTTAAAGCTACCCTGGATACCACTTTAGGCATAAAGGACGGGTTGGTTCGTAAGGAAACTCTGTCCTGATGGAAGATGATAAAAGGCTGGACAGCCATGAGAGCCTGTAGTTCTGAAACTCTACGAACTGAGGTGATAGCCAGAAGGAAAGCTGTTTTCCAGGACAAATATTCCAAATCTGATGAGGCAGCTGGCTCAAAGGGAGGCGAGGTCAGTTTTTCCAGAATGAAATTAAGATCCCAAGCAGGTATTGGTTGTTTCCTTGGAGGTCTTAAATTCTTAGCCCCTCTGAGGAACTGTCTTAAGAGAGGGTGAGAGAATAAAGGTGGATCAGTGTTGCATTCTGCAGATATGGCTGAGGCATGGATTTTGATGGAGGAGAAAGTCCACTGTGTAGCAGTTCAGCCAAATATTGTAGTATTTGAGGTAAATTCAGTTTTCCAGGGTCCTGGCCCTTTTTCTCATTCCAGACACAAATGTTTCCATTTTGCAGAGTAAGCTTTTCTAGTTGATGGCCTTCTGGCCTCCAAAATGACATCCTGCACCTCCTTGGGGAGTAGGGCCTGCTGTGATGCTAAGGAATCTTCCATGCGGCTAGATTGAGTGTTTTTAGCTGACTGTGAAGAGTTTTGAAGCTGTGCCGAGTCAGAAGAGGCATTAGAGGCAGGGTCCATGGTGGGAAATGCGTCAGGCTCCTCAGGAGTGGGTACCAGTGTTGCCTTGGCCAGTCCGGAGCAATGAGGATCATCTTTGGTCTGTCTGCTCTGGTCTTCAATAGAACTTTGGGCAGCAGAGGAAGAGGTGGGAAGGCATAAACTGTCATTGATGTCCAACTGAGAGAGCGTCCACTCTCCAGGCTTTTGGATGGAAGATCCTTGAAAAGAATTTTGTCAATTGATGATTTTTGTGGGAGGCAAAGAGATCTATGTCTGGCCTTCCCCATTCTTGGATTATTTCTGTAAAAACTTTCGGATGCAACTTCCATTCGTGTGGATCTGTCATATTCCTGCTTAGGTTGTCTGCCAGCGTGTTTTCCTTGCCTGGCAAGTACTGTGCTTGTAGTTCCATTTGTAAGACCATGGCCATGTTCCAAAGTGACATGGCCAGTCTGCATAGGGGGTAAAAATGTGTTCCTCCCTGCTTATGTACCACATAACTGTGGTGTTGTCCGTTCTTATCAATAGTTGACCTGGTTGTAGAAGGTCCTTGAAAGCTATAATAGCATTTATTACTGCTATCATTTCTTTTTGATTGATGTGAAGGTGCTTTTCTTTTTGGGACCATTTGCCCTGAATACACCGATCTGTCATGTGCGCCCCCCAGGTGTAGTCCGAGGCGTCTGTTGTGATGACTTGATTTGCTTGAGGCTTGCTGAATGGATGACCCGTGTTTGTTTGACATGCTTGAGCCCACCACAGAAATTCCTTTTGCAGACATGGAATTAGTGGCATTATTGTTTCCAAACTGTGGCTGTGTTGAGACCATATGTTTTTCAGGTACCATTGTAGTTTCCTCATATGCAGCTTTGCACATGGGATTAGTAAGATGCAAGATGCCATGAATCCCAGAGCCTGCAGGATTTTCCTTGCGGTCAGCCTGGTGCAATTTGCTAGTGTTCTGAAGTATTGAATTAGTTGTCCCTGCTTCTCTGGCGTGAGGTAGGCCATCTGGGTGTTTGTGTCCAAATTGGCACCCAGGAAAATTATCTTCCGAGAGGGTATTAGCCTTGATTTCTTTTTGTTGACTGTGTATCCCAGTGAGTTCAATAACATTATTACATAAGCCAGATGTTTCAGAAGAGTGTGCTTGCTGTCCGCTTGGATCAGGCAGTCATCCAAATAGGGATATATTTGTATCCCTTGAAGTCTGCAGTAGGCAATTACTGATGCCAGGCATTTCGTGAATACTCTGGGCGCAGTAGATAAGCCAAAGGGCAATGCAGAGAATTGATAATGGGTTGAACCTGCAAGAAATCTGAGGTACCTTCTGCAATTTTGTCTGATTGGGACATGCAGGTATGCCTCCTTGAGGTCCAATGTTACCAGCCAAGATTCCTTGCCCAGCATGGGAAGAAGTTGCTGTAGAGTGAGCATCTTGAATTTTGGTACGAATAGAAATGTGTTTAGGATGGATAGATCCAAAATATGTCTCCAATCTTTTCCCTTCCTTGGCACCAGAAATAGCCTGGAATAAAAACCTTGACCTTGTTCGTGCGTAGGTACCTCTTGAATAGCTTTCATGTTTATGCGATCTGTAATTTGCCTTTGTGCCTCTGCCCTTTGATTGTGTGGCAGGTTTGGCATGCCTCTCATTTTTGGAAGGGTGTGAAAATGGAATTTGTAGCCTCGGTTTATAATGTCCAGGATCCATTTGTCCTTTGTGACAATATGCCATTTTTTTTAAAATAATGCCAGCTTTCCTCCTAAGGGGGCTGCCATTTGAGACCTGGTTGGCATGCAAAGGGGAAAGTCATTGGGTTTGCTTTCTGAAAGATTGTGAGTTGTCCTCACCACCTCTTTGTGTAGGAGCTTGCCACTGTCTGCCTCGATACGATCCTTGGGATTGTCCTCTGCCCCTCGGCGCTTGTATCTGCCTCTTTGGGGTCTCTGTCTGTGGCAGGAAAGGACCAGTTTTTGGAAGGACAATTTCTACTAAAACGTGGGGGTTGAACCTGTAGAAATTCTCACAGTTTGCATTGATTTAGCCTTTTCCTCCACTTTCCTTAAAACCTCCTGTTTGAAGAGGGGCGTCTAGTAATTTAGCTTTGACATGATCAGGCAAGGCTTGTTCCTTGAGTCAGGCATGCCTACGTATGACTGATCCTGTAACAGCAGCTCTACATGAGGCCTCTAGAGCATCAAAACCACATTGTAAGGTATGCTTACCCACTTGTTCTGCACTATGCATCAAATCCTGCAACTCCTTCAAGTCTGGTTGTTCAGGTTGTGACATTTTACTTTTCAATTGTGATAACAAAAACTGTTGGTATTTTAGCATATGAAACTGACAGTTTAAGGCCCTCATGGATAAGGTAGCCGAGGTATATACCTTTTTCCCCCACCTTTCTAAGGATCTGGAATCTCTCTCGGAAGGCAATGGATTTTTAGCAATGGATGCCTTAACTCCCTTGGGGCCCTGTGAGATGGTTTCTGGGTCAGCAGTATGGCTTTTGTATAGAAATTGGTGTGAGTCAGGGACCCTGTAGTACCTATCAGGCTTAACTGGAGCTGGAGGTAGAGTCTTCGGGTTAAGGGAGGCCTCCGCGTAAACATCATCTAGGATGTCCAAGACAGGAGGTATAGCCAGAGGCCTGTGCTGAGGAAGCAAGAGAAATTCCCTGAGCCTTTTCTTGGAATCTGAATAATCCTGGCCTTCCCAGTGGAAGTATTCCCTTAAGGTATGCAAAGTTTCACCAAATGAGTAATCCTCAAGGGGGGATACAGAAGGGATGGACTCCTCCGCATCAGAGTCTTCAAAACGGGAGTAAGAATGTTCCTGATCATCAAAGTGCTTTGAAATAATGGAGCCCTGATCAGAGGAGGGGGAATCTTCCTCCACTCTAGGCCTTTTGTCCGGAGGGGGCTGAGAACCTCTGATAAGAGTAATTAAATCCTCAGCCATTTTAAGCATCTGTTTCTTAGGCATGGGGCCTGGAGATGGGCCCTGTGTAGCTGGTCTCAGAGTGCATGGTTGCTCTAGACTTTGTGAAAGCCTTGATGGAGAAAGAAGAGGAAGGTCTGAAGACACCTTGAGTGGAGGTGGACCTGTCCACATTCTGAGTTTCAACGCCAAGAGTGGCTTCGGTATCTGTAGTAGGGGTGTGGGCCGAGGAGCCTGCGACCTCGGGCACAGGAGACACCGTCAAAGACAGGCCGTCTGTAGTCAGGGGCTGCGTAGGTGCCTCGCTGAGAACCGGACCACGTGTAGTCGGCTTTGGCATGGTGTCGGTAGAGGCCGTGGACCTCGTGTGTCGGTCCTTGTCTTTGCGTTTTTTAGACAAAACCGGAGTCGGAGTATCCGACGACATAGTATAGTTAAATGCTTTCCCAAAATAATGCTGGGCGAACTCCCCCCGACGCTTAATAGTGCGTTTGTTGAAAGTAGCACAAAAGCGACAGACCGAGACGTCGTGGTCTGGGCCTAAACAAGGTATGCAGAGGGAATGGAAATCCTTATGCGGTATTTGCTTCCCACAAGAAATACAATTATTAACTTTGTCTGTTATCGGTCTGAAGCAAGAAAAGTTTCCCCAACGGGGTACTTAGCTTTTAAGACGACTTCGGTTTCCAAATTTTCGTAATCTCAGAAGCTGGCCAACCGGCACTTGCGAACTGCTTCTGCTTCGGGCACCGCGCGGCAAGAAAGACTGAAGAAAATGGCGTCGGCTGGTTCCTTTATACCCCTGTCGCACTGACGTCAGGGAAGAAGCGACGACAACAGACGCCGGACCTAGACTTTGGAATTCGGCCGACTGAGGACCCGCCTGACGGCAGGAGAACCCATCTGTTATGACTGCAGCTGTATGCACGATGAACATCAAAGGCATACCCCATATGGAGACCATTCCTCTTCTGGCCAGACCACCATACAGCCTACACAAGGCAGGGGGAAGGAAGGAGGGATGGTTGAAGACAAATTAGCAACAACCTGGATGGAACGTTATGGCGAGTACATAACCTCTGACGGTGTCTTCATTTGCTCTTCAACCAGTGGGACAGAGTCCCCAGCTACTAAACACCTGGGAGGCTCTCATAGAAGGATATTCCGGAGCACAGCAGAGCCAAAGGATGCCCTGGTTACTGGATAGAATGTCCAACTTGTAATTTGAGATGAAAGTTTGTGACGAAGCCCAAGTAGCCGCAGAAAGAATAGTTGTGTAAAATCTTACTATAACCATAGATGTCCTCCGCTTCCATGTTGCAGTGTTCTTAGTGTGGATTCCCCACCTCAGATGACACGAACATTTGATCCTATACAAAAGCTTAAGCCTGGCTGCTACAGGTGCATGGGATGTCACACGTAGGGCCATAAACCAGGGACCCTAAATGTGACATCTGCATGCACAGACCTCAGAACTTAAATGCCCAGTCAGACAGTCGCACAAAGAGTAACAAGTGATGTAGGCCAAAGGTACACAGCATCACATGCTGGCTACTCTGACCCTGTTTTAGGGTAGCGCCTCAGACTGCCCTTAAGACAGGTCAATAGTAAAAGGGGGATAGGTGGGTGGGAAGGAATACTGTAACATGGAAGAGACATTTATGGTTATGGAAAGATTTTACACAACTATTTTATGTCCTTCTATTCCTATGTTGCAGTAGTCTTAGCATGGGAGAGTACCACGGCTTAGAGGGAAGGGTGGAGGTAGATGTAGCAGATTCAACAAAACCCTGCAAGATTGCTCTAGCAAACCTTGCCCGGGCTCCAGGGATGTGGTCCAACTTTTAGTGTCTGGTGAAGGTGTGAACTGTGGATCAGGCGGCTACTTCCACGATGGAGGCTGTGTCCAGGCCATTGAGGTTGCCACGCTCCTGGTAGAATGCGCTCTTACTCCCTGGGGTAAGTGCTTGCCATGGCAGAAGTAACAGAAGCATATAGTTTTCTAATCCAAAAGGAAATGGTTTGCGTGGAGACTGCCTTGCCCAGGGCCCTGGGGTGGAAGGATACAGAGTTTGTTAGATTTTCTGCTGGACTTAGTTTTGTCGAGATAAAAAGTACAGTTGTGTACACTTACCATAAATGTAGATGTTAGTGTATTCACTGCTGCAGTCATCACTTTAGGGTTATCTGCTTGCAGTAGTCCTCAGGTCGGCCTGATTAACAAAGTCCTGGGTCCTGCATCGGTTGCTGTCCCTTCTTCCGTGACGTCAGGGGGGTATAGAACATGCAGCAGACGCCATTACATCAGTTTTTCTTGCCCCAGATGTCAGGTGACCCCTAATGGGAAGCAAATCTATAAATATACAAAGATATACCTCCAACAAAAAAGCAAATACACCAAAAACCTTTTGAGCATAGTAAAGGAGAGTAGAGATATAGCCAAAAGAATTAAGGGGGCTGGAGGGAGGGTAACCAGGACAGCAACAGTGAATACACTCTAACATCTACATTTATGGTAAGTGTACACAACCAGTACTATGTTCTTTGTGTTTCACTGTTGCAGTCACCACTTTTGGGTACATCCCCAAAGCTAAGGATGGGAGGAGGAATTTAGAAAGCATTAGGACCAGCTATAAGGCCTTGCAAGACTGCAGTGGCAAAGCCAGCTCTGGATTTAGTAAACATTGGCAGATGGTAATACTTGGTGAAAGTATGTACAGAACTCCAGGTAGCAGCTTCTAAGATGTCCCTGGTAGGGACGCCTCTGAGTAAGGCAGTAGAGGTAGATGCAGCCCTGGTTGAGTAGGATCTGATCCCCTGTGGGAGAGGTTTTCCATGATGCTTGTAACAGAAATGAATGCAGTGGTCTATCCATTTGGAAATGGTTTGCTTTGAAATAGCCTTCCCCCTGCCCTTGCAGCAAATGCCACCAGCAGTTCAGATTTCCTTTGAGGTTTAGTCCTGCCCAAGTAGAATCGAAGTTATCTGTGCACATCTAAGAAGTGCAGTATCCATTCCCCTTTGTTCTGTGGATTAGGAAAGAAGGTTGGCAAATGAATGGACTGATTAAGGGCCACACTGGATACCACCTTGGGCATAAAGGAGGGATTGGTCCTGAGGGACGCCCTGTCCGCATGAAAGAAGATGAAAGGCTCCACTGCCATAAGGGCCTGTAATTCAGATACCCTTTTTGCTGAAGTGATTGCTAAAAGGAAAGCGGTTTTCTAAGAAAGAAATTTTAAGTCTGCAGTAGCAGCTGGATCGAAAGGAGGAAAAGCGAGTTTCTCCAATACAAAGTTAAGGTCCCAGGCAAGAGTTGGTGCTCTCCAGGGTGGTCGTAAATTATTGGCCCATCTGAGGAACGGTTTGAGCAGTGGATAAGAGAAGAGGGGGAGGCTCTGTTATAATGAGCTGAGAAGAGGGGGAGGCTCTGTTATAATGAGCTGAAATGTCTGAGGTGTGAATTTTGATGGAGGAGAAAGACAGGCCCTTGTGAAGCATCTCAGTTAAGTATTGCAAAATCTGAGGTAAACTGGGCACTGCTGTGCTCATCCCTTGAGACTGGTTTCCAGGCACAGAATCTTTTCCATTTTTCAGCATAATATTTTCTAGTACTAGGCCTCCTTGCCTCGAAAATGATATCACTGGTTTACTGAGGGATGGTAAAGGAGAGATTAGGTAATTAGTCAGGCTGCTAGGTTCAGTGTTTGAAGCAGAGTGCAGAATCTGGTTCTCCTGCTGAGACAATAGGGTAGGAGTCTGAGGCAGATGCCATGGGGCCCAACAGTGACACTGCGCAAGAGGGGGTACCAGTTTTGGCATGGCCAGTCTGGTGCAATCAAAATCATCCTGGGTTTGTCTTGTTTGATCTTTAATAGTACTTTGGAGAGCAGAGGCAAAGGAGGAAAGGCATAAACTGATAGGTTTTTCCAACTGAACGACAGAGCATCCACTTTCCAAGCTTGTTTGTGGGGAGTCCTTGTGCAAAACTTGTCCAATTGATAGTTCTGGGGGGAGGCAAACAGGTCTATATCTTGGCTCTCTCATTTGCTTGTCAACATGCTTAAAATCCTTGGTTCCAGTTTCCACTCGTGTGGGTCCATGAGATTTCTGCTTAGTTCGTCTGCCAGTGTATTTAGTTTTCCTGGCAGGAATTGAGCTTGTAGATTCACTTGGTAGCTCAGGGCTGTGTTCCACAATGCCATGGCTAGTCTGTAGAGGGGGTAAGAATATGTACCCCCCCCCCCCCTTGTTTATGTACCACATAACAGTGGTGTTTGTCTGTCTTTACCATTAAATTGTCCTGGAAGAATGTGGTCCTTGAAGGCTATCAGAGCATTCTGTACAGCTAACATTTCTTTTTGACTGATATGCAGGTGCATTTGACTTGGGTTCCATTTGCACTGAATGCACTTCCCTAAGAGGTGAGCCCCCCATGCAAAGTCTGATGCGTCTGTTAGGGTTTGGGTGGCAGGGGGTAGTGTAAATGGCATTCCCTTGTTTTGGAGGCAGGCCTCTGCCCACCAAAGGAACTCTAGGCGTAGGCAAGGTATGATAGGAATCATTGCTTCTAGATCCTGAGAATATTGACACCATAGGCTTTTTAGATACCACTGTAGTTTCCTCATATGCAGTCTTGCATATGGAACCATGAACCCCAAGGCTTGTAGTATTTGCCTTGCAGATAACAGGGTTTTGTTTGAAGTAGGTTGTCAAATGAATTTGTTTCTCTGGTGTGAGGAAAGCCATCTGTGAAACTGTATTCAAACTTCCTCCCAGGAATGTAATTTGTTGACAGGGTACCAGGTGTGATTTCTTTTCGTTTATGGTGTACCCCAAAAAAGTTAGCACCCCTTGTACAAAGGTCAGATGATTCAAAAGTATGTCCTGGCTTTCTGCCTGAATTAGGCAATTGTCCAGGTATGGGTATTTGCCTGCAAAATGCAATGACTGGAGCCAGGCACTTTGTGAATACCCTGGACGCAGTAGATAAGCCAAAGGGCAGTGCAGAGAACTGATAGTGCGTGTAGGTATCTTATATGCAAAAGTCCCTGATCGGGATGTGCAGGCAGGTATGCTTCCTTAAATCTAGTGTTGCCAACCAGGCGCCTTTGCCTAGCATAGGGAGCAACTGGTGAAGAGTCAGCATCTTGAATTTTTGAATCACCAAAAAGGTGTTTGGAGTAGACGGGCCCAAGATAGGACACCATGAATTGTCCTTTCTGGGTACCAAGAAAAGTCTCGGGAAGAAACCTTGTCCCTTTTCCTCTTCTGGTACCAAATGAATAGCCCCCATGCTTGAGAGAGAAAGTACTTGTTTTTGGGTCTCTGCCCACTGATTTGGGGGTAGATCTGGCCACCTGCTTGGTGTTGGTAACATGTGGAAGTGAAATCTGTATCCCTGGGACACTATATTTGAAACCCATTTGTCCTGGGTAATGAGTTCCCAGTTATTTGCATGAAGAGCAATCTTTCCCCCCAAAGGGGCAGTCAGTTGAGAAGTGCTTGGAAGTTTTAAAATGAAGTCATTGAGACAGTTTACCATAGGGGGGAGTTTTATTACTTCCAGATTTGGAAGTCGAGGCCCCCACTGTTAAGTTTTGTGCATACCCTGGGACTGAAGCCTGGGAACTCTGCTGGATCTGGGTTTGGACTGAAGGTCTGGAAGAGGCAGGAAAAGACCAATTCTTGGAAGGCCAATGCCTACTAAACCTTGGAGGTTGTACTTGTAAAAAAATTAACAGTTTGCATAGATTTGTCTTTTTCCTCCATCTTTTTAAGAACTTCTGCCTTGTTGCTAAACAGGCGGTCCTGGCTTAAGGGAGCATCCAGTAATTTCGCTTTAACATGATCTGGCAAGGATTACTCCTTAAGCCAAGCATGCCTTCTAAGTAATGACCCAGTTACAGCAGCCCTGCAAGATGCCTCCAGTGAATCAAAACCACACTGCAAAGTATGTTTTCCAACTTGTTCAGCTGAATGCAGTAAATCCTTATTTTCAGCATAATCAGGAATCAACATCAATTTCTGTTTAAGCAATCCAATAATATGCTGCTGATACTTTAACATACAAAACTGGCAGTTTAAGGCCCTAATGGCCAAAGTTGCAGAAGTGTATACCTTCTTACCCCATCGATCCAGTGCCCTGGAGTCTCTATCAGAGGGGGGTAGGATTTTTGGCAGTAGTAGCTTTAATCCCCTTGGATCCCTGTGAAATGGTCTCAGGATCTGCAGTAGGATTTTTAAAAAGGAACTTGAGAGTCAAGGACCCTGTGATATCTATAAGGTTTTCTGGGAGCAGGAGGTAGAGAGTCAGGGGCCAAGCTAGAGTCCTAAAAGGCATAATCAACAATGTCTAGTAACAGGAGGTATGGCTAAAGGCCTGTGCTGGGGCAGGAGTAAGAAATCCCTAAGCCTCTTTTTTAGAATGAGAGAAATCCTGACTTTCCCAACGAAAATGCTCCCTGAGAGTATGCAAGGTTTCAACAAAAGAGAAATCCTCTGGGGGGGAAGCAGAGGGAATAGAGTCCTCAGCATCAGAATCCTCATAGGTAGAATAAGGGTAAATCCTGGTCATCAGAGGAAATGGAAAATTCAGAATCCTGGTCAGAAGTATCATAAGCAAACCCAGTCCTAGGTCTCAGAGGGGGAAGGCTGGCTTCCCCTGATTAAAGTAAAAAGGCCTTCAGCCATTCTTATTTGCTTTTTAGACATAGAGGCCTGACCATGCGGTCTGGGCATCAGTTTTCTAGTCATGGTTCGAGTTTTAGGCCTTGAAAAAGATGGCGTCTGTTTAATATACAAGTCAGTAGGCCTGAATACACCCTAAGAAGCCGGTGCCTGCACAGTGGCTCCGGAACCATCCAAGGTAAAGACATCTACAGGTTCCACAGTTGAAGCATCTTGCGGCATACCGGACTCCGAAAGGGTCTCAGTAGAAGCCTGCGAATCTGAAGTAGCGGGCATCAGGGGCTGCGAAAGCACCTCATTGAGTACCGGCAAACTGGCGACTGGCTTAGGAGAAGCGTCAACGGCAGCTTTGGACCTAGGCGGCATGTCTTTATCTGAGGTTTTTTTCGATATGTCGGTAGTCGGACAGCTTACCGAAGACATATCAGGATAACTGAACCGAGCACCAAAATATTTAGAAGCAAAAATATACAGACTGATAGTTCGTGGTTTAAGTAAGGCACAAAACCGACAGCGAGGTACGTCACGGTCAGGGCCTAGGCAAGGAATACAGTACGAATGAAAATCTTTATGAGGTACTTCCTTTCCACAAGTAATGCAATTATTTACTTTTACTGACATCGGTTTAGAGCAAGAAAAAGTTTCCCCAACGAAGTACTTCGCTTTTAGTTGAAGACTTCAGCTCTGACACTCGAAAATGAAAATTTCAGGAGTTGGCCGACCGGCACTTGCCAACTGCTTCTGCTTCGGGCACCACACGGCAAGAAAGACTGATGTAACAGCATCAAAAGCAGGTAGAGTAAGCTTTTCCAATACAAAGTTAAGATCCCAGGCTGGAGTAGGGGATCTCCTGGGTGGTCTTAAATTTTTGGCGCCTCCGAGTAATTGTTTCTACAGGGGGTGAGAGAAGAGGGGAGGCTCAGTATTATAATGTGCTGAAATAGCTGAGGCATGAATTTTAAAAGAAGGAAAGGCCCTTGTGAAACATCTCAAGTATTAAAGAATATGCCCCACCCCCTGAGCTTGGCTCCAGGAACAGCATCTTTTCCACTTTTCACCATAGGATTTTCTAGTACTAGGCCTCCTTGCCTCCAGGATGATATCCAGCACTTGCTTACTGAGGAATGGTATTGAAGAGCTCAGGTAATTAGCCAGGCTGCAAGGTTCAGGGTTTGAAGCTGGAGGTGCAGAATCTGGCCCTCCTGATGGGACAACAAGGAAGGGGTCTGAGGCAGGTGCCATGGTTCCAGCAGTGACATACTGCGTAAGAGGGGTACCAGTGTTGGCATGGCCATTCTGGTGCAATGAGTATTGTCCTTGGTTTGTCCCGTTTGATCTTTAGTAGAACTTTCGAGACAGGAAAGGACCAACTCTTAGAAGGCCAATGCCTACTAAATCTGGGAGACTGTACTTGCAGGAAATCTTTAACAGTTCGCATAGATTTAGCTTTTTCCTCCATTTTTTTTTTTTTAAGTACTACTTCTGCTTTGGTGCCAAAAAGGCGGTCTTGGTTTAAGGGAGCATCCAGTAATTTAGCTTTAACATGATCTGGCAAACTTTGCTCCTTAAGCCAAGCATGCCTTCTAACAGACCCAGTGACAGCAGCCCTACAAGATGCCTCTAAAGTGTCAAAACCACATTGCAAAATATGTTTACCAACTTGTTCGCAGAATGCATTAAATCATGCAATTCTTTATTTTCAGCACAGTCAGGAATCAACATTTTCTGTTTACGTAATCCAGTAATATGCTATTGATACTTAAACACATAAAACTGGCAGTTTAAGGCCATAATGGCGAAAGGAGCAGAAGTTTACACCTTCTTACTGCATCTGCCCAGGGCCCTGGAATCTCTATTAGAGGGGGTAGGGTTTTTGGCTGTAGTAGCCTTAATGCCTTTGGATCACTGTGAAATGGTCTCTAGATCCGCAGTAGGATTTTTAAAGAGGAACTTGAGAGTCCGGTACTCTTAATATCGGTCAGGTTTCCTGGGAGCTGGAGGTAAAGTGTCTGGGGCCAGGATAGACTCCAAGAAGGGATCTACAATGTCCAGTACAGGAGGGATAGCTAAAAACCTGTGTTGAGGTAGAAGTAAGAATTCCCTAAGCCTCTTTCTGGAGTCAGAGTAATCCTGGCTTTCCCAGCAGAAATGCGCCCCAAGTGTGTAAAGTTTCACTAAAAGAGAAATCTTCTGGAGGGGAAGCAGAGGGTATAGAGTCCTCTGCATCAGAATCCTCATAGGTAGACAAGGGCAAATCCTAGTCGGAAACAAATTTCGGAATCCTGATCAGAAGAATCAGAAGGAAAAGCAGTTCTAGGTCTCTTAGATGGAGAAGGCTGGCTTCCCCTAATTGGAGTAACAAGGTCTTTAGCCATTCCTATTTGTTTTTTAGCCATACGTGCGGTTTGGAAGTCAGTTTTCTAGGCGTGGATCGAGTTTTATGCCTTGAAGAAGGTGGCGTCAGTTTGATATGCAAGTCAGTAGGGCCTGAATACACTCAGAAGCAGGTGCCTGCACAGCGGCTCTAGACCCAAAGGCAGAGACATCCGAGGTTCCATAGTCAAAGCATCTCGCGGCATACCAGACTCCGAAGGGGTCTCAGTAGAGGCTTGCGAATCTGAAGTAGCGGGTATCAGGGGCTGCAAAAGCACCTGAGTACCGGCGACTAGCTTAATAGAAGTGTCATCAGCAGCTTTGGACCTATGTGGCCTGTCTCTGTCTATCTTTATGATTTTTCGGAATGTTGGTAGTCGGATGGCTTAACGAAGCCATTTCTGGATAATTAAACAGAGTACTGAAATAGTTTAATGCAAAAATGAACCAGCGACAAATAGTTCGAGGATTGAATAAGGCACAAAACTGACAGCGAGTAACGTTGGGGTCTGGGCCTAAGCAAGGAATGCAGTACGAATGAAAATCTATGAGGTATTTGCTTTCCACAAGTAATACAATTAACTTTTACTGACATCGGTTTAGAGCAAGAAAAAGGATCCCCAACGGGGTACTTAGCTTTTTTGAAGATTTCGGTTCTGAAACTTGAAAACGAAAATTTCAGGAGTTGGCCGACCGGCACTTGCAAACTACTTCTGCTTCGGGCATCGCACGGCAAGAAAGACTGATGTAATAGCGTCAGCTGCATGCCCTATACCCCTGACTACCTGACGTCATGGAAAGACAGCAACTGACACAGGACCCAAGACTTTGATAATTAGGCCGGCTGAGGGGTACCTGCAAGCAGATAACCCAATTGTAATGACTGCAACAGTGAAACACGAACATCATCTCTGTCCTGAGGGAGAAAGCCCGCATCAGGTCTGTTCTGATCCTGCAGCCTAGAAAAATGTTGTCCTGCTGGGGGATTAAGGATGATTTTTGGAAGTTGAGGGTGAATCCCAAGCTTTCATAGGTTGGTACTAGGCTATCAGCCCTAAGGCCTATACAAGCTTAGCCATAACAATTCCCTGGCTATTTCTTCCCACACTTTTTTCCCTGAAGCAGAGAAGTGGTGAACCTCAGATGGCTTTGAATGGTGTCCTCCATTTCTGCTAGAATGAGGATGTTGTCTAGGTAAGGATAGATGTGAAAACCTTTGGTTCTGCAGAAAGCTAGGGCTAGGCATTTTGTAAATACTCTGCTTGCAGTAGATAAACCAAAGGGTAAGGCTGTAAATTAAAAATGAGGGAAGGGCCCAGTGAAACGCAAGAATTTTCTGTTGGAGGGTTTTATGGGAATACAGAGCTATGGTTTCCTTTAGATCTAGTGTGGCCATAAAGGTCTGGACTGGCAACAATGCAAGAAAACTTTGAAGGGACAGCATTCTGAATGATGGAACTTTTGGGAAAAGGTTTAGAAATCTAGTATTGGTCCTCCAAGGGCAATCTTTTTTGGGGACCAGAAAAAGTCTACAGTAGAAGCCTTTTCCTTCCTGTCCAAGGGACAGGTTCTACAGTCCCTAATGTCAGCAGGTCTTGCAGTATGTCATGGATGAGGTGCAGTTGATTTTTGGGGGGGGGGGGGGAATGCCCCTTCGAAGAGGCTTTTCCTTCCAAGAAAGAAAATATCCACTTTGCATTATTGCCAGCACCCAGCGGTCTGATGCGATGGATTTCAAAATGAGGAAGCGGTGGGGGAGGCAGGCTGATAAGGGCAGGTGGGAAAGGCAGTCACGCATTGTTGGGTCCACTTCTATCTTAAAAAGGCTGTCTGACTGGGTTGTGAGGCAACTGGTCTGGAAGCTTGCCTCCTGGTTCCTCTCCTACACCTGGAAGAGGAGCGGGTGGCAGAGGAGAGGGGCCTCTTGACAAAGGTAGTCTTAAGCAAGATAATTCCTGTAGTATTTAGGGATTGGAACACAAGTGAATGCTTGATGTCTTGAAGCCCTTTACTTTTTTCCTGCAGGTTTTTGAAAAGGTCTGCAGACTGTTTACCGATCAGGAGGTTGTGGTCTAATGGGGTGTCTAGGATTTTAGACCTAAATCCTATGGTAGGGGTTGGAAGCATAGCCAAGAATATCTGCGGAGTACTGATGCAGAAGCAGCAGACCGTGCAGAGGCCTCTGCTGCATCGCAACATCTAACAGAATGTCTAGCTACCTGGGAAGTAAATGCTATCTCAGTTTTGGTAGGGCAGTCAGGGGTGGATGACAAGAGAGTACAGGCTTGTGATGCTAGGTCCAACGCATATTTTATCATATGGATTTGGTAGACGATAGCTCTGAAGGCTAGGGTGGCGGAAGTATAAACCTTCTTTCCTATCCTGTCCGTGTTTTTGCTATCCTTATCAGTAAGCAGAAGAGATGCTGAAGGAATCAGTCTAGATTGTTTGGTAGGGGATACAGCAATTACAGCAGGGTGCTGCCAGGGGTGGTTTTACTAGGAATTTTTGTTCATCTGAAACTTTACAGAACCTGTCATGTCTCTTAGGGGTCGGTGGTTAAGAGTCAGGGTTCTTTGATGCTGACAAAAAGCATCAAGGTAGGCAGGAATGACTGGTGGGATGGCTGAAGACAAGGGAGATTCCACTTTGAACTACTCCAAGTATCTCCTTTGGGTGTCAGTCATTTGGGAAGTGTCCCTTTTAAGTATTCTTTATCTTTGTGATGGTCTTCCCAAAAGGTGATATCATATGGTGTAGAGTTCCTTCTATGGAGTCCTCATCAGGGGAATAATATTCAAGTGGGGAGGCAATTTGTGCACAGGAGAATGATTCATCTGAAGATGAATAGGGTTTTTGCTCTTCCCCTTCTTGGACAGTAGGCAAAGGGAGAGAAGTGGCAGAAACAGGCCAAGGACTGAGCACTGGAATGGTGGAAGGGGAAGGGCCATGAAGGCATGCATCAAAGAGCTGGTACAGGATTGCCAGTCTGGGACTCCTTCAGAAGGTGGAGTCTGGCGTTTTGTTTTCTGTTTCCTTTTTAAAGGTGGAGGTTTAGGAGAGGGCCTGGGTTCAGCAGCCTGGGAAACTGTAGGGGTTTTCAGGCAGTGGAATCCCGGTCATCCGACGATATCCGGTTCCCCCTCGACATCAGTAGGGACCACCGTCAGAGCCATCTCCATGGATGCGCTGGCCGTTACTACTGGAGGGGAGCCCTCTAAGTAAACGGTTCTGTCGGACGTCCCTCAACTCCTAAATCAGATGCTGGTGGGATGTCTAATGGCGGAGAGGCAGAGGAATTAGGCCTGTAAACCTTGGCCTTTTTTTGTGGTAGTTCCGGAGTGGCAGGTTCTGGACACATCCCGAGCGCTATTTTTTGAGCCTCTGGTTTTCTAAGTATAGGTTGAGGGCGGCCAGACTGCTATGGAGGGTCTTGGGTACAAAAGACTGAAATCAAGCAAGCAGTATGGTCGTGCTCTCGGCCTAGACAGAAAACACAGCGGCTATGCGTATCTATGTGGTATCTGGCACCTCCATCGGCATTTACCCTTCTCAGCTGACATCAGCTAACTACAGTAAATCAAGCTCAATCAAAATAAACGCAAAATCCCCAACACGGTACTTGGCTTTAGACATCAAGTAAAGGAGCGAAGCGATGAATGTTGAGGTCTATGCGTGCAGACGTCACATTTAAGGTCCCTGGTTTATGGCCCTACGTGTGATGTCCCACACACCTAGAGCAGCCAGGCTTAAGCTTTTGTATAGTAGACGTTTGGGTTGCATGAGGCTGGGAATCCCACACTAAGAATACTGCAACATAGGAATAGAAGGACATCACCTGGTTCAAAAACAATTCTAACAACTTCAGGCATACAGAAAAGGTTTTCTATGCAAACTGGCGGTCCCCTAGGTAAGGAGTCTGAAGCCATCAAATTCTCCTGGCTGATGCTGAGTAAAAAGGCCATTTTACATGTCCGGTATTTAACAAGGACAGAGACTGCCACTTTGAGTTAGACTTAACTAATGCCATGGTGGAGCAACTGCTCCTTGGAGGCCACAGATAGAAAGATCCTATGACAAAGTACTTAGCCACAATAAAAAAGGAATCATCTATAGGTAGGCAGAGTCTACAGACAGATGTTCCTTCACTGGAAATTAACCTAAATATACTGCAAAAGGATTTTTTATTCATGGCTACAGTACTGACTCGAGATTTTGTCTTGTGGAGTCGAAGGTTGGCCTGAACGCCACAGATCTCACCCTCTCTCATGTCCCAGAAAATCCATTTTTTCCACTCATCTTATGCGGAATGAGATTACACTGCAACCCTGATCTACCTGAATATATACAGTTATAGCAAATCATTTACACAACTGTACTATGTTCAGTTAATCTTTCAGTATGGAGTCCTAGGAATACTCCCAAAGCTTCTTATATAGCTAGGCTTAAGGGGTCTAGGGCCATAGGACCCTCCTATGAACTGGACCGGTTGGAAAGAGCTTTTGTCTGGAGACAACTGGCTCTACAGAACTGCAGAGGGAAACACTACATTTATCCTAGAAATGGCTCCAAGATTTTAGTGCTTGGTAAAGGTGGGACAGAGGACCACGTGGCTACTACTGAGATGGACTCCTTTAATAAATGCTGTGGTTGTAGCTTTTGGTGTAGTGGAATGGGCTCTAACCCTGACCTACAGCTGCTTGTTATACTGAGTTTAGCAAAAGAAGTTCAAAAACCATTAAGAGGTGGTTCCTGCTGTCCAGCTTTTCTCATTTACCTTCTTTAAAGCCACTGACTGGTCAGATCTATGTGGAAACTTTGTTCCATGGATATAAAATTTTCCATCTGCCTAGAAAATGGTGCATTCTTTCTCCTGGTTTGAAGGATTTGGGAAGAACACATGGAGATGGGTAGCCTAATTCAAATAAATCTCTGAAGCCACCCTGGGCATGAAAGGGGTTGGTTCTTAAGGTCACTTTGCTCCTACAGAAAATTAGGAAAGCATCCTTTCATGTAAAGGCTTGCAACTTGGAAATAGAGCTTCCCGAGGTAAGTGAAAGCTGGAAAGTCTTCCACACATGAAAAGTACAGTTTTGTACCTACCATAAATGTAGATGTTCGAAGATCCACATTGCTGCAGTCCTTACACTTGGGTAGTCCGCTGTCCTCGGTCGGCCCGAATATCAAAGTATAAGGCTGACGTCGGTCAGGGCGCATTTGACTGACATCAGGACGTCAGGGTACAAATGCGCATGACCGACGTCATATCCTCAGTCTTTTCTTGCCCCAGATGTCAGAAGACCCAAAAAATAAAGGTCAAAACCAAAAGATAGCAAACAACCAACCAACCACCCTTGCACTAACTATATGTACAACATATACAATATACACAAATGTACAACCCAACCCACACAACCACCTCAAACTACAGAGGGAAGGAGGGAGGGTAAATTGGACTGCAGCAATGTGGATCTTGAACATCTACATTTATGGTAGGTACAAAACTGTACTATGTTCTTCATCTCACATTGCTGCAGTCCTTACACTTGGGTAGAATCCCAAAGCAGAGGTAAGGGAGGATGGCTAACTACAAGGAAGCAGGAGCTGCCAAAATGCCCACAACACAGCAGTGGCAAAACCAGCCCTGGACTTAGAGTAAAGTGGCAGGTGATAATGCCTAGAGAAAGTATGCACAGAACTCCAAGTAGCTGCCTCCAAAATATCCTTGGTTGCCACCCCTCAAAAGCTGTTGAAGTGGCAGTAGCCCTAGTGGAATGAGGCCTAATCCCAGCTGGAATCTCCTTGCCATGATGGGAATAACAGAAAGCAATGCAAAACCCAATCCACTTAGAAATAGTTTGTTTTGACACAGGCTTGCCCTGAGAACTCAAAGCAAAAGAAACAAACAACTGCTGAGACTGCCTGAACTCTTTAGTTCTGTCCAAATAATAACGCAACTGCCTGTGAACATCTAAAGTGTGCAAAATCTTTTCCCTTTATTTTGGGGATTTGCATAAAAAGTAGGCAATTGAATAGTTTGGTTTAAAGCCACACTAGAAATCACCTTAGGCATAAAGGAAGGATTAGAGCGTAATGATACCCTATCCTTATGGAAAATCAAGAAAGGCTCAACCGCCATGAGGGCCTGTAATTCAGAAACCCTTCTTGCAGAGGTAATGGCCAACAGAAAAGCAGTCTTCCATGATAAATATTTCAACTCAGCAGTAGCTGCAGGCTCAAAAGGTTGTAGAGTGAGTTTCTCCAACACAAAATTGAGATCCCAAGCAGGAGTAGGGGCTCTTGGGGGTCTTATATTCTTTGCCCCTCTAAGAAATTGCTTGAACAAAGGATGAGAAAACAATGGTGGGTCGCAATCATAGTGAGC
The DNA here is from genome assembly GCF_019279795.1 of Protopterus annectens. NCBI lineage: Eukaryota > Metazoa > Chordata > Ceratodontiformes > Protopteridae > Protopterus > Protopterus annectens. The sequence goes on from NC_056745.1 coordinate 512,216,186, forward strand.
AGAAATTGCTGCAGCATGAACTTTAATAGAAGAGAAAGACAAACCTTTGTCTAGTAACTCAGTAAGATATTGAAGAGCCACACTCAAATTAGGCTCAGAAACATCAAAATCTTTGCTGCACTCCAAAATAAAAATCTCTTCCATTTATATGCACACTTTCCTTGTGCTAGGCCTTCTAGCTTCCAAAATCACATTCAAAACTTGTTGTGGAAGTTGAGACCCTCTATGGTTCAAAACAGAATATGCCAGGCTGTCAGGTGAAGAGAGTGAAGTTTGACATTGAGCAAATGGCTGTCCTCCTGTGACAACAGGTGTGGAACCGGCCATGGAGGCTTCCGTACCAGACTTCTCAGTAATGGGTACCAGTGCTGTTGAGGCCAATCTGGAGCTATTAAAATCATCCTTGGCTTGTCCTGTCTGACCTTTAGAAGTACCTTTAGGAGGAGAGGCAGAGGTGGAAAGGCATACACATGAAGATTGCTCCAATTGAAAGAAAGAGCATCCACTTTCCAAGCTGTGGGATGAAACCTTTTTGTGCAAAACTTTGGCAGCTGATGGTTTAGTGGAGAAGCGAACAGATCTATGTCTGGAGTTCCCCATGACACTGTCAATTTCTGAAACACATGAGGATCCAATTTCCACTCGTGGGGATCCATAATTCGTCTGCTCAACACATCTGCTAAGGAGTTCTGTGCTCCTGGCAGAAACCTTGCCTGAAGATTGAGTTGTAAACTGAGAGCAGTCTCCCACAAAATCATTGCTTGCCTGCATAGAGGATAAGAATGAGTTCCCCCTTGCTTGTTGATGTACCACATGACAGTTGTGTTGTCTGACAGAATCAACACCTGTCCTGGAAGAAGTAATTCCTGGAAAGCTATTAATGCAAACTGGACTGCTAACATCTCCATGTTGATATGTAGATGTTGTAGTCTGACAGGCCACTTGTTTTGTATCCACTTTCCATTTAGATGAGCTCCCCAAGCTTTGTCTGAGGCATCTGTCGTTAAAATCTGACTCGCCTCTGGCCGGGTCACAGAGAGTCCCTTGTTTAGGTGACATTCCTGAGCCCACCACAAAAATTCCTTTTGAATGCAAGGTATTATTTGAATGACAGTGTCCAGATCCTGGCAGTGCTGTGTCCATACATTTTTGAGATACCATTGTAGCTTCCTCATATGCAGTTTGGCATTGGGAAGCACCAGAATACAGGATGCCATGAACCCTAAGGCTTGAAGGACTGTCCTTGCAGTCAGCCCGGACTGATGAGATAGTTGATGGAAGTAAAGGGATAGACTCTTTGTTTGTCCGGGGTTAAAAAGGCCATCTGGGATGCTGTATTCAGTCTCACACCCAGAAAGCACATGTCTTGAGAGGGTACTAGACTGGACTTTATTTCGTTCACAGAATACCCTAGGCATCTTAGCACTGCTATCACATATTCCAAATGATGAAGAAGCTCTTCCCTTCCTTGAGCCAGAATTAGGCAGTCATCCAAATAAGGATAGATCTGTATTCCTTTTAGTCAGAAGAAAGCTATCACTGGAGCCAGAACTTTCGTGAACACTCTGGGCAGTAGATAAGCCAAAGGGCAATGCAGAGAACTGATAGTGAGAAGTCCCAGCTCGAAAACGCAGATACTTTCTGCAACTTAGTCTGATAGGAACATGAAGGTAAGCCTCCTTGAGATCCAAAGTTACCATCCAATGATCTTTGCCCAGCAGAGGTAAAAGCTGCTGTAACGTCAACATTTTGAACTTGGGAATGTCCAGATAAGTGTTGAGGATAGATAAATCCAAAATTGGTCTCCACGTGTTCCCCTTCTTTGGTACTAGGAACAGGCGAGAATAAAATCCTAGGCCCACTTCTGGCAGAGGAACCGGCTGTATGGCCCCTAGTTGGAGCAACAGAGAAACCTGTTTGTGAGCCTCTATTCTTTGTTGAGGAGGAACGCCTGGCATGCCTTTGAAAGGAGGCAAGGTATGGAAATAAAACCTGTAGCCGTGGTGTATGATATCCAATACCCATCTGTCCTGGGTAATTAAACTCCAATTTTCTTTGAAAAGCGCCAACCTTCCTCCCAAAGGTGCTGCCAGACGAGCAGGCTCTGGCAGCTGAAAAGGTAGGTCATTGGGTCTGCTTACGAAAGGACTGACCCCTGCCCTCACCCAAAGCCTGTGCAGGAGAACTCCCTGTTCTAGGCCTGAAAGAGCCCTGAGCTCTGCCCTTACCACGTCTAGATGTACCCCTAGACTGGGAATCATAAGAAGGATACGTCCACCCCTTAGTAGGCCAATTTCTACTAAACTTTGGAGGCTGGACCTGCAAAAAATCTTTAACAGTCTGCATAGACTTAGCCTTGTCTTCCATTTTCTTTAAAACTGTCTCAACAGGAGGACCAAACAACACGTCAGATTGTAAAGGAGCATCTAAAATCCTTGTTTTAAGATGTTCAGACAAATTCATCTCAGCCAGGCGTGCCTGCGAAGAACTGACCCAGTGGCAGCCACCCTAGACGAGGCCTGTACAGCATCAAAACCACATTGCAAAGAATGCTTACCCACCTGTTCAGAAACATGCACTAAATCTTGCAACTCTTTACAATCAATACCTACTGCCAGAGCATCAACCTTAGACTTCAATTGTGAAAGGAGATAGTTTTGGTATTTCAACATGTGAAACTGGCAATTCAGAGCCCTCATAGCAAGAGTGGAAGAAGTATAGACTTTCTTTCCCCATCTATCCAAGGCCCTAGCCTCCTTGTCTGCAGGAACCGGATTTTTAACAACAGAAGCCTTAACACCTTTAGGCCCCTGGCTAACAGTTTCTGGGTCTGCCCTAGGACTCTTAAAAAGATACTTATGAGCTTCAGGCACCCTGTAATATCTATCCGCTTAACAGGAGCAGGAGGCAAAGAATCAGGATTAAGAGAAGCCTCTGTAAAACATCTTCCACTACATCCAAAACAGGAGGTATAGCCAAAGGCCTATGCTGGGGTAAAACAGAAATTCCCTAAGCCTTTTCCTGGAATCAGAGAAGTCCTGACCTTCCCACTTAAAATGCTCCCTCATGGCATGAAGAGTTTCTGAAAAAGAAAAATCCTCAGGAGGAGTAGCAGAAGGAGTAGAATCATCCACATCAGAATCGGAATAAGGAGAGTACTCCTGCAAGTCTTCAGCCAAGACTCAAATATCTGAAGCCTGCTCAAAACCCCCCAGCTCAGGCTCCACCCTAGGTCTCTTATCAGGAGGGGGCATAGAACCCCTAATTAAAGTAATCAAATCTTCTGCCATTTTAAGCATATGCTTCTTGGGCACAGTACCTGAAGAGCTAGGGGTAACACCAACTGAAGCCAAACCTGGCCTGCCCCTGGGAGAAGCCTTTGAAACAGAAGGAGAGGGCCTAGCCACCTTAGGAAGGGAGGGAGTATAGTAACCTTAGAAGCCCCTCAGCCTGACTTGTCTCCTGAGAGGCCACATCTTGCAATAATAAGGTCTCACCCTGGGAACACAAAGAAACCTCCGGTGGAGCCACCGGCTCCACCGACACCTCTAAAGACCCGCGTCCGGTACAGACGGTTCTTCTAGCCTAGGCTTAACTGCCTTGTCCTTGCGCTTCTTGAAGCGGCCGGAGCATCCGACGGCATTTTATAGTTGCACCGCTTCCCAAAGACTAACCTTGCACAATCCAACCTTCTCTTTATAGTGCGTTTATTAAATCTAGCACAAGAGCGGCAGCCAACAACGTCGTGCTCAGGCCCTAAGCAAGGAATACACAAAGTATGATAATATCTATGCGGTAAATGTTTCCCACAAGAAATGCAATTATTGACTTTTTCTGACATCCGGTAAATGACTGAGGCAAGAAAAAACTAAAATATTCTCCAACGGGGTACTTAGCCAACTTTGAACTCGGTCTGAAACTTCTAAATCGAAAAATCTCAGAACGCCAACCGGCACTTGCAATGCTGCTTCTGCATCGGACCATGCGGCAAAAAAGACTGGGGATATGACGTCGGTCATGCGCATTTGTACCCTGACTTCCTGATGTCAGTCAAATGCGCCCTGACCGACGTCAGCCTTATACTTTGATATTCGGGCCGACCGAGGACAGCGGACTACCCCAAGTGTAAGGACTGCAGCAATGTGAGATGAAGAACATCTTGATAGGGGCTGAAGCCAATGTTTCAAAGGGGAGTGGGGGTAAGGAGAGTTTTTCAAGCACACAACATAGCGCTCTCAGGATGGTGCTGGTTCCCATATGGGTGGTCTGAATTGAAGCGCACCTTTCAAGACCATTTCATGTGGTGGTAAGCATAAGTCTGAGTGAACATGGTTGGTTGTGCAGAGACAGCAGTGGCATGGAACCTTAATGCTAGAACAGGACAGTCTCTGCTTGCAGAGAAGGGAGGGGTATTGTAGGAACTTTTGTAAAGGTGCCTGAGTAGGTGTACTACCATTAGCTCTACACCAGATGCAGAAGCATTTCCACCTATCTCAATATGACTTTCTGGTAATGTTTTTTCCCACCCTCTTTCTAGTTAAATAGCACATCCAGAGAAGAACTGTCTGGACAGGATCAACAAGCCAATCATCCAAGCTGTCAATTAAGAGTTTTCATATTGGGATGGATGACTAACCCCTTGTTCTGGATTAGTAGGTCAATGAAGGATGACAGAGGTAAAGTTTTTTTGCTAAATATAAGGACAAGGGAAAAAAATAGTGCTGCCTGGGACAGCAGAGAGCTATTAGAATCATTTTTGGCCCAACTCCATCTCATCTAGTACTATGGAGATTGCAGGTGGGGGGGGGGGGGTACTGGTGGAAAGGTACAGAGAAAAATCTGCCCATATGGAGAAAATGGACACTCCATGTGTCTGAGTGTATCCTTGAAGAGAACTTGTGAAGATGCCGTTTTTGGGAAAAGAAAACATTTCCAGCACACCGCAGTTGTGGCAGACCTAGAAAACTTCTTTCAACAACCATTCACAGGAGTCTAGGATAACTCTTTGGACTTTGCCAGTGTTCTGACCTGATCATGTTTAAGGCTATGGACGTGACCCCTAGTTGCTGAGCCTAGACCCAAAGCTCCACAGCTAGCCTGCACAGAGGGTAGGAATGGGCTTCTCCCCCATTAAAGTACCATGGCTGTAAAGTTGCCTGTCACAATCTTTATGGGTCTGAGAGAGAATTTTTTTTAAAAGCTTTCATGGCCAGACTGACTGCCATTTCTTTAACACTGATGTGCTGATACTTCAGACATATGTCCCAAGTTCCCTGAACCATGAATTGGCTAGGTGAGCTCCCCGGGCTGGTTCTGAGCAGTCTATTAGGGTCTGCACTGCTTGAAATGAGAGCCTGGATTTTGGACACTTCTCTCTCAGAAATTCCTTTAAGCATGGAAGAGGTATAGTCGTTTCTAGGGGCTGCTAGTGCTGCAATCAACAGTTCTTTAAGAATCATTTCAACTTTCTAATGTGCAACTTTGGTAATGGAATCATATGAATGAAAGCTTTCTTATCTACAATCCTTTGAGATTCCCTTACAATAGTTTCCTGTTTGCAGAGTAGGTTTCCTTAGTCTAGAGGAAAGACTATCTTGCTATCCGGAAGTAACAGCTTTTGTTGGACAGAGTCTATGACTACTCCCTTGAAGGTAGTCCTGGTGCCGCAGGACAGCTGTGAATTCAGGATATTAGAGGATTAGACCTACCTGCTGAAGGCAATCTGCACTGATGTTAAAAGTTCTGAGGGTTGTGTGGCCTGGATCAGGCTATCATCCAAGAAAGGGTAAATAAGGGCCTCTCATTCTGCAAAATGGAATGAGTGATGCAAGACATTTAGTAAATACCCTGGATGCAGCATAAAAGCAAAATGGGAAGGCACAGAACTGGTAGTACAATTCTTCCTTCCCCCAGAAAAGTAGGGCTCTCCTCTGGTTCTGTAAACAGTAGATGAAGGTAGGGGTGCAAGTCTCAAGTCAACAGCAACGTCACAAAGATAAGGGATGAAGCATTTAGTTAACGTTTTAAGTTCTGAAACGACTAGAAACTTGTCTGCAAAGATTCAGGATGCGTCTCTGGGTACCTTCCTTTCTGGGGACTACGAGATGAGAGTAGAGCTGTGTCAGCTTCTCCTGAGGGCACTGAGGAATTCTTTAAGCAGATCTGGATGAAGGGGTGGAATCAATTTTTGTAGTTTTAGAGGGAAAAGGATGCCTAGAAAGGGTAACATTTTCCAAACAGAGGGAGTAACCCTTCTTTATAATCTGCACGACCCACGTGTCTATGTTCTGCAAGACCCACGTGTCTGTGTTCTCTTTCCACTGATTGCAAGAGAAAAGCCTTCATCCTAAAAGGGAGAAGGTGGGTGTGGATATAGCTACAACTGCTCCTGTGAAAAGGGGAAGTAGGGTCAAAGTCCCCCAGGTTTGGCAAGGTGCTCAATCCGATTATTCCCTTGAAGTCTAGCCCCCACACACCCCCTACACCGTTTTTTTGCTTCGTCAGACAGGGGTAAGACTTGCTAGGTTACTTTCTTAAATCTGGGCATAGGAAACAGGTAAAACTTGACTTAATCTGCTTCCATTTTACGCAGTCTTGCAAATCTTTTCCACTTTTCAGCATAGGATTTTCTAGTACTAGGCCTCCATGCCTCCAGAATGACATCTAGAACCTGCTTACTGAGGGATGCTATTGGAGAGCTCAAGGAATTAGCCAGGCTGCAAGGTTCAGGGTTTGAAGCTGAGGGTGCAGAATCTGGCCTGCCAGCCGGGGACAGCAGGGAAGGGGTCTGAGGCAGGTGCCATGGTTCCAGCAGTGTCATACTACGCAAGAGGGGGTACCAGTGCTAGCGTGGCCAGTCCGCTGCAATCAGTATTGTCCTTTGCTTGTCCTGTCTGATCTTTAGCAGAACCTTTGAGAGAAGAGGCAGCGGGGGGAAGGCATAAACAGAAAGGCTTTCCCAGATAAAGGACAGGGCACCCACTTTCCAAGCTTGACTATGGGGAATCCTTGTGTAGAATATATCCAATTGGTAGTTCTGAGGGGAGGCAAAAAGGTCCATCTCTGGAGTCCCACATTTGTTCAAGAGGTTGAATACTTTTGGTTCCAGTTTCCATTCGTATGGGTCCATGAGATTTCTGCTTTGGTCGTCCGCCAAAGAATTTAGCTTGCCTGGCAGGAACTGAGCGTGTAAATGCACTTGGTAGCTCAAGGCTGTGTTCCACAGAGCCATGGCTAGTCTGCAGAGGGGGTACGTCTGGGTTCCCCCCTGCTTGTTTAAGTACCACATAAATGTGGTGTTCCCTCTATCAATAATTGTCCTGGAAGAATGTGGTCCTTGAAGGCTGTCACGAAATTCTGTACAGGTAACATTTCTTTTTGGTTTATATGCAGGTGCATCTGTCTTGGGTTCCATTTGCCCTGAATGCACTGCCCTGCCAAGTGAGCCCCCCATGCATAGTCTGATGCATCTATTAGGGTTTGATCAGGAGGAGGCAGAGTGAAAGGGAGCCCCTTCTTGTGGTAGCAGGCCACTGCCCACCAAAGGAACTCTCTTTATACAAGGAATGATAGGAATCACTGATTCAAGGTCCTGAGAATGTTGACACCATAGGCTTTTTAGATACCATTGTACTTTCTTCATATGCAGTCTTGCATATGGAATTAGTAGAATGCAAGAGGCCATGAACCCCAGGGGCTTGCAGATTTTTCCTTGCAGATAGCTGGGTCTTTGTGGCCAGTAGTTTGAAGTAGGTTGTCAAACTTGTTTCTCTGGAGTGAGGAAAGCCATCTGGGAAGTTGTATTTAAGCTTGCTCCCAGGAATACAATTTGTTGGCAGGGTACTAGGCGAGATTTCTTTTTGTTTATGGCGTACCCCAGTGAGTTTAGAACTTCCATTACGAATGCCAGATGTTTTAATAGCAATTCCTGGCTTTCTGCCTGAATCAGACAATAGTCCAAGTATGGGTATATGTGAAAATTTCTCTGCCTGCAAAATGCAATGGCTGGAGCTAGACACTTTGTGAATACCCTGGGCCCAAGTAGATAAGCCAAAGGGAAGTGCAGAGAAGTGAAAGTGCATGGAGTCTGCCCTGAAGCGTAGGTATTTCCTGCAAGATTCCCTTACTGGAATATGCAGGTAAGCTTCCTTTAAGTCTAAGGTTGCCAACCAGGCATCCTTGCCTAGCACAGGAAGCAGCTGTTGAAGTGTTAGCATTTTGAAGTTTGGGATTACCAAAAAGGTAATGAAAGTAGAGAGGTCCAGGATTGAATGCCAGGAGCTGTCTTTTCTGGGTACCAGGAACTTGCCCCCTTTCTTCTGCTGGGACAGGTTGAATAGCCCTGATACTTAGAAGAGAGAGAACCTGCTGTTGAGCCACTGCCCACTGATTTGGGGGTAGGTCTGGCCAACCATTTGAGGTTGGTAGGTGTGGAAGTGGAATCTGTATCCTTGGGAAACTATATTCAAAACCCATTTGTCCAGGGTAATCATCTTAAGGCATATTTGCCTATCACAGGCAGCAGCTGCTGAAGTGTTAGTATCTTGAATTTTGGGATTACCAAAAAAAAGTGTTTAGAATAGAGAGGTCCAGGATAGGCCGCCAGGAGCTGTCTTTTCTGGGTACCAGGAAAAGTAGAGTAAAAACCTTGTCTCCTTTCTTCTGCTGGGACAGGTTGAATAGCCCTGACACTTAGAAGAGAGAGAACCTGCGGTTGAGCCTCTGCTCAATGATTTGGGGGTAGGTCTGGCCAACCGTTTGGGGTTGGTAGGGTGTGGAAGTGAAATCTGTATCCTTGGGAGACTATATTCAAAACCCATTTGTCCTGGGTAATGAGTTCCCAGTTTTTTGCATGCAGGGCGATCTTTCCTCCTAAGGGAGCAGGCAGCTGAGCAGGGCTTGGAAGGGTTAAGGTCAAGCCATTGTGCCATTTTCCCATAGGGGGGTGTCTTACTGCTCCCTGCGTTGGAAGCGAGAGCCTCCTACTGCCTAGGCCTGTGTGTAGCCTGAGACTGTAACCTAAGTGGTCTGCTGTTCCTGGGTTTTGACTGAGAAGGCCTGGAAGAGGCTGGAAAGGACCAATTATTTGAAGGCCAATGCCTACTAAATCTGGGAGGCTGTACTTGCAAGAAAACTTTAACAGTTTGCATAGATTTGGTTTTTCCTCCATCCTTTTGATGACTTATGCTGCCAAAGAGGCGGTCTTGGTTTAAGGGAGCATCCAGTAATTCAACTTTAACATGATCTGGCAAGTTTTGCTTCTTAAACCAAGCATGCCTTCTAAGTACATACCCAGTGGCAGCAGCACTGCAAGAAGCTTCTAGAGAGTCAAAACCATATTGCAAAGTAGGTTTACCAACTTGTTCTGCAGAATGCATTAAATCCTGTAATGCTGGGTGTTCAGCACAGTCAGGAATCAACATCATTTTCTGTTTAAGTAGTTCCATAATATGCTACTGTTACTTTAACATATGAAACTGGCAATTTAAAGCCCCAATGACCAAAGTAGCAGAACTATATACCTTCTTACCCCATCTGTCCAAGGCTCTAGAATCTCTAACAGAAGGGGTAGGGTTTTTGGCAGCAGTAGTCTTAATGCCCTTTGGTCCTTGAGAAATTATCTCTGGGTCCACAGTAGGATTCTTGAAAAGGAACTAGTACGAGTCAGGTACTCCAATACCCATCAGGTTTTCTGGGAGTTAGAGGTAAAGTGTCTGGGGAAAGGCTAGATTCCAAGAAAGCATCAACCACAATGTCCAAAAGAGGCAGGATAGCTAAAGGCCTGTGTTGAGGGAGAAGTAAGAATTTCCTAAGCCTCTTTTTGGAGTCAGAGTAACCCTGGCTTTCCCGGCTGAAATGCTCCCTAAGAGTGTGCAAGGTTTCACCAAAATAAAAATCTTCTGGAGGGGAAGTAGAGGGAATGGAATCCTCTGCATCAGAATCCTCATAGGTAGATAGGGGCAAATCCTGGTAATCAGGAGAAACATATCAGATTCCTGATCAGAAAAATCAGAAGGAAAATCAGTTCTAGGTCTCAGAGGGAGAAGGCTGGCTTCCCCTAATTAAGGTAATAAGGTCTTCAAGCCATTCTAAGCATTTGTTTTTTAGGCATATGGGCCGGACCATACGGTTTGGACGTCTGTTTTCTAGGCGTGGGTCGAGTTTTAGGCCTGGATGAAGAAGATGGCGTCTGTTTAAAATGCAAGTCTGTAGGCCTGAATACACTCCTCATAAGCTAGTGCCTGCACAGCGGCTCTGGACCCATCCAAGGTAGAGACATTCGCAGGTTCCATAGTCGAAGCATCTCGTGGCATACCGGACTCCAAATGGGTCTCAGTAGAGGCCTGCAAATATGAAGTAGTGGGCATCAGGGGCTGCGAAAGCGCTTCACTGAGTACTGGCAAACTGGCTACTAGTGTAGCAGAAGCGTCGTCGGCTGTTTTGGACCTATGCGGTCTGTCTTTATCCTTACTTTTTCTGGAATATCGGTAGTCGGATGGCTTACCGAAGCCATTCCTGGATAGTTATACAGAGTACCAAAATAATTTTCTGCAAATATAGACAGACGACGAATAGTTCATGGGTTGAACAAGGCAGAAAACAGACAGCGACGAACGTCGTGGTCTAAGCAAGGAATGCAGTATGAATGAAAATCATTGAGGTATTTGCTTTCTCCAAGTAATACATCTGTTAACTTTTACTGACATCGGTCAAGAGCAAGAAAAAGGATCCTCAATGGGGTACTTAGCTTTTTTGAAGACTTCGGTTCTGAAACTCGAAAACGAAAATTTAAGAAGTCGGCCGACCGGCACTTGCGAACCTGCTTCTGGCGACAAGAAAGACTGATGTAATGGTGTCGGCTGCATGTTTTATACCCCTGCTGACCTGACGTCATGGAAGAAGAGACAGCATCCAAATCAGGAATCAAAGACTCTGGTAATCAGGCCGGCTGAGTGCTACCTGCAGGCAGACAACTCAAATGTAACGACTGCAACAGTGAAACACGAAGAACATCTAGCATCTTTCATGCGGTGAGGTAGGGGGACCCGTTTAGATTCAAAAATGAAATGCAATCCTTTAATCATTTAGCTAAAGTGGTTTTGGCAACTGGTTTACCCTTTTCTGCATCCAAAATAATAAAAGCTATTCAGATTTTCTGAAAATTTTAGTGCGGAGGAAAAAACCCAACTGACAGGAAAGTTGTGTAAAATCTTGCCATAACCATAAATATCCCTCTCTTCCATGTTGCAGTATTCATTAGTGGGTTTACTCATCAGCTTGTCCGGCCAGGTTTCCAAAGCTTTTCAGGTCCTAGATGGTGCGGACATCTGATGCGTTGGCAGGTACGTGGGCCATAAACATGACGTCTGCACGCACAGGCCCTCAGAACCAAGGAAACCCCAGATGGAGTCAGTCCTGATGGCCTAGCTTGTACAGAAGCCAAGGAGAGCAAGTGCAAGGATAAGAGGGTGGTGGTGGGAGGGAAGGAATACTGCAACATGGAAGAGAAGGACATCTATGGTTTATGGTAAGATTTTACACAACTTTCCCATATCCTATTCCAATGTTCCAGTATTCACTAGTGGAGGAGTACAAAAGCTCACTGATGGCTGGGAGTAGGTCTGGATGAGGATTCCAGGAACCCATGCAGGATAGCCTTAGCAAATCCTGCCCCGGAAATGTGGTCCAATTTGTACACTGTGGTGAAGGTGTGTACAGAGGACCAGGTAGCTGCTTCCAGAACGGAGTTGGTGTCTAGGCCTTTGAAAAATGCTCCAGAGGAAGCCATGTTTCTTGTGGAATGGGCTCTAACATTGCCTGAGTGTCTTCCCATGGTGTACATTACAAAAGAAGATGGCTCTAACAATCCAAGAAGAAATGGTTTGTTTTCCTACTGCTATCCCCAGAGCCCTGGGGTGAAAGGAAGAAAAACAGCCGGTCTGATTTGAGTACAGGCTTGGTCTTATGCAAGAAGAAACAAAGTTGCCTGTTTACATCCAGAGAGGGAAGGACACTCACGGTCTCCACGAGGACTTGGAAAGAAGGTGGGCAGGTGAATAGCTTGACTTAGGGAGAGGTCATTAACCACCTTGGGAGTGAAGGAGGGATTAATCCTGAGGGTGACCCTGTCCATATGGAAAACTAGGAAGGTTGGAATAGCCATGAGGGCTTGGAGCTGAGACCCTTCTGGCTTATGTCAAACCTACTAGCAGTACTGTTTTTCAAGAGCAAAATTTCAAGTCAACCTTGCCAGCTGGTTCAAAGGGTAGCAGAGTGAGGTTTTCTAGACATAAGAGATCCCAGGGAGGAGAAGCCGGTTTTCTAAGGGGTCTTAAGTGTAAAACACTTTTTAGGAACAGCTTGGCTGAAAGTCTGGAAGCTAGTGGAGGCTCCACAGACAGTCAGACAGAAATTGCAGACAGGTGTGCTTTTAAGGAGTAAGACCAGCCTTTCTTTAGCAGTTCACACAGACAGAATTACAGGCAGGTCACTGTCTAGCGGCTCCATCTATCTTTTGTGACACCAGATAGAAAACCTCCTCCATTTTGAGAGAAGATTTTCTTGTGCTAGGTTTCCTGGTCTCCTTGTAGGACTCGTTGTACATGTGTCTAAAGGGGATTAGAATCCCATCAGCCACAGGGAGAGATGCAGGTATTTCCCACCAGTGTGGGTGAATCTGTGCCCCCTTGTGCTGTGTGAGTAGATCCACTGAGGGGGGTAACTTGTGGTGACTGCGCTTGGAGAGATGAAGTAGGGGGAGCCAGTGCTGCCTTGGCCAGTAGGGAGTCACCAACAAGATTTCTAGCAAGTCCTGCTGAATATCAGTAGGACACTCTGATCAGAGAGAAGGGGGAGATGTACAGGAATCTCCCCTTCCAAGACAGTAAGAAAGCATCTGTTTTGCAGTGCCTTTGGGTCATGAGCTCTGGAGTTGCCTTGCCTGTTTGAGGAGGCAAACAGGTCCATCTGTGGAATACCCCACATGTGGATCAGATCTAGGAAAACATCTCTTGACAGCATCCATTTGAGTGTCTGAGGCGGTTCTGCTTAGGGAGTCTGCTTGACAATTGTGGTGGGGTGAGATGTAGGGTGCTTGGAGAGAGACACCCTGGGAGATAGCCAGATCTCATACCTGTACAGCTACACTGCAGAGGAGGAGGAAGGACTTCGTTCCTCCTTGCTTGTTCAAATAACATATCACTGTGGTATTGTCTGTAAGTATCTTCAAAGTGCCCTGTGTGATAAAGGGCTGGAAGGCCTGCAGGGCAAAAAGAATGGCCAACATTTCCTTGATACTGATGTGCCAGTGTTTGTCCACAAACCTTGCATTGTTCTTGCGTCCAGTCTCGCTCCCCAGATCTGACGCATCTGTGTGCATGATTTGGGGAGGGCATTTGCAGAGGGATGCCCGGGTTCTGGGCAACCTGGGCCAGACACCACTTCAGTTCTTGGTGGAGGCAGGGGAGGAGTGAGATCCTGAACTCGAGGGGATGCGAGTGCTGGATCCAAACAGAGCGCAGATACCATGGCATTTTCATGTGTATCCTTGCCAGGGCTAGCATGGGGATAGCGGCTGCCATGTACCAGATGAGTCTGAGGAAATCCCTTGCAGGCAGGAATGGTGAGAGGAGGGCAGACTGTAGATGGCTCAAAGAAAGTACTTTTTCCTCTGGAAGGAAGGTCATCCTGAGGTCTGTCCTGAGTCTGCACCCTCTGAAGACAATGTCTTGTGTAGGACTTAGTTGGGATTTGGGGAAGTTTATGAGGAAGCCTAGAGCCTGCAGCAGGAGCTCCTTTGTGTGGGCAAGGAGGGTTTGTCTGCTGCTTGAATGAGAAAGTCGTCTAGGTATGGGAAAATTTGCATTCAACTTATCCTGCAGTATACAATGACTGGGGCTAGGCATTTTGTAAATACCACTGGTGCAGTGGAGAGTCCAAAAGGCAAGGCACAGAAGTGAAAATCAGTGGAACCTGCTTTGAATCTGACGAATTTCATGGAGGACGGTTTTATGGGAATGTGCAGGTAGGCCTCATTGATGTCCAGGGTCACCATGAAAGCCTGAGGGAGGAGGAGGGAAAAAAGTGTGGAAGTGTTATTCTGAAAGAGGGGACCTTCAAGAAGAGGTTCAGATGGGAAAGATAAAGGATGCGTCTCCATGGTCCTCCTTTCCTGGGCATCAGAAAGATTCTGGAGAAGAAGCCTTTCCCTTGAGCTGAGGTGGGGGGAACTAGTTCTATGGTGCTTTGGAGTAACAGCTTGTTTAGGAGTTCGGGAAAGGATGAGCCCTTTGGGGGGGGGGTAGATAGTCTTGGAGAGGAAGAGATCCAAGGCATGAAGTAACCCTCCTTCAGGATTGTCAGAATCCATTTGCCAGATGTCACTAGGGTCCATGCAGGGAGGCAGTGATAGACAGGAAGACAGAGGTATGGTGGAAGGAGGTGGGGGAAGAAAGGGAGGCAGGCAGTCAGACACTGCCTACCCTTTCTGGAAAGGGAGGTCTCTGGGCAGTTGTCTGAAGACTCCTAGGCTGAGTAGACCGTCTCCTGTGGGGTCTTCTAGACCTGGAGGGGGCGGTGGGCCTAGAAGTTTTCCTTATGAATTGTGTCTTGGCCAGGTAGTTTCTCTGGAACTTTGGGAATGGAGAGCCAAGGAGATGCTTCAAGTTCTTTTCCTTTTTGTTGGAGTGACTTGAAAAGGTCAGCCACCTTGGTGCTAAAAAGGGCAGAGTGGTCCAAGGGTGCATCAAAGAGTTTGGCCTTGACGTCATACAGGAGGGGCTGTATACGCAGCCAGGAGTATCTCTTCAACACAGAAGCAGATGCAGCTGACTTGGCAGAGGCTTCAGCTGCATCATAGGCACATCTGAGTGCGTGCTTAACTTGAGAAATGAGGCTAAGTAAGGAGAAAGTACAGTTGTGTACACTTACCATAAATGTACACGTTCGACTGTTTTCACAGTTGCAGTCATCACATTTGGTTCAGCA